>NC_092110.1:1429139-1782889 GCF_045679555.1 Salvelinus alpinus
CCACTAAGCAAGGGGCACCACCAAGCAAGCGGCACCATGAAGACCAAGGAGCTCTCCAAACAGGTCAGGGACAAAGTTGTGGAGAGTACAGATCAGGGCTGGGTTATAAAAAAATATCTGAAACTTTAAACATCCCACGGAGCACCATTAAATGTATTATTTAAAAAAAATGGAAAGAATATGGCACCACAACAAACCTGCCAAGAGAGGGCCGCCCACCAAAACTCTCAGACCAGGCAAGGAGGGTATTAATCAGAGGCAACAAAGAGATCAAAGATAACCCTGAAGGAGCTGCAAAGCTCCACAGCGGAGATGGGAGTGTCTGTCCATAGGACCACTTTAAGCTGTACACGCCACAGAGCTGGGCTTTAGGGAAGAGTGGCCATAAAAAATACATTGCTTAAAAAAAAAATAAGAAAACACATTTGGTGTTTGCCAAAAGGCACTCCCCAAACATATGGAAGAAGGTACTCTGGTCAGATGAGACTAAAATTTTGTTTTTGTCTATCAACGAAAACACTATGTCTGGCGCAAACCCAATACCTCTCATCACCCAGAGAACAGCATTCCCACAGGGAAACATGGTGGTGGCAGCATCATGCTATGTGGATGTTTTTCCATCTGCAGGGACTGGGAAACTGGTCAGAATTGAAGGAATGATGGATGGCGCTATATACAGGGAAATTCCAGAGATTTGAGACTGGGACGGAGGTTCACCTTCCAGCAGGATAATAACCCTAAGCATGCTGCTAAAGCAACACTCGAGTGGTTTAAGGGGAAACATTTAAATGTCTTGGAATGGCCTAGTCAAAGCCCAGACCTCAATCCAATTGAGAATCTCTGGTATGACTTAAAGATTGCTGTACACCAGTGGAACCCATCCAACTTGAAGGAGCTAGAGCAGTTTTGCCTTGAAGAATGGGCAAAAATCCCAGTGGCTAGATGTGCCAAGCTAAAAGACATACCCCAAGAGACTTGCAGCTGTAATTGCTGCAAAAGGTGGCTCGACAAAGTATTGAATTTTGGGGGGGGGGGGGGGGTTGTGGGGGGATGAATAGTTACGCACGCTCAAGTTTGGGTTTTTTTGGCATTTTTTTGTCATATTTCTTGTTTATTTCACAAAAATATATATTTTGCATCTTCAAAGTGGTAGGCATGTTGTGTAAATCAAATGGTAAAACACCCCCCGAAAATAAATTAAATTCCAGGTTGTAAGGCAATAAAATAGGGAAAATGCCAAGGGGGGTGAATACTTTCGCAAGCCACTGTACATCAGAATTTTTAAAGGAGACGGGTGGGGCTAAAGCTTAAGAGGGTGTTGAAAGATGCTGAATAGTCGTAAACAAATAACAGCTCTTTGGCAAGTGTGAAAATCTCAGCAAAATCTTTCAAGTTTATCAACTTTCAAAGCAGTATAACTTTCCATGTTTATCCAACTACAGTGTATGATAAACCATTTTGAAGCTCTGAGTCTGTACTTTTATAAAATGTAAAACAGTGACTCAAACTCACATAGAGCTGTACCGTCAGAAATAAAGTTGAAATAGCATGTAAAAGACTACCTGTATATTCCCTCCACCAGTATGAGGATCTTCTTCCATGGCCTGTGTGTTCTGGGCTGGCCGTGGACTATGGCATCTCTCAACATCTTCTCCAGACTTTGCATGTCTGACAAGACACACCAGGAGCACACAGTTACAGTTTCCATAGCAGAAAAATCACCATAACATCTGACAAGAGACCAGCCCTAGCCTTTTGAAGGGCCTAAGCGAGATTTGTCTGGTTGCTGGCTGAACCAGTCTCAAATCAATCCATATGAAATGAAAGGCGGGGATGCTGACAACGCCAGCATCCCCGATGCTGACAACCCATTTTGCCATGGGATGGAGAGAAATCTTTGCAGTTCTCAAGTTAATTTCCTGCAATTCTACCCATTTTGCCAATACTTAATCCATGTTAATGATATCGGAGTGAGTGACAAACTAAATCAAATGGGGGCCTCCTGGAGGTCAGGGACACTAGGCACCTGCCATGCGTATCCGGTCGGTATTCAGCCATGATTACCGCAAGTTTATATAGCAGGCTAGACTAATTTACCAATCTAAAAATGATTAGCTGACATACTAATTGAGTGACTGTCAGTGACTGACATAACAAGTGAAAAACTGCTGACGCACAACCAAATTTCTAAATTGCACCTGGTGTATTCTACCTCTCAAAAGTAAGTTGAGACCAGACTGAAATTGCCCGCAGGACACCAGTCGACAATCCCTGATCTAGAGTCTTCAGATCTCATTAAAATATCTGTTTTCCATTCAGATGGTCTCCCTACCCTGGACCAACAAAAGGGAGATTATCAGGAAGGGTCATTGCCATAGAGATGACCTTTCCAGCTCGTGGGAACATACATTCATAACCTGCTATGACCGGAGCTTAGGATTCTGAGCACACACACACAAACACACGTCACTGCTGGGACTAAAAGGTTTAGACCAGTGCAGTTGTTCCCAAACTTTTCTAAGTAGCGTATGCCCCTCATGGACTAGCTATAGAGCCTTAGGGTGGTGATCTGTACACTGTAGAAACAGTGGGGGACAGAGATAAAGGTCAGACCCATTGTAGCATGTGGGACAGATATAAGGGATGTATAAGCCCCACCATTTTGGTTGAACATGAACAAAGTATGGAGGGGATAAAGATAAGGGACGAACCCGATATTGCTGCGGGGACAGCGATAGAGGACGGACACGATTTTGCAGTGGGGACAGAGATAGGGGACGGACCCAGTGTTGCAGGGGGGGAAAGAGATAGGGGATGGGACGGTGTTGCAGGGGGGGGACAGAGATAAAGGACGGACTTACTGTTGTGTTTGAAGACACGGATGGTGGACCCAGACAGCCTGGCTCCCAGGACCAGAGAGGCATGGTTCAGCTCATCACTTAGGATTAGACAGCCCTACACAGAGAGAGAGAGAAAGGAGAGATTGTCTACTAACACTATTTCTATGCTTGATCAATAAGTAGTAAACCCTAACCTCACCATCTTGCTTTACGCAATCCTCACAAGGAAAAAAGAGAAAATAATGTGTTTTCTTTTTCATGCCCACAGTCAAGTTTGGAAACCTCACACTGCATCCGCTCTCACAGCAACAACAGAGTTGACCTCTGGCTGCCCTGGCGATGACCTTTGCCCTGACAGAAAGTGGAGCTGTGATGTGCTCCTGGAGGCAGGAAACACTTCCCGTTGATAATATGTGGTGTTATTGAAACTCTACCGTGGCGTGCGTACGCACCACCCAGGTCTGGAGGTCACCTGCTGGCGCCATGGTGACACACACAACCTCCCGGAATGTTGTTGTTATGGAGATATGGAACGGGCTGTGCTCTGAACATTATGACAACACCACACACCATGCTGGTATTAAATATACTAACATGGATTCTTCCCCTATTGCAATACAAACACACCCTCTTCCTCTCATAAACTCTTAACACACACACACCTTTGGCAGCTGTGATCCTGATAATGATGATGTTCCAAGGTGTGGTGCAGGCAGTACTGAGAGGGCAACACAACAGAGACAGATACCGACAGAGCACACAGTGCCAGGGAGAGAGGGAAAGAAAAGTAGAGGCAATGAGAGTGAGCGCCAGGGAAAATGAAATGAACAGAGAGAGGGTGAAACTAACTGAATGAGAGAAGGAGGAAAGATGTCTCTAGAGGAGAGAGAGAGAGAGACAGAGACAGACAGAGAGAGGCATCTCTTTTAGTAGTAACTTAGGAAAAGTTTTCGGTAGAATAATGAATGCCAGAATTCAGGCCTTCCTAAGTGAACACAACATTTTAAGTAAAAGTCTAATTGGATTCCTCCCTAAAAGCCAAACAGATCAGATCTCTCTCTCTCTATATATATATATATATATATATATATATATATATATATATATATATATATATATATATATATATTTTTCCGTTGTGAGTTGTGGCCAAGGTGTGGATCATATATATATATATATATATATATATATATATATATATATATATATATATATATATATATATATATATGATCCACACCTTGGCCACAACTCACAACGGAAAAATATTTGCCTGTTTTATAGACATTCAAAAAGCCTTTGATTCCATATAAGGTATGTTCTTAAAACGCCTTCAAAGTGGTATCGGAGGAAAGGTCTATGATATTATTAATGTTGTGTAATCACAATTCTTTAGTCAGGACAGAGGGGTAAGACAAGGTCGCAAAATTAGTCCAACTTTATTCATTATTTATATAAATTAACTGGCTACCATATTAAAACAATCTACATCACCCTAGAAGAAAGAAATAAAGAAAGTGTATTTTATATGCTTATGGCTTAGTAATCTTGTCACCAGCAGAACAGAGGCTACAACAACGCCCGTCCTTGCTAGAACAGTATTGTAAGGACTGGGAACTATCCATTAATATAGAAAAAAAAACTAAGTAATGATCTTTCAGAAAAAGTCCAGATCCCAGGAAAGTCAATACCATTTCATCCTAGGAGAAATAACCCTTAAATACACCACCAACTAAACTTACCTTGGTCTGACTAGAAGTTTATCAGGGTGGTTTGACATGGCCATAAAGTCAAACAGATAAAGCATGCAGAATATATTTTGCAATTAGAAAGACCCTGTATATATTTAACCCGCCAATTTACAAAATACATCATGGGATAAAAGCCCCACGGAAATGTTACACTTGGAATTTTAAAATATATATTCTAGGTGTGCACAGAAATGCCCCAAACCTAGCCTGTAGGGCAGAACTTGGGAGACAACGCCATGTCAAAATCAAAGAACTCAAACAAAGGAAGACATGAACAACGTACAGACTCAGTGACCATAGCCTGGCCATAGAGACAGGATGCCATAGAGAAACACGGAAGGTCAGTTGAAGAAAGACTATGTAAGCACTGTGGGTCACTTCCTACTCCACTGCTATAAATATGACGACTCGAGAGATATTTATCACCTGAAATTGTAAGAAAATGTTGCAGAATTCCTTGAACTGCCCGTTGAGGAGAAAATCAGAAAATGCCGATAGAAGAACACGTTGAGACAGTATAATAATATAAGAGAGACACTAGCTACTGCCATGTCACACACATGAGCCCTTGTAGATTTCATTTCTCAACTGTTGCTGTATATTTTCTGTTTTGCATATTATTTTCCATGTAGAATTGTTTTGGTTGATATATATTATCGTTGCTCAAAAATATTTGTTAATGTATGTAATAGTTCACATGCATTACTTTGGCAACAGTGGCAACCAGCCATTCGTGCCAATAAAGCATTTATTGAATTAAGAGAGAGAGACAGAGAGAGAGAGCAAGAGCGAGCAAGAGAGAGGCAGATGCAAAGACAGTGAACCAGAGAGAGCCAGTGGCTTGAACATAGCAAAAGACTGAGAACGCCTGGTGTTTGGGTAGCAGGTCCTACTACCTTGCCAGCAAGAGCAGGGATGTTCATCGAATTGGTAGCGAAGCCCATCCCGAAAGCCATGGCCGACTCCACGCCCAGGAATTTAGCAACCAGCTCCTCCATCTCCTCATGTCTGTCTAAGTTACCTAAGGGAATTTAGGAGATACATCAAAACTCCCATAGACACATACCTACCTACTGATAAGATTCAGAAGAATAACTGTGTGTTATTCATTAGAAAAACAGTTGTATGATACAGATGGCTTAGGGCTGAGTCTGAGCCTCTGTGGTCATCTACCAGCCAAAACTGAGTTATAAGGCCTGAGGGTGAGGCGACTAAATTCGTTTTTATAAACAAATGGATATACGTTTACTTTATAGCAATAAGTTAAAATAAACAAAAATAAAATCTGACATAGTTCATCTCAGGGAGGATTAATCCTACCACTCACTACTGGTAGGATTAAGCACAAGAAAGAGGCTTGACACCCACCATCTCAGATTGTTTCCGAATTTGTTTCTGTAGTTGGCAACAGATACGATTAGCATTCCTGAAACATTATTTTGTTTAAACAGAATTTGATCTCCATGAAATGAAGCTAATTGATTAAACCCAAATTTGCTCTTTTCATTTATAGGATTCAGATCATATTCAATAAATACACTTCTCAACATCCGATTTGGTCCAAACTTCTTCCTACCAATGAGTAAGACATGAAGAATCCCCCCAAAGGTGTCTAAAGCCACCCACGGACCCCCCACACCAATCCCACCTCAACAACCAGTATAAGTGCTCTGTTTGACAAGTAGTATGAAGCTGTGGCTTGGAGAATTGCTTCTCCATACTATGTCATGTATTCCTAGTGAATTTTGTCATGGAAGTCGCTTGCAATATTTACCATGAAGTAGTAAGAAAGTAACATGTTTTAACCACTAGATGCCGCTGTTCTTGCTATACCGCCACACCGTTTTATCCATTTTGCTGGTCTCTTGTGTTTTATTAAGTAGATCATAACATTTTGGTTGCAACTTTGGGTTCTAAACCAATAGATTTGGCTCATTATAGAAATAAATTGTTTGGTTATCCTCACAAATCAAGCCAGTCCTCCACGAAAGCAATTCAGTTTATTCTTCTCTTAGCAACCTAATGCTTCAACTAGAGGTCGGCCGATTAATCGGAATGTCCGATTAATTAGGGCCGATTTCAAGTTTTCATAACAATCGGTAATCTGCATTTCTGGACACCGATTGTGGCTGATTTGTAATTAAAAAAAAAATGTTTTACCTTTATTTAACTAGGCAAGTCAGTTAAGAACACATTCTTATTTTCAATGACGGCCTAGGAACGGTGGGTTAACTGCCTTGTTCAGGGGCAGAACGACAGATTTTTACCTTGTCAGCTCGGGGATTCGATCTTGCAACCTTCCGGTTACTAGTCCAACGCTCTAACCACCTGCCTTACATTGCACTCCACGAGGAGCCTGTGTGGCAGGCTGACTACCTGTTACGCGAGTGCAGCAAGAAGCCAAGGTAAGTTGCTAGCTAGCATTAATCTTATAAAAAACAATCAATCTTAACATAATCACTAGTTAACTACACATGGTTGATGATATTACTAGTTTATCTAGCGTGTCCTGCGTTGTATATAATCGATGCGGTGCCTGTTAAATTTCTCATCGAATCACAGCCTACTTCTCCAAACGGGTGATGATTTAACAAGCGCATTTGCGAAAAAAGCACTGTTGTTGCACCTAACCATAAACATCAATGCCTTTCTTTAAAATCAATACACAAGTATATATTTTTAAACATGCATATTTTAGTTAATATTGCCTGCTAACATGAATTTTTTTATAACTAGGGAAATTGTGTCACTTCTCTTGAGTTCCGCGCAAGCAGTCAGGGTATATGCAGCAGTTTGGGCCGCCTGGCTCGTTGCAAACTGTGTGAAGACGATTTATTCCTAACAAAGACCGTAATTAATTTGACAGAATTGTACATAATTATGACATAACATTGAAGGTTGTACAATGTAACAGGAATATTTAGACTTAGGGATGCCACCCGTTAGATAAAATACGTAACGGTTCCGTATTTCACTGAAAGAATAAACGTTTTGTTTTCGAAATGATAGTTTCCGGATTTGACCATATTAATGACCAAAGGCTCATATTACTGTGTGTTATTATGTTATAATTAAGTCTATGATTTGATATTTGATAGAGCAGTCTGACTGAGCGGTGGTAGGCAGCAGCAGGCTCGTAAGCATTCATTCAAACAGCACTTTTGTGCGTTTGCCAGCAGCTCTTCGCTGTGCTTCAAGCATTGAGCTGTTTATGACTTCAAGCATATCAACTCCCGAGATTAGGCTGGTGTAACCGATGTGAAATGGTTAGCGGGGTGCTCGCTAATAGTGTTTCAATCGGTGACGTCACTCGCTGAGACCTTGATGTAGTTGTTCCCCTTGCTCTGCAAGGGCTGCGGCTTTTGTGGAGCGATGGGTAACGATGCTTCGTGGCTGTTGTCAATGTGTTCCTGGTTCGAGCCCAGGTAGGGGCGAGGAGAGGGACGGAAGCTATACTGTTACACTGGCAATACTAAAGTGCCTATAAGAACATCCAATAGTCAAAGGATTATGAAATACAAATGGTATAGAGAGAAATAGTCCTATAATTCCTATAATAACTACAACCTAAAACTTCTTACCTGGGAATATTGAAGACTCATGTTAAAAGGAACCACCAGCTTTCATATGTTCTGAGCAAGGAACTTAAACGTTAGCTTTTTTACATGGCACATATTGCACTTTTACTTTTTTCTCCAACACTATGTTTTTGCATTATTTAAACCAAATTGAACATGTTTCATTATTTATTTGAGGCTAAATTGATTTTATTGATGTATTATATTAAGTTAAAATAAGTGTTCATTCAGTATTGTTGTAATTGTCATTATTACAAATAAAGAAAGAATGAAAAAATTATAAAAAAATAATCGGCCGATTAATCGGTATCGGCTTTTTTGGTCCTCCAATAATCGGTATCGGTGTTGAAAAATCATAATCGGTCGACCTCTAGCTTCAACCCAACTATTTTTGAATAGTCCAACACGTGGCCGCTCTCTGAGAGGGCTCTCCCTATGCAATTCTCATATTAAGACTTTTCCTACAAGCCCAAAACTTTGATGGATAAATGGGCTAGGTAATCAAATGTGGCAACGCTAACAAAATAATTAAATATATGGCAGTCTTATGTTTTTTAAGTAAAATGATCAGGAAATGGCTCTATATGTATTGTGATTAGTAACATTAAACATTAAGATAACCCAATACCAATGGGAAAACACTAACCAGTGTGTGTTTGGGACTTTTACCATTGAAACCATTAGAACTGCTGTAGCCTAATAGTTTGCCTGTTCACCATTGGTCTAACAGTAACTAAACCAGACCTTTTTTGAAGGGAATAAACCACACACAAAAGGGTTTCCTGGACATAGATTAAGCGTAAAAGAAGGAAACATTTACTTTCATCATGAGCCAAAGCTATTGGTTTTCTACCCAAAGTTGCAAAATAAATGTTGTGATCTATTTACTAAAACACAAGAGACCAGCAAAATTGATAAGAGTGTGGCGGTATAGCGAGAAGAGCAGCATCTTTCATTTTGGGGGGAGATTCCTCATGTCTTAGTCATTGGTAGGAAGAGATGTTCCAAATCTGATGTTGGGTACTATATTTACTGAATATTATCTGAATCCTATTCATTAAAATTGCCAATTTGGGTGCAATCAATTAGCTTAATTTCTCAGAGATAAAACTACATTTCAATTAAATAATGTTTCAGGAATACCAATCCTTGTTTCTAACTACATAAACAATTTCTGAACAATCTGATGGTGGGTGGCATGGCTTGATGAAATGAAGTTTGTGAAAGATTGTGATTGTGAAAATCAGTGCTCTTTCACTGCTCTCTGTGTCTTGTTTGGGTCAACATATTGGCCATGTTGGACAGTGATATGGATTAAACTGTGGAGAGTGTATTTACGCGGCGCGGGCGCATGTGTGTGTGTGTGTGTGCGCATGTATGTGTTACCAGGCCATACCCATCTCCTGCCTGGTGCTGGCCACGCCCACCCCGTACTTCATGGTGACCTCAGCGGACGCGTCAGCACAGTAACCCGTGTTCTCAGCAAAGCCCAGGTAGTTATAGGAACCCATGTTTATTACACCTTCAACCACTTTGCCTGTGTAGCTGAGAGAGAGGGGGAAACCGAGAGAGAGAGAGAGAGAGACAGAGACAGACAGAGAGAGAGACAGAGACAGAGACAGAGAGAAATACAGGTAGTTATAAGACCCATTGCTCTGTATAGCTGGGACTAAAAGGGGTGCCAAATGTATTTAACCTTTACTCTATTCAGCTAAGCAAGTCGACACACATACTTGACCTTCAACAGTCTCTTGACTGCATGTTTATCAGCCAGACACTATAATGACATGATGCTAATCACACACACAGCACCAAATCAGAACACAACCGTTTAGTTGACAGTTCCAATCCAACAAATCATGACAAGAGGCCTCAGGTTCTGTGGTTAGTCTAGAAGAACATCTCCTTGTTCTCTCTTCCTCCTCTCCCTCCTGCCCATCCGAGGCTTTTAAACACACCCTTCACTATAAGGAACTGCCGCTTTTCTGACCTTTGCTGTAGATTAGTGTTGCTATCTTAGTACAACACATACAGGCTCTTTCAGGGCCAGTAAATACACTGCAGAGTGACTTCCCCTCTGGTACCAGGGCTGGGGGTGACACTAAGGCGTGGAAGTGGGCAGGGTGTATAAGGCAGGCTTTTGTTCCAAACAGCTCTACCACACCTGATTACACTCAAGTTAACACTTTATGGGACACCCTGTTTATAACACATTCCTAACAATGTCACCACACATGTCCTAATCGTAGTGCAAACTGAAAGCCATGATTAGTTGATTATTTAGGCCTAATCTGGTGTATTTTTACTGGGCTGGAACAAAACCCTATACACCAGGCATGTTGATGCCCTATCTAACCACTGATCTCAGACCAGATTACCCTACCCTGATTCCTAACGCTAATCATTAGACGGCTAATGTTCTCATCTGGCCCCGGATCAGTGGTTAGGACCTTATTTTAGCAACTCCATGGCTACGTCTCAAATGGTCCCATAGGGCTCTGGTCAAAAGTAGTGCGCTATGTAGGGAATAGGGTGCAATTTGGGACACATCCTGTGACTGTAAGTAGCCTTGGCTTGTGCGAGCCGGAAAGGCCCATAGGAGCCTATCTCTCGTTTCTGTAGCGTGAGACAGCTTGGTGTACAAGTACACCCCCTGGACAGGACGCTAGTCCATTGCAGGGCCTTACCCCCAATCTATTTCCTTAAACGTTGAGTGCCAAGCCAAGTCCCATTATTACAGTATGGTATGACTCGGGCCAGGGATCGAACTCCCTACCTTCCAATCTCACGGCCGGACACTAATCACAAGGCCAGAGTTGGTTTTGTCTTGTTTTTTTCCCCCTGTAATTATGACACTCACTCAAAGGTCCAATTGTAGTCAGGTGACACACGTTCCACCAGGTCCACCTTGGCCCCCGGGACACTGCAGATGGGTCGGTTCCAACTGTCACGGATGCGCATGTATAAGTTCCTGGTGTAAAAGTTCTCAAAGTCCTGGTAAAGTGGGACAAAGTCCTGGAGACGGAACATATGGGAGAGGGAGCGGGGGACAGGATGAGGAAAAATTAAATAAGCATGATTCCCATTTCCTAGTATAGACCGCACACATACCACTCTATGTTAAGTGACCTGTAATGTTAGCACTTATTTCAGACTCCTACGTCACGCCAGCCATATTCTGTGTACTATGGCACATTCATCCATATTACACTAAGCATATAGGCTGAGCTCACAGTCAAAAGTATAGTCAAACATGTACTGTTCTAATTAGAGTCTTTAATCTCTCCCTATATACGCAGAGGTAAACTTTAGTTTACACATGACTGAAAAATCCCCACAGACATTCAGCTTATTTCCTTGAAAGCGTTTTCACTTTCTTCAAAACCAACAGTGTCCGAGGCAACAAGAGTAGGATATCCTTCAGGCGATAAAGTTTCCTCCTTTCCTCCTCCAGAGGTAACCGAGTGCCAAAACAATGTCCTGAAACTGTTCTTTTACGTGCGGTGAGTGAGTGAAGGTCTGTGTGGTACATTATGACATAACAACCTCCTTCTCACACTCCTACTTCCTGTTTACTAGTGTATGTCACAATGAATGACTGTTGTGTTACGCCCGAAGGACCAGTGGTTTTAATTGGCAAAAAAGCTTTCCTTCCTTTTTCACAAACATTCCATCAGATCTGAAGAGTTTTTGATATCCTCCCCAAAATTGGACTTCAGTGCCAAAATAAATGGGCCAATGTGTTACAGTGAATGCTTCCAAGTGTAAAATTTCAATGTCGAAGGTAACCTCCTTTTCTTACCTCGAAAGTAAATAAGTTGAACAAATAAGTTGACCATCTAAACAAAATGTCACTTTTGAAATATGAAAAGATCTGACAACTTAGATTCTAAAAAAATTGAATCCCCTTAACAAATAATGACGTTGATGAAGAAGACGAGAATAATGGAAATGACAATTAATAACATTTATCAAACAAACTGAGGACAAAGCCAGGTGAGGTGGTCATAACCATACCCTCTGCTCCTCCCTCTCGCGGGCAATGTGACACCTCTCGATCTTCCAGTCCCGGAGGAAGTCTCGGAGGTATCCGAAGATGGTGAGGATGCCGTAGCCCATGTAGGTGAGGACCGCCACCAGCATGGGCGTTTCCTCAAAAGACTCGATGAAGGGACGACTGTACAGGCCCAGGCCGCTGCTGCCATTACACGCTGTGTGCTGCACCTGGGGGGGGGGGCAAGGTGATTTACATTGACATTTTAGTCATTTAGCACGGTGTTATCCAGAGCCACTTACAGTTAGTGCATTCATATTAAGACAGCTAGGTAAGACCGCCACATATCACAGTCAGTAGCTAGGTTTACATCCAATTGTCGACAGATTTTCAGGCGAATATTAAAAAATCTGCACAAAAACAATATGCGCATTTTACCACCAGACGTGTTTCCATCAAATTGACGCGTTGCGGGTAAAAGGCTGTGCGTGATGACGTAATGCACATAAAAAATAACGGTTGTGGTTAAATTCTCATGTACCGAATTCAAATGTAAGTTAAATGGGGTTCCATCGCATTTTCAACTCTACTGGTGGTTTTGTCACAAAATAATGTTGCGTTATATAGCGAATGTGCCCTCTCTGGTCTTGGCACATGTGCTCTAGCCAACAGCTCGCAGATACTGTGCAGGACAGGTAGCCTACTACATGATGAGATTATTATGGACATAAGAGCAAGATCAGTTTTATTCGTCAAACAGCAGCCAAACATCCATCATCATGTCATCAGAATAAGACCCTCGGTATGTATTGGAAAGGAACATCAAGCTCATCACTTTCACTACCCTGTGACGTTCATCATCATTTATTTGATCTGTAGCCGATCAAACTGCATGCTCTCCTGACAAGTCGTAGTGGGAGGACCACACAACATATCATCGCGTGACTCCAAGTTTACTTCGATATGATGGTTATTTTTATCAATATTTGTGCATAATAGTGTTTCCACTGCCATTTCTCACATCCTTGCTCACATTTCTCACATCCTTAATTGTACAGACACAAAAAGATCCCGCCTTGTCTAGCATATTTTGTTTCGTCGACATTTGGAAAGTTAACCAACAAATTGGCAGTTTCCATCAGGCCTGTCGTGACATTTCGTAGCATACAAGTACTTTACTCACAGAGAAAAGGTTAGATGGAAAACTGGTTATAGTAACATGGTTCTCTCAATAAAGTAGGCTGGTTATCAGCACACTCAGTGCTAGGAAATGAAAATTCAGTTAAATTACCTTTACTCATCCCTAAGGGGTAATATCAACAAACATACTGTAAAGGGTCTTTCCTATTGATTCCAATCACTTTTTGTCCATACCCCTGTTGATTTTAACAAAACGTCCATACATATTTGCAGAGAGTTTGGTTTGCTTTTTGTTTCCATTTTTCCAATGTAAAATTATTGCAATAATGATATCGTCCAGGCCCATTGGCACTGTAAATGACATGAGTTTCATGATCTGGGAATGTGAACGTCTCACATGTACAGGAAATACACATTTTTCAAAGCACTTGGATCATAGTAATAACAAACTGTTGCATGTTTTGTATTAAAAAAAATATATATAAAAAAAAAAGGAGGGATATGTAAGCCATGTCTTCTAAGGTCTCACATAGACGGGACAAACACTTTTCAAAGCACTTGCATGCCACCATCTGATGTCTTTAACGCACGCAAAAATGTCAATGAATACTTGTCTGGCAGCTGGCTCCGAGGTGTCTGCATAACTTAATTCCTGGTCATTCATATGACAATTTCTGTGTGTTCCTATCATCATTCTGTGTGTTCCTATCACCTATCATCTTAGCTCAGTAAGTGGTGACTAGCCTATGTGGTCAGTGAATATTATTACAGTGTTAGCACTGTGGGAAGAGGAAGTGAAATATTCAAATTAGCCTACAGAAGGAAACTATGGGCGAGCTATGTTTTTACACTGACCATATGTAAAGCACTGTTGCTCTGGCTATCAGATTTGCGAGTCAAATAAAGGGAGGGTATGCTCCGTGACTGAGTGTGTGTTTCTGAGCACTCTCCAAGCAGATACGACACTCCTAACCAACTCGCATGAATCAAACAGCTTGCCAACGAAATAAATCAAAACAACGAAATGCTGCCACTGATCTACGCCTGGATATTTAAAACAAGTAGGCCTGCACTCGGCATTCCCAGGTCAAATGTACGCATGCATGACTGATGCTTTTATCGCTTCGGATAAGAGCATCTGCTAAATGCCATATTATTATTAGGCCTGTATTCTGCTACGCTCCTCTTTTTAATAAACAAACTACAGTTGAAGTCGGAGGTTTACATACACTTAGGTTGTGGTTCGTTTTTTCAAACACTCGTTTTTTCAACCACTCCACAAATGTCTTGTTAACAAACTATAGTTTTGGCAAGTCGGTTAGATCATCTACTTTGTGCATGACACAAGTCATTTTTCCAACAATTGTTTACAGACAGAATATTTCACTGTATCACAATTCCAGTGGGTCAGAATTTTACACCCTAAATTGACTGTGCCTTTAAATAGCTTGGAAAATTCCAGAAAATGACGTCATGGCTTTAGAAGCTTCTGATAGGCTAATTGACATCCTTTGAGTCAATTGGAGGTGTACCTGTGAATGTATTTCAAGGCCTACCTTCAAACTCAGTGCCTCTTTGCTTGACATCATGGGAAAATCAAAAGAAATCAGCCAAGACCTCAGAAAAAATTTGTAGATCTCCACAAGTCTGGTTCATCCTTGGGAGCAATTTCCAAACGCCTGAAGGTACCACCTTCATCTGTACAAACAATAGTACGCAAGTATAAACACCATGGAATCACGCAGCCGTCATACCGCTCAGGAAGGAGACGTGTTCCGTCTCCTAGAGATGAACATTCGTTGGTGCGAAAAGTGCAAATCAATCCCAGAACAGCAGCAAAGGACCCTGTGAAGATATTGGAGGAAACAGGTACAAAAGTATCTATATCCAGAGTAAAACGAGTCCTATATTGACATAACCTGAAAGGCCGCTCAGCAAGGAAGAAGCCACTGCTCCAAAACCACCATAAAAAAGCCAGGCTACGGTTTGCAACTGCACATGGGGACGAAGATCGTACTTTTTGGAGAAATGTCCTCTGGTCTGATGAAACAAAAATAGAACTGTTTGGCCATAATGACCATCTTTATGTTTGGAGGAAAAAAGGGGACGCTTGCAAGCCGAAGAACACCATCCCAACCGTGAAGCACTGTGGTTGCAGCATCATGTTGCGGGAGTGCTTTGCTGCAGGAGGGACTGTTGCACTTCGCAAAATACTGTCAAATACTATACTGAACAAAAATATAAACAAAACATTTAAATAAATTCATTAGGCCCTAATGTATGGATTCTACATTACTGGGCAGGGGCGCAGCCATGGATGGGCCTTGGAGAGCATAATCCCACCCACTTGGCAGCTAGGCCCACCCACTGGTGAGCCAGGCCCAGCCAATCAGAACAAGTTTTTCCACACAAAAGGGCTTTATTACAGAAATAAATACTTCTCAGCACCCCCTTTTTTTTGCATATGGAAAGTTTCTGGGATTTTTTATTTCAGCTCATGAAACATGTTGCATTTATATTTTTGTTCAGTGTATATCTGTTTGAGATTGCTGCGGTCAATTTGTAGTGTACAACTTATTTATAACTATGTTATGGACCCCGACCATTAATGTAATTGGGGACACATGGCCTAGCCTATACAGTAAATCAAATAAAAGTTTATTGGTACGATAGGATAATATGTGAGAGACATTTTTTACACACACAGCAATACTGAGGTTTATGTGTTTGAAATACATACAGGAGTGGCCTTTGAGTCTTTCCCTTGAAAAATCAAGCCCCACACTGCTTTGCAACCACATGTGACTAGTCATGCTTCTCTCTCCCATACCTCAGAGGCTAGCAACAGTGACATCCACGTGCACTACAATCAGCTTGGAGTCAATTACCAGACCATGCATTCCCCTCCCTCCCGCTCTCTCTGCCTTATGAAACGCCTGGGAAAAGGAGCTAGTGTAGCTACAGCAAGTAGGCCTAGGCTAAGTTAAATCCTTGATTAATTTCCTTGTATCTAAGATCTGTTTGTGATGTCTTGGCAATGCCTTATTGAATTGTCATACCCTAGTTGGCAAGACAGCAGTATCTGGGCCCCAGTGTTTGACTTCCAATGCAATGCTCTACCTAGAAGATCACACAGTCGGTTGAGCATGGCGCTTGCAATGCCAAAGGTTGTGAGTTTGATTCCCGCTGGAGCCAATGTATGCACGCATGACTAAATCGCTTTGGATAAAAGTGTCTATATAGGGCAAGACATTGATATAGCCAACTTGATAGAATTGTCTCTGAGAATTTTAATTTAGAGCCATCTTAAGATATGTTGTTGACTCATAAAAGAGATGTTATCGAATTTGCAATACACTAGGCTAATTAAAATTAAGTCTGGATCAAGGGGTGGAAAATTAATGAACAGCGCTCTGTTTCTCTGTGTTCCCTCTATAGATGGGAAGGTAGGGAGTCAGGGAGTACAGGCTAGGGAGTTGGGGAGTACAGGTATAGGGTTGTGACCAGGGCCTAAAACTAACTGTTTTGTATACCAGCAACTGTGGCAGGTATAAGAACTTAAAAAAAAAAAAAAAATCTACCAGCCACTCAGATCTTTTCCCAGCCATAATTACACAGACACAAAAAAAACAGATGAGCATGTTCAGTAATGTTTTTTTTTAAATGTATTACTAGTAAGACTTAATGTAATATTCCATGACCTGAGTCTTCAGAGACTAACATTTTTCAGCTGCCCCTTTAAGGTTACCTTGGTAACAGGGCCATTAATGTCAGATTTGACATTTCATATCAGGTTAGGAGAATTTACGCAGTAGGTTAGGAGAATCATCATAACAGGTTAGGAGTATTAGGTTAAGGTTAGGAAAGGGGTTAAGGTTAATTTAACAATAATTTTGTTAAAACATTTTTGACATAATTACATGAAAAAAACACAAACGGATGACCATGCTTTGTAATGTTTCTAAAACAAGAAATCTATTAGAAGTAATGTGGTATATGGCTCAATTTTATTTCATTTTTTGTGACCTGAGTCTTTTAAATCTACACTGAAAAAAATGTGCAACATGTCAAGTGTTGGTCCCATGTTTCATGAGCTGAAATAAAATAAATGTTCCATATGGACAAAGTTTATTTCTCAAAGATTTTTGCCACAAATGTTTACATCCCTGTTAGTGTGCATTTCTCCTTTGTCAAGATAATCCATCCACCTAACAGGTGTGGCATATCAAGAAGCTGATTAAACAGCATGATCATTACACAGGTGCACCTTGTGCTGGGGACAATAAAAGGCCACTAAAATGTGCCGTTTTGTCACACAACACGATGCCACAAGTTGAGGGAGCGAGCAATTGGCATTCCGACTGCAGGAATGTCCACCAAAGCTGTTACCAGAAAACATAATGTTCATTTCTCTACCATAAGCCACCTCCAATGTCATTTTAGAGAATTTGGTAGTATGTTCAACCATCCTCACAATCACAGACCACGTGTATGGCATCGTGTGGACGATGTTAACGTTGTGAACATTGCCCCATGGTGATGGTAGGGTTATGGTACAGGCAGTCATAAGCTACGGACAAAGAACACATTTGCATTTTATTAATGGCAATTTGAATGCACAGAGATACCGTGTAAACGAGATCATGAGGCCCATTGTCGGGACATTCATCCGCCACCATCACCTCATGTTTCAGCTTGATAATGCATGGCCCCGTGTCGCAAGGATCTGTAAACAATTCCTGGAAGCTGAAAATGTCCCAGTTCTTACATGGCCTGCAATCTCACCAGACATGTCACTCAATGAGCATGTGTGGGATGCTCTGGATCGACAGCATGTTCCAGTTCCTGTCAATATCCAGCAACTTTACACAGCCATTGAAGAGGAGTGGGACAACATTCCACAGGCCACAATCAACAGCCTGATAAACTCTATGTGAAGGAGATGTGTTGCACTGCATGAGGCAAATGGTGGTCCCAACGGATACTGACTGGTTTTCTGATCCACGCTCCTACCTTTGTTTTTATTAAGGTATCTGTGACCAACAGATGCATATCTGTATTCCCAGTCATGTGAAATCCATAGATCAGGTCCTAAGGAATGTATTTCAATTGACTGATTTCCTAATATGAACTGTATCTCAGTCAAATCTTTGAAATTATTGCATTTATATTTTTGTTCAGTATACAGTGGATTTGGTATTCAGACCCCTTGACTTTTTCCAGATTTTGTTACGTCACAGCCTTATTCTAAAATGGAATAAATGCATGTTTTCCCTCATCAATCTACACGCAATAACCCATAATGACAAAGGGAAAACAGGTTTAGACATTTTTGCAAACTTATTAAAAATAAAAAACATAAGTACATAAGTATTCAGACCCTTTGCTATGAGACTCGAAATTGAGCCCAGGTGCATCCTGTTTCCATTGATCATCCTTGAGCTGTTTCTACAACTTGATTGGAGTCCACCTGTGGTAAATTCAATTGATTGGACAAGCCCACACAGTTGACAGTGCATGTCAGAGCAAAAACCAAGTCACGAGACCAAAGGAATTGTCCATAGAGCGCAGAGACAGGATTGTGTCGAGGCACAGATTTGGGGAAGGGTACCAAAACATTTCTGCAGCATTGAAGATCCAGATGAACACAGGGGCCTCCATCATTCTTGGAAGAAGTTTGGAACCACCAAGACTCTTCCTAGACCTGGCCGCCTGGGCAAAACCAAGATTGAATTCTTTGGCATGAATGCCAAGCGTCACGTCTAGAGGAAACCTGGCACCATCCCTACAGTGAAGTATAGTGGTGGCAGCATTTGCAAACATTTCTAAAACCCTGGTTTTGCTTCATCATTATGGGGTATAGTGTGTAGATTGAGGTACATGTTTAGAATGGTGTAACGTAACAAAATGTGAAAAAAGTCAAGGGGTCTGAATACTTTCCGAAGGCACCGTACACTCCTGTCCCCTAGTAACCGGCTGGTATATAAAACATGCGCTATTTAGGCTGTAGATGCATCGGTTTCCTCCTTAACTAGCTTTAATGGCGTGCCGCCCCAAAAATCTAACTGGGAAAATATGCGTACCATCTTAATAAAACACAATTTTCAACAAACCATGCTAGAGTGGATAATGCTACTTCCTGTCGTTGTGCATCGTGTTCAGCCAGGGGTAAGCAACAGACTGCTGCAACCTGATTGTCTGAATGTGGTGTGCAACATCTGGACGTTGTCAGAAAATCCAAAACTAGTGGTGGAAAACGTTATTTTATTAAGATAGTACGCATATTTTCCCCGTTTTTTTCCCCGATGCCTTTGGAGCCTGAATGGAGGATGTACAAGCCGGTCTCAGGGAGACCGAGTGTATTACCGTCTGTGCAGCTTAATGCAGGACACCAATGGTAAATTACAAAAGACGCGAGGAATAACAGCGCCATCAGGCGGCAGCAGGGCTACACCCAGTTAAGATTATTTAAGATTACACTCAACATTTTCGAGAGAGAACACTGATGTCATCATACCCGAAAGCCCAGCAGATGGCAATAGAGTCGTTTCATCTTACCGTCCAAAGGGAATGTATGCAGCTTGCTATACACTCGTATACCCCGTGGACCAGTTTGTACATAAAACATTCTCCATTAAGGCTGCGATTTCCTACTTAATTCTATTTTATGATGAGAAGGCGTGAAAAAAAAACAGCACAGACAAGCACGTGCCCAAGTTGCTATGGTAACGACCCGTTCCTTAACGGGGCAGCTGAACATTTGTCTCACCTAATGATTGTGCTTGATTGAGCATGGATCCATCCTAAAATATTTTATTAAATATTTTATTAATGAACTTTTAGTAATTTCTTATCATTAAAACACTCAAATACATATTCTCCTAGATGTATTTGTGTGCTACATTTCTACTTAGGAGCAAATCATGAACTGCTTGTAAAAAATGTCAAAATAAAGCCTTGAACTATAATAATAAATAATCCATACTCCGCCTTTGTTGATGAACAGGTATAGAACTGTTCATCTGTTTTTACTAATGTATCTAAATGATTTATTTTAACATACATTGGTTAAAAGACAGGTCATAAAAATGAAAAGAAATTATGCAATATACCCCATTACAAGTAATACATTTCTTGTTTTAGAAAAACAGAAAGCATTCTCATTGTGTGTGTAATTATGGCAAAAAAATATATATTCTGTCTGGTAAAAGATCTGAGTGGCTGGTAGATTTTTTAAAATCTTTTAAAATCGTTGCTGGTGGACCAAAAAGTGAATTAGTTACGCAACATCCGGGGCTAGCATTAATTATTCTAGCATGGTGGTGGGAAATGGTGTTTCATAAAGAAAGTACGCATATTTTTGGGCTTTCTCACCATTAAATGGAGTTAAGGAGGAAATCAATGACTTTGCAGCCTGAATGGAAAGTGTTTTATGTACGAACCGGTTCACAGCGGATACGAGTGTATAGCTGGCTGCATAGATTCCCTTTGGACGGTAAATTAAACTGAATTGCGCCATCTGCTGGCCTTTGGGCTAATGGCATCAGTGATTAATTAAATGATTGTTGACATTGTAGCTAGCTAACTAGTTTATTGCATATTGTTTGTAAAAGTTAAAAGGCTACACTGCAGATATAATTAGCTAACACTGTGGGATGTAACGTTACTAATGAAGGCTGATGGGAGGAGCTATAGGAGGACGGGCTCATTGCAAAGACTGGATTGGAATAAATGGAACGATATCAAAACACGTCACACATATGGAAACCCCATGTTTGATTCCATTAATTCCATTCCAGCATTAGAATGAGCCCGTCCTCCTATAGCGCCTCCCACCAGCCTCCACTGAACGTTACATAATGCTAACGTTCCATTATTACAAATCTACTTTGATGAATTGCTAACGTTAGTTAATAAACCAACTAAAATAGTTGACAACAACTGTCATATGTCCAACTTGCTGAGCAAGTAGACTCAGTAACGTTGGCTTTAGCTTGCGGGCAGTTTAGCAAATTCAAATAGGTGTCAGTAACGTTAAAGCTAACAATAAAATAGGTTAGCTACATTTCAAAACATATCAAGCTAAATACACATAACGTTAGCTAGCTACATTGCTAGCAATACTGATTTTCAGCTTGGTGTTTTCGGTTATTCAGATAAGCCTCACCACTTCCACACCATCCATCCATTCTCCATCCATACAGTGCGCTTGGGCCTCACCTTGTCCTCGGGATAGCAGTACATCGGCTGCTGATGATGGTAATGGTGATGGTTTTTTATGAAGCCATTTCTGCCCGGTTTAACGCCGTTCTTCACTCGGTGACAAACTTGTCCATTCCCCGGCTTGTTCGCGGAGCTTTCGGTCATCCTTTCATATGATTGTGGACGCTACAGTAACGTGCATGTATCTGGCTAGCACAGAATGGGGAACTCGTTTTTGGTGCCTGTCCGGGTTGTGCGCTCGCAAACCCACCCAAAAATCCACAACCAGGACACGGGTGTGTTCAGTAAGACAGCACGATGTTCAACCTTTAATTCAACATAACGGTTCTAAATGTAACTTGCTGAACGAGTTTTGTTATTTCAAATGGTATCCCCCGTACTGATCAGGCCACACCCACCAAAGAGGAGCAGACGTACCTCAAATGATGTTGAAGAACGGTCGGGACCGTTTTGGGGAAACGTGTTCAGGATAAACCATCACGCAACGTAGCAATCGTTGAGATGAACTGAATGCAACCCCTGAAATTCCAGCCGCTGCTATACCGGAAATAAACGCCCCTAGCAACCAGCGTCAGCCTATGGTTTTGCGGCATTCGGGAATGGGTGCGGTTTACGAGCCTTCAGATAAGAAACGGGAGTGGTCCTCTGTAGTGGAAATGAACTGTAGTAGCCTCTACTGTTTGGGCTCTCTGACATGTGACATAGGGCTCACCTGTTCCCACAGTGTGCTAAATTACGTGTTACCCTCAATTTGAATTTGACCAAGAGCTTGAAATCAGATATTCTTGTCAAATTCTCAGTGGTTGCCTTGTAAATTGATGACACACTAAACATAATTGTTAACATAGTGGGTGTCAATAGTTAGGTTTCCTTCCAATTGGTGACATTGTCATGCAAATATTCTACAATCCGCATAAAAACAATATGCGCATTTTCCCACCAGAGATATGTTTCCATCAAATTGACTTGTTGCGGATAAAAAACTGTGCGTGATGACTTAGTGCACATAACTGACTTTTGCTGTTAAATTCTGATGTACCTAATAAAAATACAAGTTAATAAATGGGTTTCCATTGCATTTTCAACTCTACTGATGTTTTTGTCACGACAAATGTTGCGTCATATAGCGATTGTGCCCTCTCTTGGCAGCAGCTAATGGTAATCCCTAACAAATACTGTAGTCTTGGCAGATGTGCTCTAGCCAACAGCTTGCAGATACAGTGCGGGTAGGCTACCAACATTATCATTATGGATAAGAGCAAGATTGTTTGTATTTGTTAAATGGCAGCCAAGCATCCATCATCATGTCACCAGAACAAGACCCTCGGTATGTATTGGAAAGGAGCATCAAGCTCATCACCTTGCACTTTCACCACCCTGTGACGTTCATCATAATGTATTTAATCTGTAGTCTATCAAACTGCATGCTCTCCTGACAAGTCGTAGTGGGAGGACCACACAACATATCATCGCGTGACTCCAAGTTTAATTCGATATGATGGTTATTTTATCAATATTTGAGCATAAAGGAGTTTCCTCCACAATTTCTCACATAATTAATTTTACAGACACAAAAAGATCCCACCTTGTCTAACATAATATATTTAGTCGATTTTTTTTTTCAAAGTTTACTGACAAATGTGATGTTTTCATCAGGCCTGTCATGACATTTTTTTTATCCAACATGTACTTTACTCGCATAAAAACGACTGGACCAGGTTTTTATTTGTATTTTTTTTATGCAGGATATAAAAATTCCATTCAAGCTAAACAATGGATATATAGTTTTTGGCAACAAAACCAATTGTGAAAAATATGAATTGAAAATCTGAGGACAGTAATATTTTACACACACACATAAAGGTTCCCATAAGCATAATTTTCTGAAGAAAAAACACAAATGTGAAACAAATTAACTCTTCAATTGTATGATCACTTATTTAATGAGCATCACAAAATGTTAAGCTACTGTACAGTAACATTAATACTAACATCACAAACCTTCGGAGCTTGAACCCATCACTGTGGCTTTACCTCTGTTCTGATTCCAGATTGTTGGCCTCACTCACTCACTCACTCACTAACTCACTCACTCACTCACTCACTCACTCACTCACTCACTCACTCACTCACTGTGTGTGATGTATTCCAGCTCCAGTAGAACCGTGTGTGTTGTCCCTGCAGGAGGGCAGCTGTGGGAAGTTTATTCAGCGCTGGTATTTTAACAGCCACGTCCAGGCCTGCAGACCCTTCATCTACAGCATCTGTGAGGGACACGCCAACCGCATCCTCCACTAGGAGGCCTGTGAGGAGTGCTAACCTTGGGGAGGACACAGATACGCATGCACGCACGCACACACACACACAAGAAAGCACACATAGTAACCTATTGTGCACACACACACACACACACATATGTCTATACAGGTAACTGCCAAAATAGGATCAAGTTTTCATCCAGCCTTTTTATACACTGCATCTGCGAGCTGTTGGCTACTCTGCCAATACCAGAGTAGACACAATCGCTATACAACACAAAAATGTTTGTGACAAAACTATCAGTAGTGTTGAAAATGCTATGCAAACCCATTTAATTTGCATTTTTTATTCGGTACATGGGCATTTAACCATAAAAGTCATTTTTATGTGCACTACGTCATCACGCACAGCCTTTTATCCAAAACAAGTCAATTGGATGGAAACACATATCTCGTGGGAAAATGTAGGCCTAGTTTCAGATGTGTACTTTGAATACCATTCATTCTGGCAGAGTGCCATGCATTCCTTAGAGCGTTTGATAACTACAGAGCCCCACAGTGGAGGTGTCATAATACCCATAAAACCTAGCGGTCAAACAAGGAAATGGTTCAAATAGTTTTTCCACCATTCATTTTTCCCATAGGGGATTTTAGAAACAGTTAAAATAAGGGCTGTGTTTCGTGTAGGCTTACCCTGGCGTGACGTTTTTATAACAATATAAATCTCTCTCGGACAAGGTGACTTTTATCAATATATTCCTCTCTATTTACTCTCAGATTTGAAAATGCTAATTAGCATCAAAGTAGACATCATGCAAGACTACAAATCACTGCAAGCTCCTGCACGTCATCTCTAGCTGACACCTTTGCTAACAGGTATTGCGGTAAATATAAAAGTCACCTTGTCCTAAGCAGATTTCCACAGTTATCAAAACGTCATGCGGTTTACACAAAACGAAAAATAAATTCTCAAACCCCTTACGGGAAAATTGAATGGTGGAAAAACGATTTGAACCATTTCCTTGTTTGACCGCTAGGTTTTATGGGTACTATGGCTCATACTGTGGTACTCTATAAAGAAACAGCATTCTTGAACCTACCTTTTCCCCCATAGATCCAGTTTACTCTTCATTTGCTGTACTTTGGTTAAACTGTCTGCAAGATATAGGGACAGTATACGTTATTATAACCTAGGCTCAATTAAAGCAATATTCTATTTATTTTGTGATTTCAAACATACCCAGCAATAAGGTGAAGTGAGCACTGTATGCCTGATGGTGTCTCTCTAACATCATCTATATGGAGAGGCTTCCTCCCGTCTCTCTCTCTCTCTCTTTCTCTCTCTCTGTCTGTCTCTCTCTCTCTCTCTCTCGCTCTCTCTCTCTCATACTGTTTCAGAGAGACTGACAATGCCCCATGTTAGAGGATGATAGAATATCACACACACTGACCTCTAATTCCTATTTCACATCATATAGGGTGACCCACAGTCAAACCGCTATGCATAGATTTGCCTTTGAAATGTGGTTCCTCACCTTTTCCCTTACACACACACACACACACACACACACTTCCCCCCTCAGGCCTGTATTTTTAATGAAATTGTTCTCATTGTCATGGTGAGCTTGCTGGACTGAGGCACATGAGAAGAAAACAACAGACTCCTGTTCAGGAAAGATAAGGACTCGTGTTTTACTTTCCATGTGTTAAATGTTTGCTACCATTATTTCTTTCCTATTTGGGCTGTTAATGGTTTCTATTCCAGGCCACTGCCCCCTAGAATAGAATATCTATCGCTGCGTTAATGTACTATGCACCATACCTCCTGGCAGGGCAACCACAGCATATTGTGGTTTAGATCTAATATCAAGGCTTACTGTAGGTTAGCTAAAGCTATCATGGGTAACAATGTTCTATAGATCTATAAGTGTGGTGTTTACTTCCTACTTGTGAGCACTGCATTAGAGTGGAGATAGCGCCCCCCCCCCCCCCCTTCCCCTCCCTTCTCCGTCAAAGACACACACACACACACACACACATGCGCACACACAAACATACACAGATTTACTCTAGGGGATGCTCTGAAATGGTGGGCAGAACCAAGGATAACATTTTGATGATGGGGATTACTATGTTAATATTTGCTTATGCTCAGGGGTCAATTCAAACCCAGATCAAAGATAAGGAAAATCCGCCTTTGGAGCATACCCAGATCTGTGCTATTATTTGACTGCGTCACATGATTCCCATCCCACTTCAGCATCCAGACAGGCTAACGATCTTAAGCCACGCCATTTAAAAAACAATCCCCTTTATCTCCCTTCTTCTTTTCTTAGCAAAGCAACTCCGATTTTAATTAAATAAGTGATAAAAAAAAACACACACAAAAAGAGAAAGAAAAGAAAAGGAAAAAAAAAACAGTTGCCCTTATCATTCGCAACGGCAGCTCTAAATCTTCTCCCTTTTTTCCATCCCTCTTCTCCTTCTCGCTCTCCTTTGCTGCATTGACTTTCCTCCACTGATCCCGGGCTCTTCTGGTTTATATAACGGTTTGGGCGGAATGTCATTCAAGGAGATTGGTGTCAGCGCCGATAAGGCGGCAAAGTGATCGGAGTCTGAGATCTCGCCACCTCATTATGGAGGCTCTCGCCCGCCATGCGCCTGGAAGAGGCCGATAAGAGGCGAGGAGATGATGGGAATAAAACAGGTTTGGTGAGAGGGAGGGAGGGGAGAGAGAGAGCGGAGGGAGGGAACCAAATCTGTTTCTCTCTCCTCCCCTGCCTGGATTCCTGTTAGCTGCTGGCAGAGAGAGATGGAGGGAAGGAGAGAGAGAGAGAGAAAAAGAGAGCAATAAATATATGTATATATATATATAGAGAGAGAGAGAGAAAGAAAGATAGAGGAAGTAACAGAGCAATATTCGGCTAAGTGAGAGACAGAGCGAGATGGTAGCCATTTTTTGTCTTACGTTTTTCTGCAGTGTCGATGGCTGCTGTGGTACACACACTGATACATTACACTGAACAGGCGTGTTAATCTTCCCTTGCCCCATGTCTGTTGTCACGTGTGACCAGACACCAGCTACCTGTGGTCAGTCTGAGAGGTTCATCACCCCAGTTAGCGGTCTGGCGGCGCTGTAATAGCTCAATAACTCATCCAATGACGCCTCTGCCTCTCCCCACCACCACCACCACACCTCACAACCCAACACCTACACTGCTGGTTAGTGCTTAAAGTACATCCCAACACTTATGCTGTGAGGGGAGTAGGTGGTACGGGTTAGGGTTTCTTATGCCTATGGATTTATTGGCATCTGAAACCATCAACCAAGAACTCAGAGTTGTCCCCCAGTAGCCTTCATTATCAGATGTCATATTTTTTAGGTTTCCATTACTGCCCACGCGATTGACAGATGTGTAGATGTGTGTAGAGAGAGAGAGAGAGAGAGAGAGAGAGAGAGAGAGAGAGAGAAAAGCCCTGTAGTAGTAGATAAACAGTTGGATGTGGTGAGACAGAGTGGGCAGACATGTGAGGGAGAGAAAGAGAGAGAGAAGCCCTGTAGTAGTAGATAAACAGTTGGATGTGGTGAGACAGAGTGGGCAGACATGTGAGAAAGAGAGAGAGAGAGAGAAGCCCTGTAGTAGTAGATAAACAGTTGGATGTGGTGAGACAGAGTGGGCAGACATGTGAGGGAGAGAAAGAGAGAGAGAGAAGCCCTGTAGTAGTAGATAAACAGTTGGATGTGGTGAGACAGAGTGGGCAGACATGTGAGGGAGAGAAAGAGAGAGAGCGAGAGAGAGAGAGAAGCCCTGTAGTAGTAGATAAACAGTTGGATGTGGTGAGACAGAGTTGGCAGACATGTGAGGGAGGGAAAGAGAGAGAGAGAGAGAGAGAGAGAGAGAGAAAAGCCCTGTAGTAGTAGATAAACAGTTGGATGTGGTGAGACAGAGTGGGCAGACATGTGAGGAAGAGAAAGAGAGAGAGAGAGAGAAAGAAAGAGCATGAGAGAGAGAGACAGAGGGAGGTTGAGCATTCCGCACACGCAGTCCTCTCCTTATCTCTCCCCCTGCACCTCTCCCCCTCCTGCTCTTCTCTGAGGCATTGCACATGGCACCACAAAAGGACTCCTACATTTCAAGGCAGCCAGGCTCAGGAAAACCCATTACACTGCAAGGGGTAACGCTCACCACCGGGAACAGACAGGAGAGAAGAAGATGGGGCGTGCCCCCAGAAAGCAGCCTATCACAGCCCGTAGACGGGGGGTTCGACTCCACAATCCCCGGCTTTTATGTCACAGTGGGAATCACGGCGTTTTCTATGCAATGTTCTTAGCCAAGGGAAAAACAATGGCACCGCTACCAAAAAAAAGGGAACGTTGCACAACTGAATGCATTCATGCACGTGATTGACTATTGACTTATTAACTATCAGCTCTAAAACAATTAGCTCTTTTGGTGTAATAAATGTGAACATACATATTAAGATTAAAATCACTTTATTCGTCAATTGTACACAAGGTCCAACTGAAATTTGACTTCCGCTTTATCCCAACCCCTCCAAAAGACACCCATACAGGTTGGGCAGGTTGGAGCAGGGGGCTGCCACACTGGGCGCCTGTGGAACAGTTGTTGTGCAGGGTAAAGTGCTTTGCTCAAGGGCACAATGGAAGGAATTGGCATCAAGGATTTGATACCAGCAACTCTCCGGTGTCATCTACATTAAAAAACATTATAGTATACTATGGTATAAATTCTATAGTGTTCACTGTGGTGTTTCTGCAGACATTACTGTAGTATTTACGATAGTGTTTATGGTTTTATTATTTTCGACATGTGGACCAGCTCACTTCCCGACAGATTTTTCCAGTCAGACCCGGGATTCAAACTGGCAACCAGTCGCCTCTCTAACCGCTAGGCTACCTGCCGCCCACATATATGTGTAATGTAGCCTATGTATGTATGGATGTCCGAAGGCCTTATAATGGTTATGCAGATTCTCAAAAAAACGGTGACTTGTCAAGAGGTGATGGACAAACGCATTAGGGGAAATAAATGGATGACTCTATTTGACAAATAAGTCCAAAATAAATAAACGATAAACCCTTGATACCTGTCCTCATACAGTATTTGTTTTCATAGCGGCCATCCCCAGGTGGGCCATATATGCTATTACTCATTGCTTTCTCTGGCATCACTCTCAGTCACAAAAATCCACTCACAGATTCCATTCCTCAGAGTATGACAGCCAGAGGCAGCCTAGCCTGTACACAGAGTATTCCTTTGTGTGTCTACTGGTATTACCTTCCAAGACGTGACTGGGCCTGCTCTATAATCCTCCTCAGGGCACAACGGCACTACGCTCCCATGTCGTTTAGCCAGATGCACTCGTCCGTCGCTTAATACTATCACCATGAAAAGATGGATGACGAGCAGTTTTTAAATGTAAATACACTTTTAACCATGTTTAATCTTACCCATACCGTTAAAGAACATGTGATCAACACCTCTAAAGATATAGCCATTCTATTCTCTCTAACCTAAAGTATACACGACTACCACATGCACCTGCTGCTATAGCGCACCGCTGCACTGCCGCCTCTGGCCTACAGGTGTCACTGTTGCACTGCAACACGTTCCAGGTACCTGGGCGTTGATTACTGTCGATTTAGCATGGACCACAGGCTTCCTTCAGAGCTGGGATTACACCATTAATAACACAACAGCAAGCTGGTCAAGTCACTCGCAGTATACACTACACAGATAAAGGCCTCCCGGAATTACCAGGGCTTTAGCTGGGCATAACTATTAGCAAACAATTATCTAACAGAAGACGAACAACAACTGAAATATCTATCGCCAAGCTATTTTCATTAGTTTTCCAATGCAGGTGGGATCATCGGATTTGTAGCTATAGATAAAATACCAAACTTTGATCAATTGAAGGCATGTTGCTTAGTGATATGCCTAGTTTGTAACATAGCAGAAGCCTAGTAATAAATGAGTCATTACATATCTTTCCCACCAGTATATGCAGCTAGGCCTAGCTGCGTCACACAGCCAATAACACCTGCTCATGTACACAAAGGTCTCTGTATTGTGATAATGCACGGGAACACAGACGGAGCACAGGGTATTTTTCTCTCCATCTAACCTGCTACCAATTACAGCTGGGCCCTGGAACCATTTCACAGACCCTCTCTGGCCTCTCAGCAGATAGTTACCATGGAAGCCGACGTGATTGAAAGAGAAAAAATTACAGGCTGCCAAAAGAAGAGAGAGAGACAGAGCGGGAGGGAGGGAGGAATGGACAGAGAGAGATGAAGAGAGGAAGAAACGGACAGAGGCACAGTGCCAGCATTCTCCAGCTCTCGCTCACACAAGGAGATTATGTTAAATGTAAACAAAAGTCCTTTCACTCCTCTGTCCCCCTCAGGCAAACTCTCTGGGAAGGAAACTCAACTGTCACGGTGAGGAGGTGAGGAGTCTAGGAACCAACCTGCCCCTGGTTCTGTTCTACCTAGGAAACAAGATGGGCGCCAGTTTCTTTCAGCTTCTACCCTCTGAATAACCAAGCAAGTAAAAAGGGAGAAGCCAATACAGAGTGGTAGCTTTATAGTTTAAACCCAGAAGTTTTTCTTGACCATGTGACCTGACCAGGAAAAACATTATGTCATAGTAGTTATGGTCTATAACAAGGCCACAGGCTATAACTAACAAAACTCCTGACCGGTCTTAAGCTAATACAAGGTGAAGGAAACATTGTTTTCACTCGGAGTTAGAGGCCATTTGTAAACTAAGAAACTGTTACCCACTTTATGACTGACACAAGAGATGACCTAAAAACGCACACCGAGACTACCTGTCTGTCAGTCGAGAGCACGGCTGTTAGTCAACGCAGGCAGTCTGAAAAGAGCAGCTAGCAGTGCTCCATCGGTGACCATGGTAACGGGGACAGGACGATTAAAAACAAAGCGGGAGTGAAATGACATAATGGGGTGTAATCAACTCACCGAGAGGCCTTGCCGTTACAACACTCCTCGCCACTTCGCCACTAGCCAATCCCGCCATCACCATAACAACCAACAGCAGCTGCCCAGCTAACAATTCTAGGGCGAGAGAACGTTTTTGTAATGTTAAATGTAATGTTCCCCTAATGTTTGTGACCAGTTTTCCGTTAGTTAGGGGAGCATTCTATCTATGTTAGCAAAAACATTCTGAAAACCTTTTTAGCATGTTTTGGCATTAGAGTTACCTTAATGTCAAACAGAGCATACCCAGAACATGCTTACCATGTTCTCATAATATACACTATTAATTTTCTAAACACATTTCATGGGACTTTGTGTCACGTTCCTGACCTATTTTATGTTATTTTTGTATATGTTTAGTTGGTCAGGGCGTGAGTTGGGGTGGGCATTGTATGTTTTGTGTTTAGATCACTGTTAATCAGCCTTATATGGTTCTCAATCAGAGACAGGTGGTTTACGTTTTCCTCTGATTGGGAACCATATATAGGCTGGCTGTTCACACTGTTTGTTTGTGGGTGATTGTCTCCTGTGTTTGTGTCTGTGCACCACACGGGATTGTTTCGGCGTGTTATTTCGTTTATGTAGTCTGTGAGTTCTTCGTGTCTTTTATGTAAGTTCCATGTTTCAGGTTTTGTCTACGTTGTCCGTTTGTTATTTTGTATTTCAAGTATAGTTCGTTTTTGTTCTTGTTTAAATAAATCATTATGTCATCACACCTCGCTGCGCATTGGTCTACCGATCCTTCTCTCCTCTCCTCGTCCGAGGAAGAGGAGGACGACTCCCGTTACAGAATCACCCACCAACCTAGGACCAAGCGGCGGAGGAGAGCTCAACAGAGCAATCAGGATTCATGGACATGGGAGGAGATCTTGAACGGAGAAGGACCCTGGGCACAGGCTGGGGAGTATCGCCGCCCCAAAGCTGAGCTGGAGAAAGCGAAAGCTGAACGGAGGCGATATGAGGAGGCAGCACGGCAGCGGGACAGGTACGAGAGGCAACCCCAGACATTTTTTGGGGGGGGGCTAGAGAGGAGTGTGGCTAAGCCAGGTAGCAGACCTGAGCGCACTCCTCGTGCTTATTATAAGTAACGCGTCACTGGTCAGGCACCGTGTTATGCGGTTAAGCGCACGGTGTCGCCAGTGCATGCCCATAGCCCGGTGCGCTATAGAGCAGCCCCCCGAAAGTGTCATGTGAGTGTGGGCATCCAGCCGGGGCGTATTGTGCCTGCTCAGCGTGTCTGGTCTCCGGTATGCAGTTTCGGTCCAGGGTATCCTGCGCAGGCTCTGCGTGCTGTGTCTCCTGAGCGCTGGGAGGGTGCAGTGCGTCCTATGCCTACGCTCCGCTCGTACCGGGCAAATGTGGTAGTGGAGCCTAAGAGAGAAGTGCGCGTAGTAGGCACTAGATCTCCAGTGCTCATCCACAGCCCGGTTCAACCTGTGCCTGCACTCTGGAGGGTACGGGCTGGTGTAGTATTCCAACCTGGGGGAGTGGTGCCAAGGCTGCGCACCAGAGCTCCAGTACTCCCTCACAGCCCGGTCCTTCAGGTGCCTCTTAACATCAAGCCTCCTGTAGGTCTCTCCAGCCTGGTGGGTCCTGTGGCAGCCCCACGCACCAGGCTGTCTCTCCGTCTCCTCCCTACAGGTGTGCCCGTCTGCCCAGCGGCGTCTGAACTGCCCGTCTGCCCAGCGGCGTCTGAACTGCCCGTCTGCCCAGCGGCGTCTGAACTGCCCGTCTGCCCAGCGGCGTCTGAACTGCCCGTCTGCCCAGCGGCGCCTGAACTGCCCGTCTGCCCAGCGGCGCCTGAACTGCCCGTCTGCCCAGCGGCGCCTGAACTGCCCGTCTGCCCAGCGGCGCCTGAACTGCCCGTCTGCCCAGCGGCGCCTGAACTGCCCGTCTGCCCAGCGGCGCCTGAACTGCCCGTCTGCCCAGCGGCGCCTGAACTGCCCGTCTGCCCAGCGGCGCCTGAACTGCCCGTCTGCCCAGCGGCGCCTGAACTGCCCGTCTGCCCAGCGGCGCCTGAACTGCCCGTCTGCCCAGCGGCGCCTGAACTGCCCGTCTGCCCAGCGGCGCCTGAACTGCCCGTCTGCCCAGCGGCGCCTGAACTGCCCGTCTGCCCAGCGGCGCCTGAACTGCCCGTCTGCCCAGCGGCGCCTGAACTGCCCGTCTGCCCAGCGGCGCCTGAACTGCCCGTCTGCCCAGCGGCGCCTGAACTGCCCGTCTGCCCAGCGGCGCCTGAACTGCCCGTCTGCCCAGCGGCGCCTGAACTGCCTGTCTGCCATACGCCGTCTGAACTGTCCGTCTGCCATGAGCCTGCAAAGCCGCCCGTCTGCCATGAGCCTGCAGAGCCGCCCGTCTGCCATGAGCCTGCAGAGCCGCCCGTCTGCCATGAGCCTACAGAGCCGTCCGCCAGACAGGAGCCGCTAGAGCCGTCCGCCAGACAGGAGCCGCTAGAGCCGTCCGCCAGACAGGAGCCGCTAGAGCCGTCCGCCAGACAGGAGCCGCTAGAGCCGTCCGCCAGACCGGATCAGCCAGAGCCTTCCGCCAGACCGGATCAGCCAGAGCCTTCCGCCAGACCGGATCAGCCAGAGCCTTCCGCCAGACCGGATCAGCCAGAGCCTTCCGCCAGACCGGATCAGCCAGAGCCTTCCGCCAGACCGGATCAGCCAGAGCCTTCCACCAGACCGGATCAGCCAGAGCCTTCAGCGAGCCATGACCGTTCAGAGCCGTCAGCGAGCCATGACCGTCCAGAGCCGTCAGCGAGCCATGACCGTCCAGAGCCGTCAGCGAGCCATGACCGTCCAGAGCCGTCAGCGAGCCATGACCGTCCAGAGCCGTCAGCGAGCCATGACCGTCCAGAGCCGTCAGCGAGCCATGACCGTCCAGAGCCGTCAGCGAGCCATGACCGTCCAGAGCCGTCAGCCAGCCATGACCGTCCAGAGCCGTCAACCAGCCAAGAGCGTCCAGAGCCAGCCAGCCAGGATCCGCCAGTCATTCTGGTGTTGCCCCTCATTCTGGTGTTGCCCCTCATTCTGGTGTTGCCCCTCATTCCGGTGTTGCCCCTCATTCCGGTGCTGCTCCTTATCCTGGTGATGCCCCTTAATTTAGGTGGGGTTATTTGGAGGGTGGTCATAGTGGGGAGGCTACAGAAGCGGGGATTGATTATGGTGGGGTGGGAACCACGCCCGGAGCCTAAGCCACCACCGTGGTCAGATGCCCACCCAGACCCTCCCCTAGACTTTTTGGTGGTGCGTTCGGAGTACGCACCTTGAGGGGGGGGTTATGTCACGTTCCTGACCTATTTTATGTTATTTTTGTATATGTTTAGTTGGTCAGGGCGTGAGTTGGGGTGGGCATTGTATGTTTTGTGTTTAGATCACTGTTAATCAGCCTTATATGGTTCTCAATCAGAGACAGGTGGTTTACGTTTTCCTCTGATTGGGAACCATATATAGGCTGGCTGTTCACACTGTTTGTTTGTGGGTGATTGTCTCCTGTGTTTGTGTCTGTGCACCACACGGGATTGTTTCGGCGTGTTATTTCGTTTATGTAGTCTGTTTCCTGCTCGTGAGTTCTTCGTGTCTTTTATGTAAGTTTCAGGTTTTGTCTATGTTATACGTTTGTAGCCTGTATGTGCACTCCGTTCATAGCTTCACGGTCGTTTGTTTGTTTTGTTAGTTTTGTAATAGTGTTTTGTTTTTTTGGTTCTCCTTCTTCATAATAAAAAGGAAGATGGCTTATTTTCCTAATGCTGCGTTTTGGTCCGTCAATCCTCCACACGATCGTGACACTTTGCAAGAACATTCGTGTCCATTTTTCTGAGGGTTGGGAGACTATTCCATCAACGTCCCACCAAACATACACAGGACATGGTTGCCATGTTCTCAGACCATAAGATATTAATGTCCTAGACACATTTCAAAGAACATAATTATTGGAATTATTTCAGGTGCAAGTGTGTGCTGCGTCAGCCCTGTCTAGAGCCTATTTCCAGCTTCTGAGAAGAGACAGAGACTGATAGGTTAAGAGAGCCACCCACTGTAATGTCAAGCCACAGTCACACTTCTAGTCGCTGGTCTGTGTGAACAAACTTTTTTCCCCCTCTCCTTTTAATACAGTTGACTTGTTTCAGAGCTATACTGCAGCCGGTCTGTCTGCGGTCTAATTCTCCATGCCAGCTCGCTGGCAGAGTTTCTCCATTCACAGGGAAATTAAATGTCAAGGTCTTACAGGTGAAAAGCAATGGAGAGTTGCGGATGGCCAGGCTAACACGGACTGGTTGCCGCTATCACGGTGTACTTACGTTTTTAAACAGCAGCACTGCGTCTCCAATTTGCAGGACATGGAAATGTATCTATGTCATTTGTATCCGTGTGAAGCGGTGCTGAGTTGACTTTTGCTCACATCCTGTAATAGAAATCAAGTTTACGAGTGTGTGTGTGTGTGTGTCTGCATTAGAACTGACCTGCAAGAGCACTAACAGTATGTTCAGCCTTGTCCTGTCTGCCTCGCTGTAGAGAGTCTACCCTGATGTTATTGTTCCGGGGAAGAATAACTGAGGCGTTCACGAAGACACCAAACAAAAGATTGGGCTCAGAAGGGGAGACAATCTCAGAGTTCAGTGGTTCTGGGTGGCACTAACGAGCAACTCACACACAAGACAAATATACACACCTGAGAGCTTAACATGGGTCGAAAAACATGTAATTGCACTCATAATGCATGGCATTTCAAACCTCTGCGGTGGGTAGAAAGTAACGGTCAAAAACCACTTCTGAGTTAATAGTTGCGTCAAAGCATCATCTATCAGCGTTAGGAAGTACTCTTATCTTCAATATTATCTCCAACTTTGAATATTTCTCACTTTCACATTTACTTACAGTAAAATTAGAAAAGGGAACACGATTGCGGGTTACATTTCCCTAAAATATAAACATTTTCTTTGGCTCTCTGGCTCTCTTTCACATCTCAAACAAAGATAACATGCAATGTGAATTCAGGTGAAGTTACAGCACAGCCAACCTAAACCAGAATCTCAGACAGACAGAGAGACAGGCAGACGAACGGACAGACCGAAAAACAGACAGAGACACCAAGACACCGGAATCCCATTGCTGTTTGGCACACATCACATAAGACACATGGCCACGATGGCATCAAATCAAAATGGCTGTCACTTTTCTTTGGTGCATGCAGCGGCAGGCAGCCAAATATATATCTGATGTCATCTTTGTGAGACAGTAGCTGATGGAGACTTCAGTGGTAAGGGGGTTTGTTTGTAGCTTCATCTAGATGTCAATGCCCTGTCAGACCACAGCAGGCCTAAGACCAGTAGGTAGGTAAGTGTGATAGGCCACAGTTAGTCAGCACGTAGTCTTGCGTAGCCAGACCTTGAAAACACGTTGTCACACCTTCTCTGGAGAATTTTGTATTAGCCGAAGCGACTGGAATGATCCGCTGGCTTCCAGCAGCTACATTTGTAATGGTTGTTACATTTCAAGAACTCTCCCCCACATGCCCATGGAAGGGGTGCTGCATGTTATGTTCAACACTGTTTTCCGACCGGGTAGAACAAATTTTGCCGCCCCTTGCACTAAACCTTTAACATAATAGGCTGTAGGTAGATATGCCATAACTTTTTTTCTTTTTTGGGGGGGGCCACCCACATTTCATTTTTTTAAAGACAGTAAAATCACAAGGTATTTAGCTAAACATCCCTGCATCAGCTCTCTTCTCAAAACCACTCATCCTCTCCCCTCCTCCCCCTCTCCTCTCCTCCTCCCCTCTCTTTTCCTCTCCTCTTCTCTTCTCTCCACTCCCCTTCTCTGCCAGCCTTATCTCTGAGGACAGGCTCCACACGGACAGCCTCTGAGACTACAATCCCCCAAACACTGAGACACACTGCAGACTGGGGAGGGAGGGGGCAAAGGAGGGAGGGTGGAAAGGGGGACATGGGGTAGCGAGGGGACGAGAGGAGAGGAGAGGGGAGACAAGAAGGAGATGGGGTGGAAGAGTGAGGGACTCAGAGAAGGAGAGGAGAGTCGAGAAGAGAGGATACCGGGAAAGGTGAGAAAGGATGTGAGAAGAGAAGAGAAGACAATAGATGAGGATGGGGGGACGAGAGGAGAAAGGAGATGGGAATTGGGAGGATGGGGGAACGGGATAGGGGAGATGAGAGAAGCAGGAACATAAAAGGAGAGAGGAGAGGAGAGGATTAAAAGGGAGCAGCCCAATGGTGTGGACAGCACAGATAAACACAGTCAGTCGCCCCGGGATTACACACGCACATGCACACACACAACCACCCACACAAAATCAATGACTTATTTGTGATTAAAAAGAGACAATATGGGAGAGGTGAATAATGAGAGAGGGAATTTTGGAGGGGAAAGAAACAGAGTTGAAGAAGCCCTCATACAAAGATCTAGGATCAGCTTACTCTCCCCTATTCCTAATCTTTTACATATTTATTTATTTACCCCCTTTTTCTCCCCAATTTCATGGTATCCAATTATTAGTAGTTACTGTCTTGTCTCATCGCTACAACTCCCATAAGGGCTCGGGAGAGACAAAGAGAGCCATGCGTCCTCCGAAACACAACCCACTGCTTCTTAACACAGCGCACATCCAACCTGGAAGCCAGCCGCACCAATGTGTCGGAGGAAACACTGTACACCTAGCGACCTGGTCAGTGTGCACTGCGCCCCGCCCACCACAGGAGTCACTAGTGCGCGATGAGACAAGGATATCCCTACCAGCCAAACCCGGATGACGCTGGGCCAATTGTGCGGCTGCGACAGAGCCTGGGCTCGAGCCTGGGCCTTAGACCACTACGCCACTCGGGAGGCCTCCTATTCCTAATCTTAACCAGTTGTTGTGAAACACAAAACTGTCCTCAGATCAACGTCTGTGATAACCTTATCCCACTCCGTGGGGTTGAATGACGTTAGAGTTTTTGGCCACTGGAGGGAGTATTTACTCCAGCTAGGCAGATAGAAGAGGCCGATCCATCTCTCTCTCTTTCTCTCTCTCTCTCTATCTCTCGCACTCTCGCTCTTAATCGCTCTGTCCCTCCCCCCTCTCTCTCTCTTTTTCTCATCCCCCTACCGCCTCCCCCAGCCTGAAACACAACCCAGAACATACAACAATACACAGAAAAGGAGGGAGGGATGTGAGAGGGGGAGGGAGGGAGATGACATGCTTCACCAGTACTGTACCTTCCTGTGACTGATAAAGACAGGATGATGAGAGTGGGAGGAGAGAGGGTGAGAGGGATGGAGAGAGAGAGAGAGAGAGAGAGAGAGAGAGAGAGAGAGAGAGAGAAAGTGGCACTAGAGAGGGAAGCAACAGGGCAGAAACTCAGACAGTGCCGGTAGGAAGAGCAGATAAAGTGGCAGCAATAAAAATTATATGACTACATATATCATCATGACAGCGTTTAATTTATCTGAAGACGCAGGGCCCTCTCTGTGTGCAGGGATGGATATGTAACTGTGGGGTCGAGGTGTGTGTGTGTGTGTGTGTGTGTGTGTGTGTGTGTGTGTGTGTGTGTGTGTGTGCGTGCGTGCGTGCGTGCGTGCGTGCGTGCGTGCGTGCGTGCGTGCGTGCGTGCGTGCGTGCGTGCGTGCGTGTTTGTGGTGGGGGGTTGAAAGGGTGCGACTGCGTGAGGGGAGGGTGTAAGAACGGTGGAGAGGGGGAGTGAGAGGAATGTAACGGGAGCAGGGGGCACCTTGTTGTTACTATATTTGGCTGAAGCAGACCTGCTTCTGAGCACAAGTTTGCGAGTGTGTGTTATAGCAGTGTGTACATGTGTGCAGGTGAGTGCATGTGAGTGTGTGTCTGTTGTGGAGGTGCATAAGAGTGTGCGTCGTTCAAGGTGCAAGCATCATAAATCTCTCTGGCGTTGCCATACTCCTAAATCTTGATGGAGCAAAATGAGTGGTTTCTGGTTACATATATGAACTGACCTGGAAACAGACTTCAGTTGACCTTTCCTGACAGGCTCCTGGGATCTCCTATGTTTTCTGACTGACATCTGGTCAGACTCACAGCTGGCGAACAAGAATAATACACATTCTGTACTTCTCTACAGCATTAAAGAATTAACTGATTAATAACTCAATAATAGCAGAAGGAAAGCATACAGTACTGAAATCATATAATTAAAAGAACGGTCCTCCCCATTCAAGTAAATTATGGCATAATGGGTGGACTGGCAGCCATTGCGAATGTACCCATCAATTTGCCAGTCAAATTGCCAGGGTTAGAGGTTCCAAGCCCTTTTCTATTGATTATATTTCCATGGATTCTATTCTAATCGTGTACTACCTGTTCACCCATGACTGCGTGTTCATGCACGTCTCCAACTCAATCGTCAAGTTTACGACGAGACAGCCTACAGGGAGGAGGCGAAAGCCCTGGCGGAGTGGTGCCAGGAAAATAACCTCTCCCTCAATGTCAACAAAACAAAGCAGCTGATCACGGTCTACAGGAGACAGCAGGGAGAGCACACCCCCATCCACATCGATGGGGCAGCAGTGGAGAGGGTCAAAAGCTTCAGGTTCCTAGGTGTACACATCACTGACAATCTGAAATGGTCCAGCTACACAGACAGTGTAGTGAAGAAGGCACAACAGTGCCTCTAAAACCTCAGGAGGCTGACGAAATTCGGTGTGGCCCCTAAGACTCTCACAAACTTCTTTACAGATGTACCATCGAGAGCATTCTGTCAGGCTGTATCACCACCTGGTACAGCAACTGCACCGACCGCAACTGTAGGGTTCTCCAGAGGGTGTTGCGGTCATCCCAACACAATCGGGGGAACACTGCCGGCCCTAAAGGACATCTAAAGCACCCGGTGTCACAGGAAGGCTAAAAAGATAATCAAGAACCTCAGCCACCCGAGCCACAGCCTGTTCACCTCGCTACCGTCTAGACGGCGGAAACAGTACAGGTGCTTCAAAGCAGGGACCGAGAGACTGATAAACAGCTTCTGTCTCTAAGCCATCAGACTGTTAAACAGTCATCATTAGCCTGCCTCCTCACCGTACCCTGCCATGAACCTTAGACACAGTCACTAGCCGGATACCACCGTGGAGTCATTAAAACTAGTTTTTCAACCACTCCACAAATTTCTTGTTAACAAACTATAGTTTTGGCAAGTCGATTAGGACATCTACTTCGTGCATGACACAAGTAGTTTTTCCAACAATTGTTTACAGACAGATCATTTCACTTATAATTCACTGTATCACAATTCCAGTGGGTCAGAAGTTTACATACACTAAGTTGACTGTGCCTTTAAACAGCTTGGAAAATTCCAGAAAATTATGTCATGGCTTTAGAAGCTTCTGATAGGCCAATTGACATAAATTGAGTCAATTGGACGTGTACCTGTGGATGTATTTCAAGGCCTACCTTCAAACTCAGTGCCTCTTTATCAAAAGATATCAGCCAAGACCTCAGAAGAAAAATTGTAGACCTCCACAAGTCTGGTTCATCCTTGGGAGCAATTTCCAAATGCCTGAAGGTACCACGTTCATCTGTACAAACAATAGTATGCAAGTATAAACACCATGAGACCACGCAGCCGTCATACCACTATGGCAGGAGACACGTTCTATCTCCTAGAGATGAACGTACTTTGGTGCGAAAAGTTCAAATCAATCCCAGAACAACAGCAAAGGACCTTGTGAAGATGCTGGAGGAAACAGGTACAAAAGTATCTATATCCACAGTAAAACGAGTCCTATATCGACATAACCTGAAAGGCCACTCAGCAAGGAAGAAGCCACTGCTCCAAAACCACCATAAAAAAAGCCAGACTACGGTTTGCAACTGCACATGGGGACAAAGATCATACTTTTTGGATAAATGTCCTCTGGTCTGATGAAACAAAAATAGAACTGTTTGGCCATAATGACCATCGTTATGTTTGGAGGAAAAAGGGGGAGACTTGCAAGCCGAAGGACACCATCCCAACCGTGAAGCACTGGGGTGGCAGCATCATGTTGTGAGGGTGCTTGCTGCAGGAGGGACTGGTGCACTTCACAAAATAGATGGCAATGCTAATAAAGTGGTGATCCTAACTGACCTAAGAAAGGGAATTTTTACTAGGATTAAATGTCAGGAATTTAATTTAATTTAAAAACGGAGTTTAAATGTATTTGGCTAAGGTGTATGTAAACTTCTGACTTCAACTGTATACAGTACATTGAGTCATCACACTGGTCACTTTAATTATGTTTATTTAATGTTTTTCCCACTTTATATGTATCCAGTGCATTCGGAAAGTATTCAAAACCTTTGACTTTTTCCACATTATGTTACGTTACAGCCTTATGCTAATTTTGATTAAATCCATTTTTTCCTCATTAATCTACACACAATACTCCAAAATGACAAAGCAAAAACAGAAATACCTTATTTAATAAGTATTCAGACCCTTTGCTATGAGACTCGAAATTGAGCTCAGGTGCATCCTGTTTCCGTTAATCATCCTTGAGATGTTTCTACAACATGATTGGAGTCCACCTGTGGTAAATTCAATTGATTGGACATGATTTGGAAAGGCAAACACCTGTCTATATAAGGTCCCACAGTTGACAGTGCATGTCAGAACAAAAACCAAGCCATGAGGTCGAAGGAATTGTCCGTAGAGCTCCGAGACAAGATTGTGTCGAGACAGAGATCTGCGGAAGGGTACCAAAACATTTCTGCAACATTGAAGGTCCCCAAGAACATAGTGGCCTCCATCATTCTTAAATGGAAGAAGTTTGGAACAAAACTGTCTGCCCAGCCAAACTGAGTAATAGGGGGAGAAGGGCCTTGGCCAGGGAGGTGACCAATAACCCAATGGTCACTCTGACAGAGTTTCTCTGTAGAGATGGTAGAACCTTCCAGAAGAACAACCATCTCTGCAGCACTCTAGCAATCAGGCCTTTATGGTAGAGGGGCCCGATGGAAGCCACTCCTCAGTAAAGGCACATGACAGCCCTCTTGGAGTTTGCCAAAAGGCAACGAAAGACTCTCAGACCTTGAGAAACAACATTCTCTGATCTGATGAAACCAAGATTTAACTTTTTGGCCTGAATGCCAAGCGTCACGTCTGGAGGAAAAACCTGGCACCATCCCTACGGTGAAGCATGGTGGTGGCAGCATCATGCTGTGTGGATGTTTTTCAGCAGCAGGGACTGGGAGTCTAGTCAGGATAGAGGGAAAAATGAATAGAGCAAAGTACAGAGAGATCCTTGATGAAAACCTGCTCCAGAGCGCTCAGGACCTCAGACAGGGCCGAAGGTTCACCTTCCAACAGGACAACGACCCTAAGCACACAGCCAAGACAATGCCGGAGCGGATTCGGGACAAGTCTCTGAATGTCCTTGAGTGGCTCCCCAAATACAGGTGTGCCAAGCTTGTAGCGTCATACCTAAGAAGACTCAAGGCTGTAATCGCTGCCAAAGGTGCTTCAACAAAGTACTGAGTAAAGGATCTTTATACTAATGTAAATATGATATGTGCTTTGTCATTATGGGGTATTGTGTGTAGATTGATGAGGGGGAAAAACGATTTAATACATTTTAGCATAACACTGTAACATTACAAAATGTGGAGAAAGTTAAGGGGTCTGAATACTTTCCGAATGCCCTGTAAACTATTCTAGTCATGGCTGATCCTATATAACTACTGCTGTACACACCTTTTCTATTCGCATACTGTCCATACTGTCTATACACACCATTCACAAACATATATATATATATTTATATTCCGGACTCTGGTCTGGAAGCTAATTTCCTGCAATTCTGTCCATTTTACCATGGGGTTTTGTACTGAGTATTTAAAATTGTATTCTCGACATTACTCATTCTAGTATATCTACTACTGTCATTGCATTTTAGTTACACTGTTTATACACGCCGCATATTTATTTATTTACTGGATTATTGACATAGCTCACTCGAATATATCGACTGCTGTACCTATCATTGTTAGTATACCTTTTTACGGCATTCCGCTGCACCCGCTATAACATCTGCTCAACTGTGTACGCGACCAGTAAACTTTAATTTGACGACAATGCGGTGTTCAATGACAGAGAAGGTGCTTCAGCTCCGTGTTATCAACACAATGTGAGTCTATTAGATCGATGGTTAGACTAGGTGCCTCAGCACTTTTACTCACACAGTCACACTATCTCGTCACACTATCTATGCAACAACGCCATTATCCATGACAGCCATATGCATACTTTGACGGAGTGTCACTTCCATTGAATCTACAGGCCAGACGCCCGAGCGATGCCTGATATCGAACCACGAGGCGGAGAGAGGGAATTGAAGGGCTGGAAGTGAGAGAGAGAGAGAATCTTTCATTCTGCAGACATGCAAATCTGAGAGCACGTTCATTAAATCCGATCAATTTCAGATGTGTGTTGTTTCTTCAGTCGTGGCCGAGAGTGGTGAGTGTACAGTAAGTGAATGGAGTCGATGTTATTTTCAGGGTATCTGCTGATCCCATGGGTTTGCTGTGTGTTTTTCTAATCCAATGAAGTACTTTGACCGTGAGATGCTAACCCGCTATCAGATACGGTACGTGCAGTACACACGAAGAGCAGGCCACGCAAAGTGGTGCTGTTCTTGTGTTGGCGTACTGTCTGCTGAGGTATACTGCAGCAACCAATTTGTTCTCTCTTCACAGAATAAGACTTGTATTCGATTTCTCTCTCTCTCTCTCCCTCTTTTCAGACTACCACGCAAACACATCAGTGGCTTGTGTTGTGTTTATTTCGCCAGCCAGTATTCACATCACTTTATTCGATGCTCATCAGTAGCTAATCATAACATATGAAGTCCCTCTCGATGCCCAGGTGTTAGCTACTAATCAGATACTAATTGACAGTGTATAGACGTCTAAGTACAGACCGATAGCAAGGCCCCATGGGACTGGGTTAGAGCCTTGAACACTTTGCAGCGATGGATGACTTTGACTCCTGTGTGTGAAAAGGCCATAAATAAATGTGATTCGCCTGCGAAAAATCTATCGGGCTATTAGAGGGAGAAAGAAAGACAGCCAATGTTGCATGAAAAAAAAGAGAGACAGAGAGGAAGAAAGAGAGAGAGAGAGAGAGAGAGAGAGAGAGAGAGAGAGAGAGAGAGAGAGAGAGAGAGAGAGAGAGAGAGAGAGAGAGAGAGAGAGAGAGAGAGAGAGAGAGAGAGAGAGAGAGAGAGAGAGAGTAAAATGATGAGGAAGAGGCTTTTCAACTGATATTCACTCGACATCTCATGTTTGAGAGTTGATTTGGTATTATGAACATTAAAACATACATAGTCCTATTAAAACATTTTGGAATTGTCCTTTAGAATTCCATAAATAAAGTACATGAACTTGCTATACAATACATGAAAAAAGCATTTTTTTTTTACCTGTTAATGACAAAGTGATAGAAAAGTGCTGTAATATCTGTCTATGTCATTGTGTCAAGCCAAAAGTGAGCTAACGTCCTACATTGGACAATAACGTTTTTCTATCTTCTTCTGCAAGTCTCAGCTCTTCCTCAGTTCTGTTGTCATGTCGTATGGGTTAATTGCAGTTCACTCCTCATTCCAATGTTACATTCCCCATACATTGACTATGAAGGAAACACTGTCTTGTCCTATTTTTCTCAGATAAACAACATCATCACAACCCATTTAATAAAAACAACCACTTCTTTGTTTCCTCTAATTAATGTAGTGAAACTCACAACTTGACTATAGTGAGGAACAATCCCTGTTCTATAGTAGGAACTGCTTGTAGTATAGAAGACCACACAAAAGATCTAGCCATGAAACAAATTATTCTTCCCTCTATAGTCTCCCTCTGACCACTATGAGAAACACATCGTCAAAAGGAGGCAATTAATCCAGTGTTATTCTCCATTGATGCGTTTCTCAAGGGGCCAAACATCAGAAAATAAATCACTGTAAAGAGCTTCACTGTTTCTTAACTTTAAACACGTAGAGAGAAAACAATCTTACAAGGAAGCACTTTTAATAGGTTTTTCTTGAGGAGAATGATATGTATTGTCTGTCTGTGCTGATGCTATTTTTACTCTCTCTCCAGGGTAGGGTAACAGAACCATAATGCACTTCACCACATTCAGAGTATAATTTTCTCTGTCGCACTCTGCATGGTGCCCCGAAGGAAGGGAGGAGAGAGAAAGCGTGCTGGGCAGAGAGGTTCTAAGCTTCAAAAATTCCAATGAGAGGGAAAACTCTCACCCTACTTTCATGTCAGCACTCGATCAACACTTTAACACCCTGAAAATCCCCGGCTATATTTCAACTAGGCCCAAGTAGCAGCATAAGCAGAGAGATCCTGTAAATATGTCAATCGTTTATTGTTTTCAAACACGTCCTCCAGTGATTTTTGAATTTTTACTAATGAAAAGCGATATGCCCAGTATAAATAGACTAAAGTACACACTAAATGTGTAAACAAATAAGTTTTGAGGAAAATCGTTGTTTTTTTTTGACAACTACTTCAAGGAGTAGGGCATTCAAGGAGTTGGTCCGATGGAAGTCTGTGATGTATCATCTTCCCTCTTGCTTGATGAACAATAGAAGAGTTAAACAAAAGAGGAAAGGCTCAGGTGTTAAATGAGGTGAAATGGAGACTGGAGTTCCACTTTAAGTGGAAGTTTTTATATTGAATTTTTTGTAAATCAACTTTTTATTTTGCTGCCTAATTAAGTACTGCTTATATATACTGTATATACACTGAGTATACAAAACATTAAGAACACCTGCTCCGTCCGTGACATAGACAGACCAGGTAAATCCTGGTGAAAGCTATGATCCCATTTGTTAAATCAACTTCAATCAGTGTAGATGAAGGGGAGGAGACAGGTTAAAGAAGGGTTCACCTTGTAGAGTCCATGCCCGACGAATTGAGGCTGTTCTGAGGGCCAAAGGGGGGAGGTGCAACTCAATATTAGGAAGGTGTTCCTAATGTTTGGTGTACTCAGTGAATACATATCGATCTACGGCATTACAAGACCTGCAAGCCAGTTGGTTTGCTAAAACAACTGAAAGCCTAGCTACTAGCTAGCTATTGTAGAGAGATAAAAGAAGAAAAAAAAGAAAAAAAAGAAGTAAGTGACAGTCACAGGTTTGGAGGTTGCAGAGGCTTGTTGAAAGTGTGTGTGTGTTTCTGTTTCTGTCTCTATGCTCAAAACACCTGAGAAAGAGAGGCACCACACAGGCCAAACACATGAGCTCATGGCTAGTGTAGTTGCTATGACATGATAGCAAACCTCCAGGCCAACGATATGTATTTTAGAGAAGAATGAGATTTGGTTATACGGTAACGTACCCATATACACGATTATAGCTGATTAACGCTTACGAGTGTTAAGAGTGTTGGGCCAGTAACTGAATGGTCTCTGGTTCGAATCCCGAGCCGACTAGGTGAAAATCTGCCAATGTGCCCTTGAGCAAGGCACTTAACCCTCATTTCTCCTGTAAGTCGCTCTGGATAAGACGCTAAATGGCTCAAACGTATTACTGTATCTCTGAAAAACGGACGTTTCTGGATTTTACCGACCACGCTGAGGGTGCAACGTCTGACTATTTTATTCCCATCACATTGTTATACTGTGTGTCTGTTTTTTAAACTGGCAAATAAAATCTATTAAATCGAACAATTCGTCCTTCCACAATTCCTTGCATTCTATCTCCTTGCTGCCTCCTCAACTGTATTGGATGCGTTTTGAGGAGGCGAGGACTCGAGGTGAAGATGAATTGAGAAATAGCCTTTGTCCTATTAGGATGTGAACAAATACTAGTGTGGAAAATGTCCTACTGATACGCTGAGCAGATCTACCCGGCATCCGCTTTTACAGAGGTCTCCTATTGCCACGGTAACACAGCTCTTTATGTTGTCAGATGTCAGACCATTTTGTTCCCCTGGAGAGCGTGCGTGCGTGTTTGTAGTTGTCACAGCCAATCTGACAGTGGCTTTGATGGGTCTGACTTCATTGACCAGATTATAGCGATTACACGCTGCCTCCTCTAGTCTTTGTCTGACAGTTCAGTTAGCTTCTTAAAATCTTTTGATTCGATCGACGTTTTGGGCAAACTGCCATTTGCCAGCAACTGAACAACAAAAGACAACTTTCACACATACAACGTGTAACAGCTGACCCACCATAATTCAACTATGACATCAAAGTCTGCATACACTGTAAGATGAAGAAGTCACACAATTTCATATAATGCCATTTATTATAACATCTTCTTTTGAATTGATCACTAAATAAATCAAGTTATCATGAGAGATAATGATCTCTGTACAGTACATTATCTCTTGACACACCATTACAAATGTCTCCTATTACTCTTCCTTGACCTTAACCTGTGAACATTTACCAGTCCACATGTGACCTCTTTAGTTGTGTAAGGAATCCAAAGTGTCACTGGAGTCACTCCTCCTTCTCTTCAATCCCACATTATCTCCATCTGGGTTCTCATGGTAACCGGCTGTGTGTCCCGTCATCGTGACTGTCCGTTTGTCTGTCGTGTCCGTCGGAAAAGGCCAGGCTCGAGCACCTTTCTGATGGTCATATTCACCCTGGAGGTCTGGATGTACCTGGAGCACACCGCCCAGTCCTCCTCTGACACCGCTGGACCAGGATGGCCTGTCCCTGGGTATTGTCCTGGGTGAGCCCGTGGTCTGACCCTGGGCCTAGACCCTCTTCCTCCAGAGAGGGGTGTGAGGCATCTCCCTTGGCAGGGACGACGCAAGGCATAGCGTGTTAGTATTTTTTATTTTTTATTTAAGCTAACCTTTTTCCTAACCTTAACCGATCTCCCAACCTGCTACGAAATGTCAAATCTGACGTTAATTTGACAAAAGCTGGATACCTTCTAGCTATGACAGTGGTGGAGGAGGCGGCTGGGTCCTGACAGCCCCATTGTGCATGTACGTGGCTGTGGGTGGGTATTCACTCCAGGTTCCACCGAGCAGGAAGATGGTGGATTGTCCGAAACTGCCGTCAATCAAAGAAAAGGGGAAGAAGACATATGAGGATGACAGCAATGACAAGATACAAAAAGCAATGGTCAACAGCTGCTTTCACATGCAAACTAATACATTCAGAGAGGTCACAGAAAAGTGTCAGATTGTAATTCCTGTTGAATTGACCAGACAATATTCAATGTAACTGCTAAAATCAACACTGAAAGCTGTGGTTGGTGGGTTGTTACAACAAACCCCTCCTCCTCTCAACTGAATGACAGGTGTGGTCGAGTGTGGTCCAGTTCCGACTCGTCCACGTGAATCCCGAGCGACGAATCAGGACGGTAGTAGTTGAGGATTCCGGCCTCTGTGTTGAACCCGGGGTAATCGGAAGGCTGCGGCTACACGGCGGGAAACAGAGTGGAGATCTGATGTAAACGGAGTGATCCGCTGAATATGTCTGCAACTGAAGGTTGAGGAAAAATCCTCAAACAATGTATTCATTCATTTCCATTTCCGGGACCATGCATGACGTCTATGTTGCCCAAGCATTTCAAAGATCTTTATAGTACAACTTTTCTCTGTTGTACAGGTCTTTAGAGGGACTGGGAGATCAATAATAAGTTAGTTACTGTATTCCCAGGTCTAAAATCCTATTTTCTCTTACTGTAGTCAGTCAGACAAACAGTCACTCAGAATATTTCCATCAACAACAAACAAAAACGTTTTGTGCTCTGTATCTCTTGGTTGTGTGGCCCCTGTGTCTGTATCCTGTGAAGTGTAATCACAGGATAATTACTCATTGCTGCTGTCCTCAAAACACCCAAATTAACCACGAGCTATCGCCTCAGCTAGCGACCGAGCCAGCTACCACACCTCCAGCCAGAACCAGACAGGCAGAGACAGAGGAGGGAGGGAGGGAGGGAAGGAGTGATAAGGGAGGGAGGAAGGACGGGATGGAAAGGTGAAGAGGGTAGACTACAGACCCCTGCTTAAAATGCAGCGATTGTTGTCAGACATTTGGCAGCGTCAGTGCCAGGTTGGGAGTTAATGAATCCGGTGTGCAATTCCTGGCTGATTTAATGGGACAGAGGACTAAACACGTTGGATGTCATTAGCATATAAACGAGACAGGCAGGCGCACAATCACAGATGAACTGTCTTGAAAGGAGCAAACAACACTAATAAGATCCAAACGCCCCAGTGGTGGCTGTAGTCACGGTGACTGCACACACACACCGAACGAACTGACACAAAACATCCAAATCCCTCTTTAATATTTCACAACGAGAACAATACTAAGTACGTACAGTATTCAGGTTATGTTTAAAGTGTTGACTGATAATCTATTCTACAATAATGAGGTGGATGGATGGATGATGGATGATATAATACAATGATTCAGTTGAGGATCTTTAGCATACGTAACTGGTGCACTTATGAACGAATCTTGCACAGAGTGCTGTGGTATCAATGGGATGTCATTGTCAGATACTGTATGTAACAAGGTCTTGTAGAAACATTTATTTTGACATCTACTCTCAGTATAAGGCCTTGCTCTCACTTTTCTGTGTTTTCAGACCTGTACAGACGAAGAGAAGGAAACAAAGAGAGAAGCCCACCTAAGACCAGAGAATTGGGACATTGAGGTTTCTGCATTATATGATGCATTTACATGACACTACAATATTCTATGGCAGCCATGTTAGCTCCCCATTAAACACTACATGGGGAATATTTAAATAATGGTATGTAACTGAATGTCTAGAATTAGAACAATATTCAAAATGGTTCAAGTTGACCCAAATCTCTAAATTCAGTGTTCACACCCCTTGACATTTTCCACATTTTGTTGTGTTACACCCTGAACTTAAAATTGAGGAAATCATTTTGTCACTGGCCTACACACAATACCCCATAATTTCAAAGTGGAATTGTGTTTTTTGATTTATTACAAATGAATTACAAATGAAAAGCTGAAATCTTGGTAAGCAACGCTGAAAGGTGAATTAATCTCCCAGTGCCTGGTGGAAAGCAGACAACCAGGCTCCATTCCGTTTCTTTTTTATCCTGAAAAACTCCCCAGTCCTTAACAATTACAAGCATACCCATAACATGATGCAGTCACTACTATGCTTGAAAATATGGAGAGTGGTACTCAGTAATGTGTTGTATTGGATTTACCCCAAACATAACACTTTGTATTCAGTACAAAATTGAAGTGCTTTGCCATATTACTTGCAGTATAACTTTAGTGCCTAGTTGCAAACAGGATGCATGGTTTGGATTTTTTTTATTCTGTACAGACCAAGTGCAGCGTGGTACGTATCCATAATACTTTTAATCACGATGAATACAAGAACAAAAAAACAAAAAAACGACCAACGAACAGTTCTGACAGGTGCAACAAACACTAACCAGAAAATAACCACCCACAAACACAAGTACCTAAGTATGGCTCTCAATCAGAGACAACGATAGACAGCTGCCTCTGATTGAGAACCATACCAGGCCAAACACATAGAAACAGAAAACCTAGACCTACAACATAGAATACCCACCCACATCACACCCTGCCCAAACTAAAAATAGAAACATACAAAGCAATCTACGGTCAGGGCGTGACAGTCAATTAGGTTAGTATTGTGGAACAACTACACCGATCAAAAATATAAATGCAACATGTAAAGTGTTGGCCCCATAAGCTGAAATAAAATATCCCTGAAATGTTCCATTTGCAGAAAAAGCTTATTTCTGTCAAATTTTACGAACAAATTTGTTTACATCCCTGTTAGGGATTATTTATACATTGCCAGGATAATCCATACACCTGACAGGCATGGTGTCACGGCCGTCGAATGAAGTAGACCAAAGCGCAGCGTGGTAAGCGTACATATTCCTTTTTATAGGAAGACGCCGACAAAACAATAAACAATACAAAAACAACCGTGAAGCTTAAGGCTATAGTGCCACAAACAAAGACAACTTCCCACACTGAAAGGAGGGAAAAGGGCTACCTAAGTATGGTTCCCAATCAGAGACAATGATAGACAGCTGTCCCTGATTGAGAACCATACCCGGCCAAAACATAGAAATACAAAATCATAGAAAACAAAAAGATAGAATGCCCACCCCAAATCACACCCTGACCAAACCAAATAGAGACATGAAAAGGCTCTCTAAGGTCAGGGCGAGACACATGGCATATCAAGAAGCTGATTTAACAGCATGATTATTACAGAGGTGCACCTTATGCTGGGGACAATAAAAGGCCACGCTAAAATGTGAAGTTTTGTCACACAACACAATGCCACAGATGTATCAAGTTTTGAGGGAGCGTGAAATTGGCATGCTGACTGCAGGAATGTTCACGAGAGCTGTTGCCATAGAATTGAATGTTCATTTCGCTACCATAAGCTGCCTCCAACGTCGTTTTAGAGAATTTGGCAGTACGTCCAACCGGCCTCACAACCGCAGACCACGTGTATGGCGTTGTGTGGGCGAGCGGGTTGCTGATGTCAACATTGTGAACAGAGTGCCCCATGGTGGCGGTGGAGTTATGGTATGGGCAGGCATAAGCTACAGACAACGAACACAATTGCATTTCATCAATGGCAATATGAATGCACAGAGATACCGTGGCGAGATCCTGAGTCCCATTGTTGTGCCATTCATCCACCGCCATCACCTCATGTTTCAGCTTGATAATGCACGGCCCCACGTCGCAAAGATCTGTACACAATTCCTGGAAGCTGCAAATCACCCAATTCTTCCATGGCCTGCATACTCACCAGACATGTCACCCATTGAGCGTGTTTGGGATGCTATGGATCGACATGTACGACAGCGTGTTCCAGTTCCCGCCAATATCCAGCAACCTTCCACAGCCATTGAAGAGGAGTGGGACAACATTCCAAAGGCCACAATCAACAGTCTATGCAAAAGAGATGTGTCATGCCACATAAGGGGTGGCAGCTAGCCTAATGATTGGAGCATTGGACTTGTAACCGAAAGGTTGCAACATTGAATCCCCGAGCTGACAAGGTAAAAATAAGTCGTTCTACCCCTGAGCAAGGCAGTTAACCCACTGTTCCTAGGCCGTCATTGAAAATTAGAATTTGTTCTTAACTGACTTGCCTAGTTAAATAATAAAATATGGAGGAGATTACTGACTAGTTTGGTTCATCCGGCTGACCCCCACCATAACTCAGTAAAATCTTCGATATTGTTGCTTTTACATTTTTTTCAGTATACAATGTTGTTGATCCATCCTCAAGTTCTCCCCTGTAATAGCCATGACACTCCGTAACTGAAATCCGGCAACTGAGTTAGGAAGGAGTGACTGTTTAAATTTGAAGTGACTGTGTAAAATTGATTGTAATTAATAACTGTACCATACTCAAAGGGATAGTCAGTGTCTGCTTTTTTTATTTTTACCTATCTACCAATATGTTCCCTTCTTTGCGAGGCATTGGAAAGCTTTGTAAACAAAAATAACGCAATGATGCGATCTACTGTACGTGAGACGGTGGCTGAACCAAAGAGGTTCAGCCAACCTTTTGGTAAGGAATACAGTGATGAGTAATACAACTGTTGGCTGTGATAAAAAAAAAAAAAAAAACGAAAGGCGCTATGAAAAACTGCTGAACCTTGATAAAAAAGTATAACCATCATTAAGAACAGGTAGAAACTAACTGCACAATCGGCTTCCTGCTGGCTAGAGGGACAAGATCTGTTTCTGTAAACAAGTCCACTTTAAATCTTAGTTTCTTAAACAAGCTCAGTTGTAAGATTTAAATCAGCAAGGGCTTCCTGCACAACCGCTAAATCGGACTGTAGCCTTGTCACAGCCAGGTCAGCAGTCGGGGCAATTGCTCACATAATAGTATCATCCGCATCTAGATTTTCAAAATTATTTTTTAAAGATTGACCAATAGCATTAATATAAATAGTGAAAAGAACAGATCATCGACCTAAAGAACACCTTTAAGCGCATCAAGAATTTCAGGCTTAACCCCATCAACCACGATGGCCTGAGTTCTGTCACGAAGGAAATCATGAAACCATGAACAGGAGTCAGAGCTCAGGACTATCGAAGACAACTGGTTCATTAAAATAGCATGATCAACAGCAGCAAATGCTGTTGACAGGTCCATAAACAAAACAGCACATTTATGTATTTTATATATATATGTGTGTCACGCTCTGACCATAGAGAGCCTGTTATTCAATATGTTGGTTAGGTCGGGGTGTGACTAGGGTGGGTCATCTAGGTAATTATATATCTATGTTGGCTTGGTATGATTCCCAATCAGAGGCAGCTGTTTATCGTTGTCTCTGATTGGGGATCATATTTAGGCAGCCATTTCTCCTTTGTGCTTTGTGGGATCTTGTCTATGTATTGTTGCCTGTGACCATTGTTATTAGCTTCACAGTTCGTTTGTTCGTTTTGGTGTTTTGTTCTTCGAAGTTTTCTATTCCAAAATAAAGGATGGAAACATTCCACGCTGCATCTTGGTCCACTCCTTAAACGATCGCGACAGAAGATCCCACCACAAACGGACCAAGCAGCGTGGCCAGGAGGAGAAGACATCCTGGGCTTAGGAGGAGATAACGGCAGGAGACGAAAGCCTTCCATGGAAGCAGACGCAGGAGGATCAACGGCGACTCCGAAGTTCACGACCACGACGGAAGCCCGAGAGGCAGCCCCAAAGATTTTTTTGGGGGGGGACACAAGGGTTGGTCGGCGACACCGAGGGGCGAGTCTGAGAGCGAAGAGGAATATTGGGATAGACTGAGCGAGGAGTATTGTGAGATAGTTGAGGGTAGTGATGAGGTAGAGTGGATGTTTTGGTGTCTGGAGCAAGACAGTCGCCGTGAGAAGCGTGGGACCAGTCAGGCACCATGTTTTGTGGAGAAACGCAATGTGTCTCCAGTGCGCATCCACAGCCCGGTGCGTTCTGTGCCAGCTCCTCGCACTTGCCGTGCGAAAGTCAGCATCCAGCCAGGACGGGTTGTGCCGGCTCAGCGCTCCTGGTCTCCAGTACGCCTCCTTGGTCCAGGATATCCTGCGCCTGCTCTACGCACTGTGTCGCCAGTGCGCCTTCACAGGCCAGTGCGTCCTATGCCAGCGCCCCGCACTTGCCGGGCTAAAGTGAGCATCCATCCAGGACGCATTGTGCCAGCTCTACGCTCCAGACCTCCAGTGCGCCTCCACAGCCCAGTATATTGCCCACGGCCCACTTAGGACACTTTCTACTGACTCTGAAAAACACCAAAAGAAAGATGCCCAGTGTCCCTGCTCATCTGCGTGAACATGCCTTAGGCATGCTGCAAGGAGGCATGAGGACTGCAGATGTGGCCAGGGCAATAAATTGCAATGTCCGTACTGTGAGACGGATAAGACAGCGCTACAGGGAGACAGGACGGACAGCTGATCGTCCTCGCAGTGGCAGACCACTTGTAACAACACCTGCACAGGATCGGTACATCCGAACATCACAACTGTTCTGGTACAGGATGGCAACAACAACTGCCCGAGTTACACTAGGAACGCACAATCCCTCCATCAGTGCTCAGACTGTCCGCAATAGGCTGAGAGAGGCTGGCTTGTAGGCCTGTTGTAAGGCAGGTCCTCACCAGACATCACCGGCAACAACGTCGCCTATGGGCACAAACCCACCGTCGCTGGACAAGACAGGACTGGCAAAAAGTGTGTTTATTGTCGAAGGACTGAGCGTTACACCGAGGCCTGTACTCTGGAGCGGGATCGACTTGGAGGTGGAGGGTCCGTCATGGTCTGGGGCAGTGTGTCACAGCAACATCGGACTGAGCTTCTTGTCATTGCAGACAATCTCAACACTGTGCGTTACAGGGAAGACATCCTCCTCCCTCATATGGTACCCTTCCTGCAGGCTCATCCTGACATGACCCTCCAGCATGACAATGCCACCAGCCATACTGCTCGTTCTGTGCGTGATTTCCTGCAAGACAGGAAGGTCAGTGTTCTACCATGGCCAGCAAAGAACCCAGATCTCAATCCCATTGAGCACGTCTGGGACCTGTTGCATCGGAGGGTGAGGGCCATTCCCTCCAGAAATGTCTGGGAACTTGCAGGTGCCTTGGTGGAAGAGTGGGGTAACATCTCACAGCAAGAACTGGCAAATCTGGTGCAGTCGGTGAGGAGGAGATGCCCTGCAGTACTGACTGTTACTTTTGATTTTGACCCCCCCTTTGTTCAGGGACACATTATTCCATTTCTGTTAGTCACATGTCTGTGGAACTTGTTCAGTTTATGTCTCAGTTGTTGAATCTTGTTATGTTCATACAAATATTTACACATGTCAATAAGTTTGCTGAAAATAAATGCAGTTGACAGTGAGAGGATGTTTCTTTTTTATGTACATTATGTATGTATACACACACACACATGTACAGTTACATTAGATCTTTAGAAAGAGACGCAGTGATACAAGATGTATATCTGTTTTTTTTTTTAAAGCTAAACTTGCTTTTTTCCTGAGTAACCTCTGGTGGCAGAGCATTCCGCGATGACATGGCTCTATACATAACTGATCGCCGCATTAAATCTGTTTTGGGTACCGTGAAGAAACACATAGTGCCATGTCTGGTGGGGTATGTCTGAAGTGTATGCAAATGGGTTATACAAGTGATTAGGCATTTAACACACAAATATGTTTCTTAAAAAGACTAGAAGAGGAGTACTCAATTCCTCCTCAACCCTCAACCTTGAAAGATTATCATGCATGTTGTTGTTAGTTCTGTGTGTGCAGTTAAGGGTAAGATGTGCTGCTTTGTTTTGAGCCAGCTGCAGCTTTACTAGGTCTTCCTTTGCTACACCTGACCATTTTACCAGACAGTAATCAAGATGGGACAAGATCAAAGCCTGAACAACTAGTACAGTTGATCTTTATAAAAAGTTATAAAACCCATCTTCACAACTTTGTAACTGACCATCCAATATTACTCCTATGAGTTCAGCTTCTTCAAATTGTTTAATGTCTAAGAGAATGCTTTGAACGAAATACAATGCTTTTGGTTTTAGATGTATTCAAGACCAGTTTACTGTTAATTGCCCATTCTGACACGGACTGTAACTCCTTGCTAAGAGTCTCAGTGAGCTCACTGGCTGTAGGTGCTGATGTGTAGTGTGTGCAATCATTAGCATACATAGTCATTTTAGCTTCTTGTAAGACAAGTGGCAAATCATTTGTAAAAATAGAGAAGAGTGACGGCCCAAGGCAACTGCCCTGAGGAATTCCGCACTGTAGAGAGCTAATCTTAGAGAAGCTTCCATTGAAGACTACTCTCTTGAGATCTATTGGATAAGTAACTCTCCAACCATGTGATGGCAGGTGATGTAAAGCCATAACTAGAGATAGTTTTTTCCAAAAACAAATTATAGTCAATAATGTCAAAGGCTGCACTGAAATCTAACAATACAGTTCCTTAAAAAGTAGCATTGTATTTGTTCCAACACAATTCTTTCCATCAGTTAACTAAGAACAGGCAGCAAACTGATTGGGTTGCTGTTAGTAAAGCATCCTTTGCTGGCTCTATTTTTAGGTAGAGGAATAACTTTAGCTTCCTACCACACCTGTGGACACACTCTTCCATGCTTTGGTTGAATACATGACAAATAGGGGTGGCAATACAGTCTGCTACCATTCTTAATAGTTTCTCCATCTAGGTTGTCTATACCTGGTGGCATATCATTATTGATGGATAACAACAGTGATTCCACCTCTTCCACACAAACTTGACCAAATTCAAAAACAGCAATTCTTCTCTTTCATTATTAGATCTTGAATACACAAATATGATGTGTCACTGTTCAATATTGTCATTTCACTTCTCAGTTTGTCCACTTTACCGGTGAAATAGTCATTGAAATTATTGGCTATATCAAAAGGTTTTGTTATAAATGACCGATCAACTGCAATGAACGATTAATTGTGTTTTCTGCCCATAATATATTTAAAGGTGCTCTTAAAGTATTTGTTATAGTTTTATCTTGTTATCTTGTTTATCTTGTTTTGGTAATAAAACTTCTTATTTTGTTGTTAAGTTTGGTCCCAATTTCTTAATTGACAGTATGTCAACCAATCAGCTGAGAAGCCTGACTTGTTTTACACCTTTTTTTGTATAATTTTATTGAATAAAATGTTTCAATTTGTAACGGTTTTCTTCCAGGGGTGAAGGAGAGGACCAAAGTGCAGCGCGGCTAGTGTTAAACATGTTTAATAAAGAACAAGTGAAACACTACAAACAACAATACAAAATAACAAATGTGCAAAAACCGAGACAGACCTATCTGGTGCAGACAATCACAGAGACAGGAAACAAACACCCACCAACTCCCAACACAAAACAAGCCTCCTATATATGATTCTCAATCAGGGACAACGATTACCATCTGCCTCTGATTGAGAACCATATTAGGCTGGACATAGAAACAGACAAACTAGACACACAACATAGAATTCCCACCCAGCTCACGTCCTGACCAACACTAAACAAGCAAAACACATAATAACTCTGGTCAGGACGTTACACAATTTATCATCTTACTGTTAGTTTCTTAACAGGTGCATGTTTGTCAACAATTGGCAAGAATAATTGTACAAATACTCTCAGTGCTGCTTTTGGATTCTCCTCCTTATACACAGACCAACACAAATTGTTTAACATAATTAACAAGAGTCCTGAGAAAACTTTCTGTATCTCTTAAAAATAACTTTAGGCCCTGCCTTTGGTACTTTGGCTTTGCTTGTTATTGCCACAGTGTTATGGTCACTACTGTAAAGGAGTGCATAACTGGCTGCAGGGAAGTCAGGCGCAGGAGAGCAGAAATGGGTAGCAAACAGAGCCCTTTATTGAGGCAAACAAAACACGGTACTCAGAAAACTAAACACACACGGGTTACAATAACCCGGCGCAAACCAGCCTGGAGTACACATACATTTACATATAAAAATTCCACACACAGACATGGGGGGAAACAGAGGGTTATATGCAAGACGAGTAATGAGGGAATGCAAACCAGGTGTGCGGGAAAACAAGACAAAAGAAATGGAAAATGAAAGGTGGATCGGCGATGGCTAGAAGACCAGTGACGTCGACCTCCGAACGCCGCCCGAACAAGGAGAGGGACCGACCTCGGCGGAAGTCATGACAGTTCCACTGGAGGTGAACATGGGCGGCGTCCCATGTCTCCTCCGCGCACCTGAACCAGTCGTCCACCGCAGGAGCCTCGGTCTGACTCTGATGCCAAGGCACCAGAACCGGCTGGTACCCCAGTACGCACTGGAAGGGGGAGAGGTTAGTGGAGGAGTGGCGGAGCGAGTTCTGAGCCATCTCGGCCCAGGGCACGAACGCCGTCCACTCCCCCGGCCGGTCCTGGCAATAAGACCGCAGAAACCTACCCACCTCCTGGTTCACTCTCTCCACCTGCCCATTACTCTCGGGATGAAACCCCAAGACATTCCATGAACGCCCTCCAGACCCTCGAAGTGAACTGGGGACCTCGATCAGACACTATATCCTCAGGCACCCCGTAGTGCCGGAAGACGTGCATAAACAAGACCTCCGCAGTCTGTAGGGCCGTAGGGAGACCGGGCACAGGGAGGAGACGGCAGGACTTAGAGAAACGGTCCACAACGACCAGGATCGTGGTGTTGCCCTGTGAGGGGGGAGATCGGTAAGAAAATCAATCGACAGGTGCGACCAAGGCCGTTGTGGAACGGGTAAGTGGTGTAGCTTACCTCTGGGCAGGTGCCTAGGAGCCTTACACTGGGTGCACACCGAGCAGGAGGAAACATAAAACCTCACGTCCTTAGCCAAGGTGGACCACCAGTACTTCCCACTCAAACAGTGCACTGTCCGACCGATCCCTGGATGACCAGAGGAGGGTGAAGTGTGAGCCCAATAGATTAGCCAGTCACGGACAACAGACGGAACATACAGACACCCAGCGGGACACTGGAGAGGAGTGGGCTCGGCACGTAATGCCTGCTCAATGTCCGCGTCCAGCTCCCATACTACCAGCGCCACCAGGCAGGAGGCGGGGAGTATGGAGGTAGGCCGCTCCTCTGTGGGCCGCTCCTCTGTGTCATACAGCCGGAACAGTGAGTCTGCCTTCACATTCTGGGAACCTGGTCTGTAAAAGGGTGAAAGGGTGAAAACAAAACGGGTGAAAAACATGGCCCACCTTGCCTGACGAGGATTCAGTCTCCTCGCTGCCCGGATGTACTCCAGGTTGCGGTGGTCAATCCAGATGAGAAAAGGGTGTTTAGCCCCCTCATGCTAATGTCTCCACGTCTTCAACGCTTTGACGACAGCCAAAAACTCCCGGACCCCCACATCATAGTTTCGCTCCGCCAGGCTGAGCCTCTTTGAGAAGAAGGCACAGGGGCGGAGCTTCGGTGGCGTGCCCGAGCGCTGAGAGAGCACGGCTCCTATCCCAGCCTCGGACACGTCTACCTCCACCATGAACTCCAAAGAGTATCCGGATGGGTCAGCACGGGCGCCGAGATAAACAGAGCCCTTAGGTGACCAAAAGCCCTATCCGCTTCAGCCGACCACTGCAACCGAACCGGACCCCCCTTTAGCAGTGAAGTCGACCTCCGAACGCCGCCCGAACAAGGAGAGGGACCGACCTCGGCGGAAGTCGTGAAAACTACAGCCAATGGGAACTGATATTGAGCAAATGAAATCAAATTTTATTAGTCACATGCGCCGAATACAACAGGTGTAGTAGACCTTACAGTGAAATGCTTACTTACGAGCCCCTAACCAACCATGCAGTTAAAAAAAATACGGATAAGAATAAGAGATAAAATAAGTAATTAAAGAGCAGCAGTAAAAAGTCCTGGATGGCAGGAAGCTTGACCCAGTGATGTACTGGGCCGTTCGCACTACCCTCTGTAGTGCCTTGCGGTCGGAGGCTGAGTAGTTAGCATACCAGACAGTGATGTAACCAGTCAGGATGCTCTAGATCACATGTGTCAAACTCAAGGCCCGCGGGCCAGATGTGGCCCGCCAGGTCATTTTATGTGGCCCGCGAGAGCTTAAAAGTTTTGAGTGTCTAAAAATAAATACCAAAAAATAAATTAAGAGCGTGCTTTGACCAAAAACTACATTCCCACAATGCCTTTCGACTACGCTAGCCACGGCAGTGTCCATGCCAACGAGTGGAATTGAGATATAAATAATGATCCCAAAATGTCCAGAAAGAGAAAAGTTGATGCAGACGGAAGACTGTTTCAAGAAAGATGGGAAGGCGAATACTTGTTTGCGCTTCAAGGAGAAAGACCGGTATGTCTTTTGTGTTACGAGGCGGTGTCGGTTGTCAAAGAGTACAATCTGCGTCGACATTTTGACACCAAACACGGAGCTAAGTACGCTAAAGCTAGCCTTCAAGAAAAGCAACAAATTGCCCAAGAATTAAAAGGCAAACTGCGGTCGCAGCAGAGTTTGTTCATGAAATCCACAGCCAAAAACGAGGCCGCGGTGAAAGCTAGCTTCATTGTGGCTGAAGAAATCGCCCACGCTTCCAAGTCTTTTTCAGAGGGAGCGTTTTTGAAGCAGTGCATGCTGAAGGTCTGTGAGCAGGTGTGTCCCGACCAGTTACAGACTTTTAAAAATGTCAGTTTATCAAGAAACACCATCGTCGACCGAGTGAAGGAACTAGCAGAAAATCTTACAACACAGCTGGCCGAGGAGACACGCAGCTACACAGCTTTTTCATTAGCTGTTGATGAAAGCACAGATAACACGGACACAGCGCAGTTATCAATTTTTATTAGAGGCGTAAAGTCGGACCTCTATCACTGAGGAGCTGTTGGATGTGGCTGCAATGCATGGGACCACGACGGGACAGAACATTTTTGATGCGGTAGAGAAGTCCGTAAGTAAAAATGCATTGCAGTGGGAAAACTTGGTAGGATTAACTACAGACGGTGCACCGGCAATGTGTGGAGGAAAAGTGGGCTTGGTTGGACTAATGAAGGGGAAAATGCAAAAAATGAACTGTCACACGCCTTTGATAACGTATCATTGCATTATCCATCAAGAAGCTTTGTGTGGGAAGGTGCTGGGGATGGAGGACATTGTGACCACAGTCATGAAAACAGTGAACTTCATTCGGGCGCGTGGCCTGAATCACCGTCAGTTCCAGCAGTTTTTGCTGGAGATGGGCTCGGAACACGGGGATGTGCTGTACCATACAGAAGTGCGGTGGCTGAGTAGGAGCAAAGTCCTCAAGCGATTTTTCGAGCTCAGGAAAGACATTGCTCTTTTTATGCAGAGTAAAGGAAAACTCATGTCTGAACTATCAGATCCAAAGTGGATGTGTGACTTTGCTGTGTTGTGTGACATAACCGACCATCTCGCCCAGCTGAATCAGAAGCTGCAGGGACGCAAACAAGTCATCACGCAGATGTCCGACACGATCACGGCTTTCCAGCGTAAATTGGACTTATGGATGTGGCAAGTGAAACAGGACAATCTTGTTCACTTTCCTGTTTGTCAGAGCATGTCAGCCTCATTTCCCGAGACTTTTTCATGTGCTCAGTTGGCTACCAAACTGAGCTGGTTAAAGACTGAGTTTGATCGGCGCTTCTCTGACTTCAGAGCACAACAGTCTGGCTTTGACATCTTTGCCAATCCTTTCACCACCGATGTCTGCACTGCACCCCAACACCTTCAGATGGAGCTAATTGAGCTTCAAAGCGACAGTGGCCTGAGAGCAAAGTTTCAGGATGCTACAATCCAGGACTTTTACCGTCTGCTGCCTCCTGGTTTGATGCCACAGCTTCGACTTCATGCTGCCCGTGTTCTGTCCATGTTTGGGAGCACCTATCTGTGCGAACAGTTTTTTTCCATAATGAATCTGAACAAAAACAAGCACAGATCACGCCTCACGGATGACAACCTCCATGCTGTTCTACGCATTGCCTCAGCACAGGACCTAAAACCAGACATTGACACACTGGTAACGGGAAAACGGTGTCAGACATCTGGTCAGAAAACACACAGGCAAGCATTTTTTTTTAAACTTAATTAAAATATAATAAAATGTAATTCAACCAAGAAGAAGAACAGTTAAACTGTGTGCAATTTAATGATTGTGCTTGCATTTTGTTTTGTGTTTATCATTTTCAGAACATGATCAATCGATAGTAGAGAGAGAATCCACTTGGTGTGTTCAAGGACAGGCAGCATCTCCTCATCAAAGACTAACCGAAAAACTTGACCAATATAGTTGTGAACTGAGTCAACCTTTATTTTGGTATTTTTAGTTGATTACATATTATTTATGTGTAGCTGCTGTAGTAATTATTTAATGTTTGCAGGTTTATGTGTGTATGCAGACAAATTGTTGTCATCAAACCATCAGTTGGGTGCACGGCTGTGTGCAGCCTTTTTTTGTAAAATGCTACATGTGTCATACATGTTCTTTGCAGCTAAGTTTTATGTTATTTTTCTTTATTCACTTGGACAGTTTGATCCTTCATTAATGGAGTTATGTGGGTTTTCATAAGCTGACAAATTTTGATAGGATTTATGTTAGAGCTACAAGCAAACATATATTTTCTATGCAACTGTAATTGTCACTTGAATAAGTTATAATAAATAATGAGTTATTTAACATTAAGGAGGAGTTACATTTATTTTACATTACATTCGATTACATTTATAAGTTACATCTGGCCCTTTGAGGACAGCCATTATGCTGATGTGGCCCTCGGTGAAAATGAGTTTGACACCCCTGCTCTAGATGGTGCAGCTGTAGAACCTTTAGAACATCTGAGGACCCATGCCAAATCTTTTCAGTCTCCCGAGGGGGAATAGGTTTTGTCGTGCCCGCTTCACGACTGTCATGGTGTGCCTGGACCATGTTTGTTTGTTGGTGATGTGGACACCAAGGAACTTGAAGCCCTCAACCTGCTCCATCGCAGCCCCGTCGATGAGAATGGGGGCGTGCTCGGTCCTCTTTTTCCTGTAGTCCACAATCATCTCCTTTGTCTTGATCACATTGAGGGAGAGGTTGTTGTCCTGGCACACCCCCGGCCAGATCTCTGACCTCCTCCCTATAGGCTGTCTTGTTGTTGTCGGTGATCAGGCCTACCACTGTTGTGTCATCGGCAAATTTAATGATGGTGTTGGAATCGTGCCTGGCTGTGCAGTCATGAGTGAACAGGGAGTACAGGAGGGGCTGAGCACGCACCCCTGAGGGGCCCCTGTGTTGAGGATCAGCGTGGCGTGTTTTGCTACCTACCCTCACCACCTGGGGGAGGCCCGTCAGGAAGTCCAGGATCCAATTGCAGAGGGAGGTGTTTTGTCACAGGGTCCTTAGCTTATTGATGAGCTTTGAGGGCATTATGGGATTGAATGCTGAGCTGTAGTCAATGAATAGCATTCTCACATAGGTGTTATTTTTGTCCAGGTGGGAAAGGACAGTGTGGAGTGCAATAGAGACCGCATAATCTGTGGATCTGTTGGGGCGGTCTGTATATTGGAGTGGGTCTAGGGTTTCTGGGATGATGGTGTTGATGTGAGCCATGACCAGCCTTTCAAAGCACTTCATGGCTACAGACGTGAGTGCTACGGGTCAGTAGTCATTTAGGTAGGTTACCTTAGTGTTCATGGGCACAGGCACTATCGTGGTCTGCTTAAAAGATGTTGGTATTACAGACTCGGACAGGGAGAGGTTGAAAATGTCAGTGAAGACACTTGCTAGTTGGTCAGTGCATGCTCGCAGTACACGTCCTGGTAATCCGTCTGGCCCTGCAGCCTGTGAATGTTAACCTGTCTAAAGGTCTTACTCACATCGGCTGCGGAGGGCATGATCACAAAGTCTTCCGGTACAGCTGGTGCTCTCATGCATGTTTCAGTGTTCTTTGCCTTGAAGCGAGCATAGAAGTAGTTTAGATTGTCTGGTAGGCTTGTGTCACTGAGCAGCTCTCGGTTGTGCTTCCCTTTGTAGTCTGTAATAGTTGGCAGGCCCTGCCACATCTGACAAGCATCAGACCCGGTGTAGTACGACTCGATCTTAGTCCTGTATTGACGCTTTGGCTGTTTGATGGTTGGGCGGAGGGCATAGCGGGATTTCTTATAAGCTTCCGGGTTAGAGTCCCGCTCCTTGAAAGTGGCAGCTTTAGCTCAGTGCGGATGTTGCTGTAATCCGTGGCTTCTGGTTGGGGTATGTACGTACTGTCACTGTGGGGACGACGTCATCGATGCACTTATTGATGAAGCCAATGACAGATGTGGTGTACTCCTCAATGCAATTGGAGGAGTCCCGGGGACATATTCCAGTCTGTGCTAGCAAAACAGTCCTGTAGCTTAGCATCTGCTTCATCTGACCACTTTTTTATTGATCTAGTCACTGGTGCTTCCTGCTTTAATTTTTGCTTGTAAGCAGGAATCAGGAGGATGGAATTATGGTCAGATTTGACAAATGGAGGGCGAGGGAGAGCTTTGTATGCCTCTCTGTGTGTGGAGTATAGGTGGTCCAGAGTTCTTTTCCCTCTGGTTGCACATTTAACATGCTGATAGAAATTTGGTAAAACTGATTTAAGTTTCCCTGCATTAAAGTCCCCGGCTACTAGGAGCGCCGCCTCTGGTTGAGCATTTTCTTGTTTGCTTATGGCGGAATACAGCTCATTCAATGCTATCTTAGTGCCAGCTACAAAGAATATAGATGAAAACTCTCTCGGTAGGTAGTGTGGTCTGCAGCTTATCATGAGAATCTCTACCTCAGGCGAGCAATAGCTCGAGACTTCCTTAGATATCGTGCACCAGCTGTTGTTTACAAAAATACATAGACCGCCGCCCCTTGTCTTACCATATGCCGCTGTTCTATCCTGCCGGTACATCGTATAACCAGCCAGCTGTATGTTGATATTGTCGTTGTTCAGCCACGACTCCGTGAAGCATAAGATTTTACAGTTTTTAATGTCCCATTGATAGTTTAATCTTCCCAGTAACTCATTCATTTTATTGTCCAAAGATTGCATGTTTGCTAGCAGAATTGAGGGAAGTGGGGGTGTTTTCAATCGCCTCCGACTTCTCAGAAGGCAGCCTGCTCTCTGGCCTCTCTTTCTCCGCCTCCTCTTCACACAAATCACTGGGATATTATCAATACAAGAGGATGTCACAGATCCAACACTATAGTTATACACTAGTTGGTTGAGTGATAATCTGGGTCATGTTACAGGCATTAGTCACAGTAAGACGCTTCCTCTTGAGAGGACAACTAGATGATAACCAGTCAAATTTCAAGTCAACAAGAAAATACATTTCTCTGTTCGCATCAGAGAACTTATCTAACATCACACACATTCTCCAGATACTGACATTTTGTACTTGGTGGCCTATAGCAGCACCCTAAAAGAAGAGGCTTCATAGGAGGCAGGTGAACCTGCAACCACAGCACTTTACGGAATTTGTCATGAGATTCTCTCTGAGCTTTACAGGAATATGGCTCTGAATATATAAAGCTCCCCCATAGACATTCCTGTCTTTTCTGTAGACATTATATCCTTGTAATTCTACTGCTGTCTCATCAAAAGTGCTTGTGGTCGTGACCTTGGAGGATGTACAGTGCCCATAACATGATGCAGCCACCACCATGCTTGAAAATATGTATGGCAGAGATCCTCTTATTTTGGTTGTTGCTTTGTTCCAGGGCAGTTTTTTTTCAGTTTCCTAGCAAACACCTCGACACCCTGTTTGTTCAGCTGTGCGTGAATGTCACAGTGGTTCGCTAGGTGAACATTGTCCAAGAGAGCACAGCCTCTAGACAGCTCAGCATTGTTGCTCTGAATAATGTGGAAGGGCACATCTCCACACAGCAGCAGGGTGGACATAGTGGTTTTGGTGTTAGGAAATCTCCCTGCAGCGCTGGCTGCAACTTGCTGCATTGCAGGAGCTACATGTCCTCTCATTGCCATCAAACATTAGTACCTGTGTGAATTATAATATGATTGGCCCCATTTAATTTGTTGCTTGACAGACTTTTCAAGGCACTTGCTGTAATTGGGCACCATAGCTATCTGACTGACATGCCAGGGAATAGCAGTTTCTCTCTGAGAAATGTCCCATTGGTGTCACATAAAATGAAGGCCATAGGGTGCTCTCCCTGTGTGCTGCTGTGTCTGAAGGGATGTTCTTTGGATAGAGTGGGGTGGGGACCACAGGTGGCCTTTCAATGTGTTCTTCTCTCCTGAGGATCCCAGCATGGCTCCGCTGGCACTGGTGCTCTGGAGCTGAGATGTTAGGATCTTGAAGAGGTCTCGTCAGACCTCTCTTATGAGGGGAATGTGCTGGTGTGGGAGGAGGAGTTGTTTTGGGTCTGTTTACTTACGCTGAGTCTGTAGGAGTTCCGGAGGTTCACTATGAGAAGCGGTTGTACTGTCGATGTGAGGGTGTGGTAGTGAGGGTTGTGGTAGGCTCCAGTTGTTCTCTTAAGAGTGTGGATGGTTGTGTCGCTGTGTTGTAGCAATTCTATGACTGCTGACAACTCCCTTTGTAGCTCCTCCCTGATGTCAGCTACCTCTCTCCTCATGATGCACTTGACCAGTTTCTCTCTTAGCTCTTCCTTATCCTGCCTCAGAACTGTCACCTCAACACAAAGCTCGTTTACCTCTACCTACAGTAAGGAGATACTCCCAAAGGCCTGGGACAGGTTGTCATTCTACATGTCTGCTAGGTTGGCTCGGTTTGATATGAGGTTGGGTGTGGGGGACTTTTGGTATTAACTGATTTCTCAGCAGGTGTGTCTTCTGATTGAAGTGTACTGTAGCAGTTAGACTACCAGGGTCACCTAGCGAAGCTTCTCCAACAGTCTCTTGGGCTCCCTGATCCTCGAGCCAGTCTTCCTACGGGGAAGCACACAGATAATAATACATGTGTTTTATTTCATTACAACGAGAATCTCAGACGCTTTGAAAACGAATAAACAAACAGAGCAGTTCTGGCAGTTCTTGGACGATGGTCTTCCACAGCTTCAGGTGACAGATCACTCCAGGCTCAGCATCTAAAGTGAATGTTACCCATTCAAGTCAATTGATTACATAGACACCCTATGATTTTCACCTTTTAAAATACAACCTTCAAAACAGAGTCAAACACAAAGAAATAAAAGATAATTATCAAATATAGTCCTTTGATTGAATTGAGTCTCTAGGCTAAATCAAACATGCACGTTGAGTTCAAATTTGTTTACATCCCTGTTGGTGAGCATTTCTCCTTTGCCAAGATATCCATCCACCTGAAAGGTGTGGCATTTCAAGAAGCTGATTAAACAGCATGATCATTATACAGGTGCAACTTGTGCTGGGGACAATAAAAGGCCACCAAAATGTACAGTTGCCACAAATCACAATGCCACAGATGACTCAAGTTGAGGGAGCGTGCAATTGACATGCTGACTCTAGGAATGTCCATCAGAGCTGTTGCCAGAGAATGTAATGTTCATTTCTCTACCATAAGCCACCTCCAACGTAGTTTTAGAGAATTTGACAGAATGTCCAAGCGGCCTCACAACCGTAGACCACGTGTAACCACGCCAGTCCATGACCTCCACATCCGACTTCTTCACATGCAGCATCATCTGAGACCAGCCACTCAAGACAGCTAACGAAACTGTAGGTTTACACAACTGAAGAATTTCTGCACAAACTGTCAGAAACCGTCTCAGGAAAGCTCATCTGAGTGCTCGTCGTCCTCACCAGGGTCTTGACCTGACTGCAGTCTGGCATCGTAACCGACTTTTTGTGGGCAAATGCTCACCGTCGATGACCACTGGTTCGCTGGAGAAGTGTGCTCTTCACGGATTAATCCCGGTCTCAGCTGTACCGAGCAAAATGGCAGACAGCATGTATGACGTGTGGGTGAACGGTTTGCTGATGTCAACGTTGTGAACAGAGTGCCCCATGGTGGCGGTGGGTTATTGGTTTGGGCAGGCATAAGCTACAGACAACACACACAATTGCATTTTATCTACGGTAATTTGATTGCACAGAGATACAGTGATGAGATCGAGGCCCATTGTTGTGCCATTGGTCACAGATACCTTTTTAAAAAGTAGGGGCGTGGATCAGAAAACCAGTCAGTATCTGGTGTGACCACCATTTGCATCATACAGCGCGACATCTCCTTCACATAGAGTTGATCAGGCTGTTGATTCTGATCAGGCTGTTGATTCCACACTCTTAAGAGAACAACTGGAGCCTACCACAACCCTCACTACCACACCCTCACATCGACAGTACAACCGTGGAATGTTGTCCCACTCCTCTTCAATGGCTGTGCGAAGTAGCTGGATATTGGCGGGAACTGGAAAATGCTGTCGTACATGTTGATCCAGAGCATCCCAAACATGCTCAATGGGTGACATGCCTGGTGAGTATGCAGGTCATGGAAGAATTGGGCCATTTTCAGCTTCCAGGAATTGTGTACAGATTCTTGCGACATGGGGCCATGCATTATCATGCTGAAACATGAGGTGATGGCGGCAGATGAACGGCACAACAATGGGCCTCAGGATTTTGTCACAGTATCTCTGTTCATTCAAATGACTATTGATAGAATGCAATTGTCTGTACTTTATGCCTTCCTGCCCATACCATAACCCCATCGCCACCATGAGCTACTCCGTTGACATCAGCAACCCGCTCGCCCACACGACACCATACATATGGTCTGCGGTTGTGAGGCCGGTTGGATGTACAAATTCTATAAAATGACATTGGCTTATGATAGAGAAATTAACATTCAATTCTCTGGCAACAGCTCTGGTGGACATTCCTGTAGTCAGCATGCTAATTGCATGCTCCCTCAAAACATCTCTGTGTGAGGGTGAGGGTGAATGGAAAAATGCAGAGTCAGGCGCAGGACACAGATATGAGTAATAGTCCAAATTTACTCCAAATAAAAGTAAAGTTCCAAACAAGGAACAAACACAATATTCCAGAGCACTATCAACACGAACCCACATGACAAACAATAACGCACAAAACAGAGAGGGAAGTCAGAGGGTTAAATAAGGAACATAATGAATGGAATGGAAACCAGGTGTGTATGATCAAGACAAAACCAAACGAAAATGAAACATGGATAGGTGGTGACAAGAAAGCCGGTGACGTTGACCGCCGAACGCCGCCCGAACAAGGAGAGGGACCAACTTCGGCCGAAGTCGTGACACTGTGGCATTGTGTTTTATGACCAAACTACACATTTTAGAGGGGCCTTTTATTATCCCCAGCACAAGGTGCACCTGTATAATGATCATGCTGTTTAATCAGCTTCTTGATATGCCACACCTGTCAGATGGATGGATTATCTTGGCAAAGGAGAAATGCTCACTACCTGGGATGTAAACAATTGTGCACAAAATTTGAGAGAAATAAGCTTTTTGTGCATATGGCTCATGAAACATGGGACCAACACTTTACATGTTGCGTTTATATTTTTGTTCAGTATATTTGTACATACATGACACTGACTGAAGCAGCTTGCAAAGTAAACTGTGTGTGAGTGTGTCTTAGAAATTCACAATTATCTAGTCACACTTAGATGCCATAATAGAGTCAAATTCAGAGAACTTTTAAACAAACAGCAAAATAACAATCAATCAATGGAGGAAGGGCAAGAGCCTCCCTTGCAGAAGGAAGATGGTGGAGAGGTGGTCGGGGCGTTGGGCGAAGGCCACGGTGGGGAAGATGGCGGAAAAGGAAATAAGGCAGAAAGTGGAGCATATTATGAATTAACATGGAGTGGGGGACTACACAGGCCTTCTGAAAGATCTGGTGAAAGACAACATGATGGGCAAGTAAAAAAAGAGACATGGAATATTTTTTGAGTGAATATGGAATGGAGGATCGTACAGAACTTTTGGAAGAGCTTGAGGAGGAAATGGGACAGGAGTGAAGGTCAAATACATGTGGTGGGAGGTGCAGTGATGACTGCTGAGAAGAAGTTGAGTGTAGAGGGAAGTTTTGAGGTGAGGAAGGTAGGCGTCAAGTGGAAAAACAGGGATACATGCTCCAGTAGTTCAGAGATGGAACTTGTTAAGAGTGAGGGTGAAGTATGTGCGGCGAGTGAGGGCCTCGTTCCAAGGATGATAAGGATGACTTTGGCCCAGTGGGAGTAAGATTTGTAGAGAGAATGGATCCTTGCTGTTTGGTGGAACCATATGTGGTGTCAGGTTGGGTGGAGGAGAGGTTGGGGACTGTTGAGTTGGTGAAGGTCACTCAGAATGGACTCCTGATGATTTATTGTTTTTCCTCAACCCAGAGTGAGAGGACGCTCCGGATAACGAGATTAGGGACAAGAATTGGGAGCCGTTGAAAGGAGTGATAACGGGGGTGGCATTAAGTGTTGAGGAGGAGCAGTTGAAATTGAAGATTCCCGGTATCTGTGACACCCACAGCTTGATGAGACGTAGATCCAATGGGGAAACGGAGTAGACATTATCTGTCATGCTGCGTTTTGATGTAGAGTCGTTACCAGAAAAGGTCAAGGTAGGAAGTGTCAGTTATCCTGTGAGAGTTTATGTTCTGAGAATATTACGGGGTTTAATGTGTCAAGGTTATGGTCATATTGTAGCAGTGTGTCGGAGGGAGATGCCTAGATGTGAGAAGTGTGCAGGACGGAATGTGTGGTATGGGGGGAAGAAAGTTGTGTGTGTTAGTTGTGGGGGTGATCATGGGGCTGGAGATCGGAAGTGTCCGGTGAGAGAATGGCAGATTGAGGTTACCAGGGTTAGAGTAGTACAGAAAGTGTTGTATGCAGAAGCAGTGAGGAGAGTGGTAGAGGAAGATGTGTAAAGGGTGAGGGTTCCTGAGAGGATTCCTGTGAGATCAAGAGAGTGATCATTAAGGTGGGTTTTTTAGCATTTAAAGCTATGGTTGTTAATTGTGCTGTAGAAATGAATCGCAAAATAGAGGTTGTGGTGGCAGTGGCAGAGAAGTACTTGGGATTGAAGCTGCAGGGTGTTGAGTGGTAGTATATGTCTTTTCAGACCGTTGGTCTGGAATAGGACTAGGTAAGGTTGAATAGTTGAATGGGTGGTGTTTTTTTTGTTGAGAGGGCTAATACGTGGTAGGGTAATTTTCCTTTTCCCAATTTTGTATTATTTTAGCATTTAAAGCTATGGTTGTTAATTGTGCTGTAGAAATGAATCGCAAAATAGAGGTTGTGGTGGCAGTGGCAGAGAAGTACTTGGGATTGAAGCTGCAGGGTGTTGAGTGGTAGTATATGTCTTTTCAGACCGTTGGTCTGGAATAGGACTAGGTAAGGTTGAATAGTTGAATGGGTGGTGTTTTTTTTGTTGAGAGGGCTAATACGTGGTAGGGTAATTTTCCTTTTCCCAATTTTGTATTATTGTATCTAAGAATATAATGTAGGTAGACCGTGAACGGCCTCACACACCAGTACAATAGGTGGCGGTGTATGCAGCTAAAAGTTGGATGCATCCATCTTGTTAGACTTCAGTGCAGCTTTTGACATTATCAATCAGTCATAGACACGCCTAGGCAAAGGTGGGTAGCTGTGTAAACTTGTTCCACATGATATGCACTGCAATTTATCCAAAAGTTGGCTTGACTATGTTTTATAGCACATTCATTCACTTGTTATATGTTCATTGTATATATGTAGGCAATCTCTGACAGTGTCAATAGTTGCTAGTTATCGAAGCCGGCAAAAGCTAGCTGGCCAATACGTTAGCATTTGGAGAGATAGGGTTCCGCTGTTTACATTAACATTACAAATATTCGTTGTTAGCTATATTGGAAACACTCATGTTTGACGATGTTCTAGAAGACAATGACACCGCTAAAGTCAGGTGGAGGATTTCTTCGCTTGAAGAATTTGAACAAGTTCTAAATGTATCTGAAAAATGACCTTTCAACTATTTTTTTATTTTATTTATTTTTTACAAATTAAGCAAAACATTACAAAACATAACATTTTGTTAAATATTTATAACGTTTCTTTTTTTTTGTAAAATAGATCAGAACTTTTAGTGATTTTAAGTCCTTATCTGAAAATATATATATTTTTAAACGACACCGGCGAGTGTCACGTGACTCGGGTCAGAGGTAGCTCGAGTTCCAAGGACATAATATGGCAGGGTCGTCGAAGAAGGCATATGAGGTGTTTGTGTCTAAAATACCATGGACCGTTACCAGCAGTAAGCATATTTTTTTTATCGGAGTTAGAGTTACTGTTGGAAATGTTATGTTAGGGGCAGTTCGGTCAAGTCAAGAAATGCCTAGTTCCCTTTGTAAGTACACTGGCCTCAACAGATTGTTTAATGATTGAGAAACCTGTGAGCCCACTGATATCACAATGTTTATCTCATTTGGCCTATATCACAACCTCCATCTTGACTTACAATGTACAGTACCAGTCAGAAGTTTGGACACCTACTCATTCAAGGGTTTTTCTTTATTTTTACTATTTTCTACACCAATAATAGTGAAGACATCAAAACTATGAAATAACACACATGGAATCATGTAGTAACCAAAAATTGTTTAAAAAATTGAAATATATTTGAGATTCTTCAAAGTAGCCACCCTTTGCCTTGATGACAACTTTGCCCACTCTTGGCATTCTCTCTACCAGCTTCACCTCGAATGCTTTTCCAACAGTCTTGAAGGAGTTCCCACATATGCTGAGCACTTGTTGGCTGCTTTGTCTTCCCTCTGCGGTCTAACTCATCTCAAACCATCTCAGTTGGGTTGAGGTCGGGGGATTGTGGAGGCCATGTCATCTGATGCAGCACTCAATCAATCTCCTTCTTGGTCAAATAGCCCTTTAACAGCCTGGAGGTGTGTTGAGACATTGTCCTGTTGAAAAACAAATGATAATCTCACTAAGCGCAAACCAGATGGGATGGCATATCGCTGCAGAATGCTGTGGTAGCAATGCTGTTTAAGTGTGCCTTAAATTCGAAATAAATCACAGATAGTGTCACCAGCAAAGCACCATCACACCACCACCATGCTTCACTGTGGGAACATTTACATTTTACATTTAAGTCATTTAGCAGACGCTCTTATCCAGAGCGACTTACAAATTGGAAAGTTCATACATATTCATCCTGGTCCCCCAGTGGGGAATGAACCCACAACCCTGGCGTTGCAAGCGCCATGCTCTACCAACTGAGCCACACGGGACCACACATGCGGAGATCATCTGTTCACCTACTCTGTGTCTCACAAAGACACGGCGGTTGGAACCAAAGTCACATTTGGACTCATCAGACCAAAAACAGATTACCACAGGTCAAATGTCCATTGCTTGTGTTTCTTTGCCCAAGAAAGGTTCTTCTTATTGGTGTCCTTTAGTAGTGGTTTCTTTGCAGCAATTTGACCATGAAGGCCTGATTCACACAGACTTCTCTGAACAGTTGATGTTGAGATGTGTTTGTTACTTGAACACTGAAGCATTTATTTGGGCTGCAATTTCTGAGGCTGGTAACTCTAATGAAAGTATTCTCTGCAGCAGAGATTACTCTGTCTTCCTTTCCTGTGGCGGTCCTCATGAGAGCTAGATTCATCATAGCGCTTGATGGTTTTTGCTACTGCAAAAACTTTCAAAGTTCTTGAAATGTTCCGCATTGACTGACCTTCGTGTCTTAAAGTAATGATGGACTGTCGTTTCTCTTTGCTTATTTGAGTTGTTCTTGCCATAATATGGACTTGGTCTCTTACCAAATAGGGCTATCTTCTGTATACCAACCCTACCTTGTCACAACACAACTGATTGGCTCAAATGCAGTAAGAAGGAAAGAAATTCCACAAATAAACTTTTAACAAGGCACAGTTGTTAATTGAAATGCATTCCAGGTGACTACCTCATGAAGCTGGTTGAGAGAATGCCAAGAGTTTGCAAAGTTGTCATCAAGGCAAAGGGTGGCTACTTTGAAGAATCTAACATCTAAAATATATTTTGATTTGTTTAGCGCTTTTGTGGTTACATGATTCCATATGTATTATTTCATAGTTTTGACGTCTTTGCTATCATTCTACAAGGTAGAATAGGTTGAAAATAGGAAAAATAAGGAAAAACAAATGAGTTGGTGTCCATTGACTGGTACTGTATATCTTCTAACAGGACAAAGAGACAGGCTTCCACCGAGGCTTCTGCTGGATCGGATACACGTCTGAGGAAGGCCTGAATAATGCTCTCCAGAAAGACCCACACGTACTGGAGGGATCCACGGTATAGTTCATCAGACTAGATCATGTCTACCCCATTGCCCATCAATGGATGCTATACCCTGAACTTTTGTTGTTGACTAAAATGTGTTTAGACTTTGTTGTAATCTTAGTATAGAATGTATTTTCTCCATTCTAGTTTGAAAGCCAATGTGAGTGGTCTTAAATCAAATACACATCGTCCTTACCATGTCATTAACCAAACTAAACATGACATGTATTTTTCTCTTCCATTGTCTCTTTTCAGCTTCAAGTTCAAAGAAACAGAAAAGTGTTTTCGGGACAGAAAACAAACAAAGAGGTGGTGGAGACAAGCTGAGGGTGTTTGTATATATGAGGGGTGAATTCAATACCTATGGAAACAAAACTAGGCCACCCAACAGTAATTTTTTTTCTTCTTCATAGTAGTATGTCTTCATATATTTATTGTAATTTGTAAAAAATAAAGAGACACAAGGAAGTGTTTATTTTTACATCCTGTTAGTAACTGCATATTAATCCTTACTACGATAACATATGGAATTGTTTCAAGGTGGTCATACCAAGGATCATTTAGCTATTTGATTTTGAATTTTAGGAGACCTTAGGGTATATAAGAAATATCCCAAAATGATTTGATGAAACATTGAATTTGAATTATAGATCAACTATAAAAAACAAACATTTGACCTCTTATTTTAGGCACAAAACATTTTTATATTCCACAACCAACATGTTCGTGAGACACCTTTCCAAAGAGGGGTCATATTAGTGTGTAGCCCTAATTGTTCGGATGCTACGGACAGAAGTTGGCAGATTGGCTGTACCGACGATTTCAGACGAGTCCTGTGATGCTTGTGGGGGTTGTAGAGCAAAACAGAACACCATCGCGTTCGTGAGAGTCTCATCTTTCCATAGCATGGTCATAATAGTTCAGATGCTGTAGACATTTCTGTGAGAAGACAGATTTTTCTGGATTTCTCATGGTCTGATAAACATTGCTGTTTCTGTGTTGTGGGTTTAATCTGGTTGAGTACATTTTGTAGTACACAGATATGAGGAAAAACACATTTTCTTTGAATAAAAATAAATTTTTATTATACATGAATGCTTGATATTAAAGTAATGACAGTACGTAATATGTTTTTATTTTGACACACCCCAGTCGACTGTCCCGAGAATGGATCTTAGTCGAAAACTTTGAAGAATGACTTAAATCCACCTTTTTTTTGTGGGAACAAGGCGTGCCTTACACCTCTCCTCTCTTCTGCCCCAGTTGTATAATCTTCTCCTGCTTCTTGGCCATCTTCTTGTCCTTTACTCTACCTATTGTCTTCCTTCCTCTGCTTCTCCTTCCTCTTTTCCTTCTCCCATTCAGAGCCAGTGTCCTCATCTGAACTCACTTCTTGCGCTGACTCTTCCTGGGGCCTTGTGTGTTGTCCTCTTGACAACTGGATTTTTATGAAACATCTGTAAGCCCCTCTTGGTGGCAGACTCCTACCTCCTGTTCTCCAACTTCCTCAGATGCTCCTGTGCCGCTTCCTCCCCTCAAATCACTAAAGAAATCAGCCCACTGGTTATGCTGCTCTTCCATTCTGGTTGCCTCTGCTTTCTTCCTGTGCTCCTTTCTTCTGGATTCCAGCCTCACCTGCTCCAGGAGTTTCTTCTCTTTCCTCATCTCTTTTTCCCCCCTAGCTCTCTGGCTCCAGCTTATTTTTCTTTTCCCCCTTCACCTTTTTCTCCGCCTTCCACTCCAGCTCTTTTTGATTCTTCTTCAAGCATTTTCACTGTTAGTCTACACCTATTGTTTACAAAACATGTGACAAATAACATTTGTTTTAATTTGATTCAGTTCGGTCTATAGCAGTCTGCTCTTCCTTTTTGGTCTCTCTCACTCTGTTCATCATCAAATCACATTGTATTGATCACATTCACGCGGTTAGCAGATGTTAATTTGAGTGTAGCGAAATGCTTGTGCTTCTAGTTCCGACCGTGCAGTAATATCTAACAAGTAATCTAACAATTTCACAACAACTACCTTATACACACAAGTGTAAAGGAATGAATACGAATATGTACATATAAATAAATGTGCAGACCTCACTACCCTCTGGAGAGCCTTACGGTTGTGGGCGGAGCAGTTACCGTACCAGGCGGTGATACAGCCCGGCAGGATGCCCTCGATTGTGCATCTTTAAACGTTTGTGAGTGTTTTTCGGTGACAAGCCAAATTTCTTCAGCCTCCTGAGGTTGTTGCGCCTTCTTCACCACGCTGTCTGTGTGGGCGGACCATTTCAGTTTGTCCGTGATGTGTACGCCGAGGAACTTAAAACTTTCCACCTTCTCCACTAGAAGTCCTCAGACTTCTTCTTTGCCAGCTCTCTTACCCTTTTCTTCTTCTCTTCAAGCTCTATTTGTTTTTCCACCTTAAATGTATCCTCTTCACTTTCATCTGTCATGTCCCAATCACTCAGTTCCGTCTCAACAGCTGTTGCAGTCTGCTCTTCTGGCTTTGTCTCTATTACTGTTCATTCTCAGACATCTTATTCCCCTCTATCACTCGCTTATTCTCAGTCTTCCTCTTCATCTCTATTTCCCTCAGCCTGTTTTGTGGCCACCTTTACTCTCTCTGCCACTCCTCTTTTCCTCTCCCATCTCTTTCTGGCTGACACTCTGGCCGTCTTTCTGTCACTTTGGTCAGACTCAATGCCTCACTTTCGATATCGCTGTCTGTATCAGTTTCATTTGAGATATGGTCTAGTGCTGTAAATGAGAAGTGTTTGCTACGAGCTATTGGTTAAATACCACAGAGGGTTCCTATCTGCTGTGAACCTCCATCCTCAGTGTCTTTCTCTTTAACCTGATCTGCACAGCTTCTCCTCCTCCATCTCTATTTCCCTCTCCTCAACCTGTTTTGTGGCCTCCACTTTCTCTGCTCTTGCTGCCTCTCCGCTCCTCCTTTCATTTACATTTACATTTTACATTTAAGTCATTTAGCAGACGCTCTTATCCAGAGCGACTTACAAATTGGTGCATTCACCTTATGACATCCAGTGGAACAACCACTTTACAATAGTGCATCTAAATCTTTTAAGGGGGGGGGGGGGGTCAGAAGGATTACTTTATCCTATCCTAGGTATTCCTTGAAGAGGTGGGGTTTCAGGTGTCTCCGGAAGGTGGTGATTGACTCCGCTGTCCTGGCGTCGTGAGGGAGTTTGTTCCACCATTGGGGTGCCAGAGCAGCGAACAGTTTTGACTGGGCTGAGCGGGAACTGTACTTCCTCAGTGGTAGGGAGGCGAGCAGGCCAGAGGTGGATGAACGCAGTGCCCTTGTTTGGGTGTAGGGCCTGATCAGAGCCTGGAGGTACTGAGGTGCCGTTCCCCTCACAGCTCCGTAGGCAAGCACCATGGTCTTGTAGCGGATGCGAGCTTCAACTGGAAGCCAGTGGAGAGAGCGGAGGAGCGGGGTGACGTGAGAGAACTTGGGAAGGTTGAACACCAGACGGGCTGCGGCGTTCTGGATGAGTTGTAGGGGTTTAATGGCACAGGCAGGGAGCCCAGCCAACAGCGAGTTGCAGTAATCCAGACGGGAGATGACAAGTGCCTGGATTAGGACCTGCGCCGCTTCCTGTGTGAGGCAGGGTCGTACTCTGCGGATGTTGTAGAGCATGAACCTACAGGAACGGGCCACCGCCTTGATGTTAGTTGAGAACGACAGGGTGTTGTCCAGGATCACGCCAAGGTTCTTAGCGCTCTGGGAGGAGGACACAATGGAGTTGTCAACCGTGATGGCGAGATCATGGAACGGGCAGTCCTTCCCCGGGAGGAAGAGCAGCTCCGTCTTGCCGAGGTTCAGCTTGAGGTGGTGGTCCGTCATCCACACTGATATGTCTGCCAGACATGCAGAGATGCGATTCGCCACCTGGTCATCAGAAGGGGGAAAGGAGAAGATTAATTGTGTGTCGTCTGCATAGCAATGATAGGAGAGACCATGTGAGGTTATGACAGAGCCAAGTGACTTGGTGTATAGCGAGAATAGGAGAGGGCCTAGAACAGAGCCCTGGGGGACACCAGTGGTGAGAGCACGTGGTGAGGAGACAGATTCTCGCCACGCCACCTGGTAGGAGCGACCTGTCAGGTAGGACGCAATCCAAGCGTGGGCCGCGCCGGAGATGCCCAACTCGGAGAGGGTGGAGAGGAGGATCTGATGGTTCACAGTATCGAAGGCAGCCGATAGGTCTAGGAGGATGAGAGCAGAGGAGAGAGAGTTAGCTTTAGCAGTGCGGAGCGCCTCCGTGATACAGAGAAGAGCAGTCTCAGTTGAATGACTAGTCTTGAAACCTGACTGATTTGGATCAAGAAGGTCATTCTGAGAGAGATAGCGGGAGAGCTGGCCAAGGACGGCACGTTCGAGAGTTTTGGAGAGAAAAGAAAGAAGGGATACTGGTCTGTAGTTGTTGACATCGGAGGGATCGAGTGTAGGTTTTTTCAGCAGGGGTGCAACTCTCGCTCTCTTGAAGACGGAAGGGACGTAGCCAGCGGTCAAGGATGAGTTGATGAGCGAGGTGAGGTAAGGGAGAAGGTCTCCGGAAATGGTCTGGAGAAGAGAGGAGGGGATAGGGTCAAGCGGGCAGGTTGTTGGGCGGCCGGCCGTCACAAGACGCGAGATTTCATCTGGAGAGAGAGGGGAGAAAGAGGTCAGAGCACAGGGTAGGGCAGTGTGAGCAGAACCAGCGGTGTCGTTTGACTTAGCAAACGAGGATCGGATGTCGTCGACCTTCTTTTCAAAATGGTTGACGAAGTCATCTGCAGAGAGGGAGGAGGGGGGAGGAGGGGGAGGAGGATTCAGGAGGGAGGAGAAGGTGGCAAAGAGCTTCCTAGGGTTAGAGGCAGATGCTTGGAATTTAGAGTGGTAGAAAGTGGCTTTAGCAGCAGAGACAGAAGAGGAAAATGTAGAGAGGAGGGAGTGAAAGGATGCCAGGTCCGCAGGGAGGCGAGTTTTCCTCCATTTCCGCTCGGCTGCCCGGAGCCCTGTTCTGTGAGCTCGCAATGAGTCGTCGAGCCACGGAGCAGGAGGGGAGGACCGAGCCGGCCTGGAGGATAGGGGACATAGAGAGTCAAAGGATGCAGAAAGGGAGGAGAGGAGGGTTGAGGAGGCAGAATCAGGAGATAGGTTGGAGAAGGTTTGAGCAGAGGGAAGAGATGATAGGATGGAAGAGGAGAGAGTAGCGGGGGAGAGAGAGCGAAGGTTGGGACGGCGCGATACCATCCGAGTAGGGGCAGTGTGGGAAGTGATGGATGAGAGCGAGAGGGAAAAGGATACAAGGTAGTGGTCGGAGACTTGGAGGGGAGTTGCAATGAGGTTAGTGGAAGAACAGCATCTAGTAAAGATGAGGTCAAGCGTATTGCCTGCCTTGTGAGTAGGGGGGGAAGGTGAGAGGGTGAGGTCAAAAGAGGAGAGGAGTGGAAAGAAGGAGGCAGAGAGGAATGAGTCAAAGGTAGACGTGGGGAGGTTAAAGTCACCCAGAACTGTGAGAGGTGAGCCGTCCTCAGGAAAGGAGCTTATCAGGGCATCAAGCTCATTGATGAACTCTCCAAGGGAACCTGGAGGGCGATAAATGATAAGGATGTTAAGCTTGAAAGGGCTGGTAACTGTGACAGCATGGAATTCAAAGGAGGCGATAGACAGATGGGTAAGGGGAGAAAGGGAGAAAGACCACTTGGGAGAGATGAGGATCCCGGTGCCGCCACCCCGCTGACCAGAAGCTCTCGGGGTGTGCGAGAACACGTGGGCAGACGAGGAGAGAGCAGTAGGAGTAGCAGTGTTATCTGTGGTGATCCATGTTTCCGTCAGTGCCAAGAAGTCGAGGGACTGGAGGGAAGCATAGGCTGAGATGAACTCTGCCTTGTTGGCCGCAGATCGGCAGTTCCAGAGGCTGCCGGAGACCTGGGACTCCACGTGGGTGGTGCGCGCTGGGACCACCAGGTTAGGGTGGCCGCGGCCACGCGGTGTGAAGCGTTTGTATGGTCTGTGCAGAGAGGAGAGAACAGGGATAGACAGACACATAGTTGACAGGCTACAGAAGAGGCTACGCTAATGCAAAGGAGATTGGAATGACAAGTGAACTACACGTCTCGAATGTTCAGAAAGTTAAGCTTGCGTTGCAGAAATCTTATTGACCAAAATTATTAAAATGATACAGTACTGCGGAAGTGGGCTAGCTAGCAGTGGCTGCGTTGTTGACTTTGTTTGAGAGTGTCGCTGGCTAGGTAACCTCGGTAGCTAGCTATGTAACCTCGGTAACTGGCTCGTTAATTAGTATAAACTACACAATTGTCTTAGATACAAGGACAGCAAAGAGAACTATGTAGCTAGCTAACACTACACTAATCAATCGTTCCGTTGATCCGTTGAATGTAATAGTTTCTACAGTGTTGCTATTCGGTGGCTAGCTGGCTAGCGAGCAGTGTTGACTACGTTACGTTACGTTAAAAGGACGAAAAATAGCTGGCTAGCTAACCGAATTAGTCTAAACTACGCAGTTATCTTAGAAACAAAGACAGCAAAGACAACTATGTAGCTAGCTAACACTACACTAATCGAGTCGTTCCGTTGAATGTAATAGTTACTACAGTGTTGCTGTTCGGTGGCTAGCTGGCTAGGTAGCAGTGTTGACTACGTTACGTTAAAAGTTACGTTAAAAGAACGAAGAATAGCTGGCTAGCTACGTAATTATCTTTGATACAAAGACGGCTAAGTAGCTAGCTAAGATTAAACAAATCAAACCGTTGTACTGTAATGAAATTAAATGAGAATGTGAAAATGTGATACTACCTGAGGAGCGAAGCGGAATGCGACCGGTTTCCACTCTAGCTTCCGGAACTTTCCTCTTCCATCTCTTTCTGGCGGACATTCTCTTTCTCCATCTTTCTGTTCTCTTCTATCAGACGAGCTGCCTCACCTTTGATCACTTTCCACTCCTCACCATTCTGCGTTATCTCCTCACTTGGTCTCTGTGTAAGAGAAGGGGTATAGACAGAGAGAGAAAGAGAGAGAGGACAAAATGGATATTAACCCTTGTGTGGTGTTCGGGTCCGTGGGACACATTTTCAATGTTTAAAAGAAAAATGATACAATTAGTTATTTTTTCAACCTGGCTCAACCTTGACTTTGGCTAATTTTCATTGAGTGCACACTGTGCACCCCCCTACACATTTATATTACATATGTGGTATTTGGGTCCCCTGGATTGTAATAAAAGTGTGTGTAGGTGAAAACAAGTACAAATTAAACAAAAAAGTTTGCTGTGTGCCTTCACTCTGTCTTCCTCTTCCCTTGGCCTGCTGTTTCAACATAGCACCAAGAACCTGTCTGTCTCCCTGCCTATCTCCCGCTTTTCTCGTACTCTTTACCCTTTGTAGTGTGTGAAACTACACATTGTCTTGCGGGAACCTGCACAATGTTATTGCAATACATTATTTCGATACATTGTAAAAAATTCTGTATTTTTGCAGAGAGAGAAGCTCGGGTGGAAGGAGCGTCTTCCACTTTAGAAGATGAAGAATTTTCAGAATATGAGGATCATGTCTCTGTCAATTCGGAGTCTGCCAGTGAGTTGAAAGAAGAGGATGAGATTGACCCTCAGCCAGCCCCAGGACCAGCCCATCAGCAGCCAGCCCCAGGACCAGCCCATCAGCAGCCAGCCCCAGGACCAGCCCGTCAGCAACCAGCTCATGGACCAAACTCATTTACATGCATACTTTAGGGTTCTTATTCTTGCTGGTGTTTCCAGATCCAATGGAGAATCCACAGAATCCCTGAGGGATGCAGAAACTGACAGAGAACTTTTCCGTGCAACAATGTCTCTGGAAAACTTCCACATTATTTCCAGGATTATCAGCTTCGATAACCGAGACACCAGACCAGCTCAGCAGCAGAGAGACAAGCTAGCTGCAATCAGGTCAGTGCAGAGAGACAAGCTAGCTGCAATCAGGTCAGTGTGGGACAAGTGGGTGGACCGCCTTCCCCTGTTTTACAACCCTGGGCCCAACATTACAGTTGAGCAGCTTATGCCATTTAGGGGCCACTGCCCCTTCAGGCAGTACATACTGCTTCATCATATGCATGGAACTTGCACGTGTACACGGGGAAGCCAGATGGAGGAGCCCCTGAGAAGAACCAAGGGATGCGGGTTGTCCTGGACATGACACAGGTTTGCTGTGTCATGGCCACAACATCACATGCGCTAACTTTTTTACTTCGCACAAGCTGGGACAGGAACTCCTCAAGAGGAAGCTGACAATGGTAGGAACAGTACAAAAAACAAGCCAGCGCTCCCACCTCAGCTGTTGAACACACAGAACAGACCTATCAATTCCTCTAAGTTTCTGTTCCCTAGCATCCTACGCGCCAAAGAAAGGCAAAAATGTGGTACTCATGAGTACACTGCATAGGGATGGGAGAATCTGTGGCCAGGAACATCAAAAACAGAAATAATAATGGATTACAATGCCACAAAAGGAGGGGTGGACAATTAAGACATGCTTGTGATTGGCCACTTCTGCAAAAGAAGAACCCTACTCTGGCCACTTGTGATATTCTTCACCATCTTGGACACCTCGGCATACAACGCGTTTCTCATCTGGATGGCGTTGAACCCAGATTGGAACAGAGGGAAGCTCCAGAGGAGACAAATCTTTCTTGAGGAGCTGGGCAAGGCATTGGTAAGACCTCAAATCCAGAGGAGGCAACATATCCCAAGGACCCCAGTTTCTGCAGCCATGGTGAGGAGGATTCAGGAGGAGGATGCTGGTGCCCCATCCTCCCGACCCACAGAACCAACAACTCCAATACAGGAAGTAAGTGTGAGTGATGTTTTTGCATGTGTGTGTGTCTGACTCTCCTACCATGGCCTGCTGTAACTATATATATGTGAGTGAGTGAGACGTTAGTAAAATTCTTGAACAAAGTGTTTTCATCATTCTAGATTGCAGCCGGTAGCAACAAGAAGAAGCGGTACAGCGTTTATGTTGTTGTTTTGTCTGCTATTTTAGATGCCCTGAAATTAGTCGGAAAGACTTTGAAAAGATGGTAGAAAGTCGTCTGAACGAAGACGTTGAAAGCTGTTGTAGCGAAGACTTTGAAAAGACGATGGCATCCTGACCATGTCTACTGGGGGTAGCTTTCTTTACTGTACTACAGGACCTGATTCACATTCCATACAAATAAAATAAAAAATAAACAAATACATGAATAAATAAATACAAAATAAACGCTGAAGGAATGTATAAAAGTTTGATGTTTTGTTGCTATGCTGAAAAATATATCTGGGAAATGGAGGAAGGAGTATCAATCTTTTAAGCCAACAACATATTTAGCATATTTTGGAAATGGAGCGTATCTGCTCCCACGAAGAGCAAAGAGAAAGCGAAACCTTCCTGAGAAACAAGGAGAGGAAGTCAAATAAAAGGGAAGATGAGGAGAGAATGAGAGAGAGGGCACATCTGGCAAAGAAAAAAAGGGATGCACGTGAGGCCTGTGTGGTCCAGCGGTTACAGCCGCTGACCCCGAAACACATGTATGTCAGAGTTGGCATAGGTTTGAATCCGGCCCACAGCCCTTTGGCTCACCCTAACCAGAGACTAAGGGTTGAGGTTTTAAGCAGACAGGAACGCTCTGTGGTAATGAAATAATAATAATATCAATAAAAGCGCTATTCGTTTTTTGGGATAAAATGTTAACTATGTAAAGTTGGAAGTTTACATACACTTAGGTTGGAGTCATTAAAACTCATTTTTTCAACCACTCCACACATTTCTTGTTAACACACTATAGTTTTGGCAAGTCATTTAGGACATCTGCTTTGTGCATGACACAAGTAATTTTTCCAACAATTGTTTACAGACAAATTATTTCACTTATAATTCACTGTACCACAATTCCAGTGGGTCAGACGTTTACATACACTAAGTTGATTATGCCTTTAAACAGCTTGGTAAGTTCCAGAAAATGATGTCATGCCTTTAGAAGCTTTTGATAGGCTAATTGACATAATTTGAGTCAATTGGAGGTGTACCCGTGGATGTATTTCAAGGCCTACCTTCAAACTCAGTGCCTGTCATGGGAAACTCCAACGAAATCAGCCAAGACCTCAGAAAAAAAATTGTAGACCTCCACAAGTCCGTTTCCAAATGCCTGAAGGTACCACGTTCATCTGTACAAACAATAGTACGCAAGTTAAACACCATGGGACCATGCAGCCGTCATACCGCTCAGGAAGGAGACGCTTTCTGTCTCCTAGAGATGAACGTACTTTGTTGCGAAAAGTGCAAATCAATCCCAGAGCAACAGCTAAGGACCTGTTGTTGTGAAGATGCTGGAGGAAACAGGTTTTTACCAGTTCAACCAAATTATCCCAGATGATACACTTCATTTTGAGGGAAAGTGCGAGCAACAACACTGAGTGGAGATATAGTTTGAACAGTGCACATTCAACCGTAAGTAATTAGAGCCTTTTGTGCATAGGCTATAATCTCTCAGACACCCAGCTCATCCACGAGTAAACACGGAAACACACACAGACACAAGCAGACACAAACACACACCTCCTACCTGTTCTCTCAGAGTTAACACGAGCAGTGTCTGGTGGACTCTCAGTACCCGGGAACTTCTGCGTGTGTGTGTGTGTGCGTGCAGTGACTGTGCGTGTTTGCTTGACTGTGTGTGTGTGTGTGTGTGTGTGTGTGTGTGTGTGTGTGTGTGTGTGTGTGTGTGTGTGTGTGTGTGTGTGTGTGTGTGTGTGTGTGTGTGTGTGTGTGTGTGTGTGTGTGTGTGTGTGTGTGTACACACTCCTCATTTCAAAGCATTGTACATATAATGTTTGCCTAAGTATAATGTAATTACTTGGTGTTACACAGGACTTATATAGTTCAAATGAGGTGTATCTTGAGGGGTACTTACATGTAATGAATGTGTACTTATACTGTACATTACCCATCAATTCAATTCTGTACGTTGTTATGAAATTAAGTGAAACTTCCAGAAGCTTTAAAATAAGGGCCAGGTTGTCAGGATGGGTAATGTACTATATAAGTGCACATTAATTACAAGCAAGTACCCCTCAAGATACACTTCATTTTACGAGCTAAATCCGGTGTAACAACTAGTAATTACATTGTACTTAGGCAAACATTACATGTACTACGCTTGAAATAGTGTATTTTTCCACATCTGGGATGTTAGATCCCAGTCAGTGAGGTCGACCTACTGATCTGTTTTTACCAGCTCAACCACGTTATCCTTGAGAGAAAATGCCAGCGACAACACCGAGCGGAGATATTGTTTGAACAGTACACATTCAACGGTAAGTAATTAGAGCCTTTTGTGTATAGACTATAATCTCTCAGACACCCAGCTCATCCACGAGGGATCACAACCTTTGTGACAGTTGTTACTGTATGCAGCTGGGAAGAAGCAAAACACTTCATTGGTGAATTTAGTGGAATCCTGCCCATTTGTAACAATTATGATAACAAGCATTCTTTGTTACACCTCTGTAATTACTGTAATTAATGTTATTATTACACTGTAACTATGAGTTGTTACAATGAACTACAATACAGGAATAAGGACCCCTTTAAAATGAAGTGTTACACAAATGTTACTGTGACACAAATGTAATTGTATTTGTAACATCTTAAAAAAAAAGATTCAAACACATCTTTGCTTTCACTAATACCTGAAAAGATGGTTTGGAGTGCATTTTTAGTTCCTAAATACCTTTAAAATGTTTGGGAAACAGGTTATCAAGACATTTCACATGCCACGGAATGGAACATGCCAGAATTGCAAAACTAATGGGTTAATCTTGTGTGAAATTTCCGGTAGGTTAACCTGTGTGTGTGTTATGTGTGTGTGTTATGTGTGTGTGTGTGTGTGTTATATGTGTGTGTGTGTGTGTGTGATATGTGTGTGTGTGTGTGTGTGTGTGTGTGTGTGTGTGTGTGTGTGTGTGTGTGTGTGTGTGTGTGTGTGTGTGTGTGTGTGTGTGTGTGTGTGTGTGTGTGTGTGTGTGTGTGTGTGTGTTATATGTGTGTGTGTGTGTGTGTGTTATATGTGTGTGTGTGTGTGTGTGTGTGTGTGTGTGTGTGTGTGTGTGTGTGTGTGTGTGTGTGTGTGTGTGTGTGTGTGTGTGTTATATGTGTGTGTGTGTGTATGTGTGTGTGTGTGTGTGTGTGTGTGTGTGTGTGTGTGTGTGTGTATATGTGTGTGTGTGTGTGTTATATGTGTGTGTGTGTTATGTGTGTGTGTGTGTGTGTGTGTGTGTGTGTGTTATATGTGTGTGTGTGTTATGTGTGTGTGTGTGTGTGTGTGTGTGTATGTGTGTGTATATGTGTGTGTGTATTTTAACTTGTAGAGCCCCAGCACTGCTGAGGGATGTATTGTCCCTGGTTGTCACACTGGGGGATGAAGGTTCCAATCAAGTTAGGGTTCACGGCATCTCTAGCACTCTCACAGGGGGTCTGGGGTCGCTCCTTGCACTCTGGGCACACAGGGAATATACATTGTAATGTGGACATAACATACATTGCTGGATATACACTACCTGTCAACATTTTTAGAACACCTACTCATTCAAGGGTTTTTCTTTATTTGTACTATTTTCTACATTGTAGAATAATAGTGAAGACATCAAAACTATGAAATAACACATATGGAATCATGTAGTACCCAAAAAAGTGTTAAACAAATCAAAATATATTTTAAATTTGAGATTCTTCAAATAGCAACCGTTTGCCTTGATGACAGCTTTGCACACTCTTGGCATGTTCTCAACCAGCTTAATGATGTATTTCAATTAACCTCCCTGGGATAGCGGGACGGTAGCGTCCCACCTGGCCAATAGCCAGGGAAAATGTAGAGCGCCAAATTCAAAAAAATTATATAAAATCAAACTTTCATTAAATCACACATATAAGATACCAAATTAAAGCTACACTCGTTGTGAATCCAGCCGACATGTCAGATTTCAAAAAGCCTTTTCGGAGAAAGCATAAGATGCTATTATCTGATGATAGCACAATGTCAACAAAGAGAGTGTAGCATATTTCAACCATGCCGGCGCTACTCAAAACGCAGATATAAAATATAAAACATGCATTACCTTTGACGAGACTCTTTTTTTGGTACTCCAATATGTCCCATAAACATCACAAATGATCCTTTTGTTCGATTAATTCCGTCGATATATATCCAAATTGTCCATTTATTTGGCGCCGTTGATCAACAAAAAAAACAGCTTCCAAATTGCGCAAAGTCACTACAAAACATCTCAAAAATTACCTCTAAACTTTGCCAAAACATTTCAAAGTACTTTTGTAATACAACTTAAGTTATTTGTAAACGTTAATAATCGATCAAATTGAAGACGGGTCTATCTGTTTTCAATACAGGAGATCAACAAACAAACGCTACATTTTTTAGTCTTGCGCAACTCTCAAACAGTACACATGACGTTACTCTACTTCCTGATGGCCTTCTTCTTCATTGCACAAATGAATAACCTCAACCTATTTCCTAAGACTGGTGACATCCAGTGGAAGCAGTAAGAACTGAGACCACAGTGATTAGAAATCTGGCTTTCCAATGAAACCTCATTGAACAGACAGTGACTTAATTTTTATTTTATTTTTATGGTTATTCCTCTGGGTTTTGCCTGCTACATAAGTTCTGTTATACTTACAAATATGATTCAAACAGTTTTAGAAACTTCAGAGTGTTTTCTATCCAAATCTACTAATAATATGCATATCTTATATTCTGGGGATGAGTAGAAGGAAGTTGAAATTGGGCACGCTATTTTTCCCAAAGTGAAAACTCTGCCCCCTATCCTAGAGAAGTTAACAGGTCTGCCTTGTTAAAAGTTAATTTGTGGAATTTCTTTCCTTCTTAATGCATTTGAGCCATTCAGTTGTGTTGTGACAAGGTAGGGGGGTATACAGAAGATAGCCCTATTTGTTAAAAGACCAAGTCCATATTATGGCAAGAACAGCTCAAATAAGCAAAGATAAATGACACAACTGAAATAACAACGACACAATCTAAAATATATTTTGATTTGTTTAACACTTTTTTGGGTTACTACATGATTCCATATGTGTTATTTCATAGTTTTGATGTCTTCACTAGTAAAAATAAAGAAAAACCCTTGAATTAGTAGGTGTGTCCAAACTTTGAACTGGTATTGTATACATATATTTTTTTTACTGCAACCGTCAACCACACGAGGATTCAGTCTCAATGAGTGTAGACAGCCTGCTGCTGCCACTCTGCTAATCATCAGATGGGGGGAGGAGAGGAGGTAGGGGGCACATGTGGGTTACTGTCTTGATTGGGTAACTGATTAATAAAAATACAAAAATAAACTGCATAATAAATAAATGTTTCTGTTCAATTGTGTGAGTCAGTGGATGGGCCCAAGTCCATAGGGGGCCCAAGAGGCAAATAAAAAAATACCAATCAAAATTACGTTATTTGTATTATCGTAGCGGTCGTCGTATGAAGAAGGTGTGGACCAAAGCGCAGCGTGGGAAGTGTGTCATGATTATTTATTTTAAAAACTGAACACTGAGACAAAATAACAAAATGTAACAACACGAAACAGTTCTGTCTGGTGAAGACACAAAAAAACTACCCACAAAAACCATGTGGGAAAAGCTACCTAAGTATGGTTCTCAATCAGAGACAACGATAGACAGCTGCCTCTGATTGAGAACCTTTACCCGGCCAAACAACAAAGAAATACAAAACATACAAAATGAACATAGAATGCCCACCCAAATCACACCCTGACCAAACCAAAATAGGAGACATAAAAAGCTCTCTACGGTCAGGGCGTGACAATTATTATAAAACATATTATCCAACCATATAAAGAAACCAAAGCCCCAGGGTTTATGATTTCTTAATCCGGCCCTGGTTGTCACCCAAACTGTGATATATTCATTAGGTATGTCATAGCTCATTTTAAAAGATTATGACGCATTACAAGCTCAAAACATGTTTTCGACAAAAATGACAATTATGACAATAACTGTCCCCATTTGCATGACAATTAATTGTTACCAAAATTCCAGACTCATAACAGCCCTAGTTTTGAGTTACCTTTCTAGCTAATAGGCTATGTTGGGCTCCCGAGTGGTCCATCGGTCTAACGCTCTGCATCTCAGTGCTAGAGGCATCACTACAGATCCGGGTTCAATTCCAGGCTGTATCACAACCGGCCGTGATTGGGAGTCCCATAGTATGGCGCACAATTGTCCCAGAGTCGTTAGGGTTTGGCTGGGGTAGGCCGTCATTGTAAATAAGAATTTGTTCTTAACTGACTTGCCTAGTTCAATAAAGGTTAAATAAACACATTTTGATAGCTTGAAGAGTGCCTTGTCACCATAAGTTCTGCTTGTGCTTTGATGTCCACACCAACCTGTTCCACACGCACACACATGCACATGTAACCGGTGCTGTACTGCACCACTGTAACTCTGCATTTTGTGTGATTGATTGAGACTATAGACATGGACTTCGGAGATCAGGTTGTTTTAATGAATCAGAATTCTCTCTCTGCATCCAAAAGAGCACAAATATGTTCTGCCAATTGTAAAACTTCTTTCTCTCATAGCGCATCAAAATTATTTTAGGATACAAAAATGAGTCCAGCCTCTCCTTATCATGTATCAACACATAACATACATTTTACATCGATAAAACCACACACATGCATCCAAAAGAAAATACAAAACATTTGTGGAGCACAAAAATGTTCTGCCAATTGTTGCCTCTTTCTACAACATAGACGCACAATACAAAGGACTGAGATCAGTGGAGGAGCTAGCCATCGTTCGCACATACAATACCTTTGCTAGATAGTAAGCACATGTTGAATTCAGAATGTTAATATAATCCTAAAAAGTACAATTACATCTTGACAATACCATCCACTTATGAGTGAGCTCTAAATATACAGTTGCAAGAAAGTATGTAAACCCTTTGGAATTACCTGGATTTCTGCATAAATTGGTCAAACAATGTGATCTGATCTTCTTTTAAGTAACAATAGACACACACAGTGTGCTTAAACTTTTAGCACACAAATTATTGTATTTGTTTTGTCTATATTGAATACATAATTTAAACATTCACAGTGTAGGTTGGAAAAAGTATGTGAACCCCTAGGCTAATGACTTCTCCTAAAGCTAATTGGAGTCAGGAGTCAGCTAACCTGATAGACGAGATTGGAGATGTTGGTTAGAGCTGTTCTGCAATATAAAAAAAATTCACAAAATGTGAGTTTGCTATTCACATGAAGCATTGCCTGATGTGAACCATGCCAGAAGACCTAAGATTAAGAATTGTTGACTTGCATAAAGCTGGAAAGGGTTACAAAAGTCTCTCTAAATGCCTTGATGTTCATCAGTCCACGGTAAGACAAATTGTCTATAAATTGAGAAAGTTCAGCACTGTTGCTACTCTCCCTAGGAGTGGCCGTCCTGCAAAGATGACTGCAAGAGCCCAGCGCAGAATGCTCAATGAGGTTAAGACGAAACCTAGTGTCAGCTAAAGACTTACAGAAATCTCTGGAACATGCTAACACCTCTGTGGATGAGTCTACGATACGTAAAACACTAAACAAGAATGGTGTTCATGGGAGGACACCACGGAGGAGCCACTACTGTCCAAAAAAACATTGCTGCACGTCCGAAGTTCGCAAAAGAGCACCTGGATGTTCCACAGCGCTACTGACAAATTATTCTGTGGACAAATGAAACTACAGTTGAGTTGTTTGGAAGGAACACACAACACTATGTGTGGCGAAAAAATGGCACAGCACACCAACATCAAAACCTCATCCCAACTGTAAAGTATGGTGGATGGAGCATCCTGGTTTGGGCTGCTTTGCTGCCCAAAATACGCTTTCTGGAGTGGCCCAGTCACAGTCCTGACCACAATCCGATTGAGATGCTGTGGCATGACCTTGAGAGCGGTTCACACCAGACAACCCTAGAATATTGCTGAACTGAAACATGTAAAATGGCGCCGGAAGAAATGTCAGCAGTTTTACGGGCGCTCAAACAATTGTGCTATTATGTGTTTTTATTTGCGTTATTTGTAGCTTATTTTGTACATAATGCAACCATATCTTACGGCAAAAAAGAGCTTCTGGATATCAGGACATTGATCACTCACCTCAGATTAGACAAAGATTTTTTCTTCAACAAGCAGGACGCACAGGACATTCTCCGAACACCGACAAGGCCAACATCCCAGTTATTGGCAAGAGGAAGAGACACAGGTACAGAGGACACAGAGCGGGGTCCTCTTAAGGATTCGCAGAAGGCGAGTGGGAAAGCTGCCGTCAATGTGACTCGCCAATGTGCAATCATTGGACAATAAATTAGACGAGGTACAATCACGAAAATCCTACCAATGGGACATCAAAAACTGTAATATCATATGTTTCACGGAATCGTGGCTGAATGATGACATGGACATTCAGCTAGCGGGATATATACGCTGCACCGGCAAGATAGAACAGCACACTCCGGTAAGATGAGGGGGGGAGGGGGGGGCGGTCTGTGCATATTTGCAAACAGCACATGGTGCACGAAATCTAAGGAAGTCTCTATGTGATAAAATTCAGACCACACTACTTGCCTAGAGAGATTTCAGCTATACTTTTCGTGGCTGTTTATTTACCACCACAGACAGATGCTGGCACTAACACTGCACTCAGTCAGCTGTATAAGGAAATAGGAAAACAGGAAACCGCTCACCCAGAGGCGGCGCTCCTAGTGGCCGGAGACTTTAATGCAGGGAAACTTAAATCAGTTCTACCAAATTTCTATCAAAATGTTAAATGTGCAACCAGAGGGAAAAAATCTAGATCACCTGTACTCCACACACAGAGACGCGTACAAAGGTCTCCCTCGCCCTCCATTTGGTAAATCCGACTACAACTCTATGCTCCTGATTCCTGCTTACAAGCAAAAATTAAAGCAGGAAGCACCAGTGACTCGGTTTATATAAAAGTGGTCAGGTGAAGCAGATGCTAAACTACAGGACTGTTTTGCTATCACAGACTGGAACATGTTCCGGGATTCTTCCGATGGCATTTAGGAGTACACCACATCAGTCACTGGCTTTATCAATAAGTGCATCGAGGACGTCGTCCCCACAGTGACTGTACATACATACATACCCCAACCAGAAGCCATGGATTACAGGCAATACTCGCACTGAGCTAAAGGGTAGAGCTGCCGCTTTCAAGGAGCAGGACTCTAACCCGGAAGCTTATAAGAAATCCTGCTATGCCCTCCAACGAACCATGAAACAGACAAAGAGTCAATACAAGGCTAAGATTGAATCCTACTACACCTGCTCTGACGCTCATCTTGTGGCAGGGCTTGCAAACTATCACAGACTACAAAGGGAAGCACAGCAGCTTATTTAGACGAGCTAAATCACTTCTATGCTCGCTTCGAGGCAAGCAACACTGAGGCATACATGAAAGCATCAGCTGTTCCGGACGACTGTGTGATCACGCTCTCCGCAGCCGATGTGAGTAAGACCTTTAAACAGGTCAACATTAACAAGGCTGCGAGGCCAGACGGATTACCAGGATGGGTGCTCCGGGCATGTGCTGACCAACTGGCAAATGTCTTCACTGACATTTTCAACATGTCCCTGATTGAGTCTGTATTACCAACATGTTTCAAGCAGACCACCATAGTCCCTGTGCCCAATAACACTAAGGCAACCTGCCTAAATGACTACAGACCCGAAGCACTCACGTCCGTAGCCATGAAGTGCTTTGAAAGGCTGGTAATGGCTCACATCAACACCATTATCCCAGAAACCCTAGACCCACTCCAATTTGCATACCGCCCAAACAGATCCACAGATGATGCAATCTCTATTGCACTCCACACTGCCCTTTCCCATCCGGTGTCAGAGGAAGGCCATAAAATTGTCAAAGACCCCAGCCACCCCAGTCATAGACTGTTCTCTCTACTACAGCATGGCAATCGGTACCGGAGTGCCAAGTCTATGACAAAAAGGCTTCTCAAAAGTTTTTACCCCCTAGCCATAACACTCCTGAACAGGCAATTAAATGGCTACCCAGACTATTTGCATTGTGTGCCCCCCCCCAAACCCCTCTTTTACACTGCTGCTACTCTCTGTCTATCATATATGCATAGTCACTTTAACTAAAGATTCATGTACACACTACCTCAATTGGCCCGACCAACCAGTGCCCCCACACATTGGCAAACCGGGCTATCTGGACTGTGTCCCGCCACCCGCCAACCCATCTTTTACGCTACTGTTAATCTCTGTTTATCATATATGCATAGACACTTTAACCATATCTACATGTACATACTACCTCAATCAGCCCGACTAACCGGTGCCTGTATATAGCCTCGCTACTGTTATTTTTCACTGTCTTTTTTACCGTTGTTTTTATTTCTTTACTTACCTATTGTTCACCTAATACCTTTTTTGCACTGTTGGTTAGAGCCTGTAAGTAAGCATTTCACTGTAAGGTCTACCTGTTGTACTCGGCGCACGTGACAAATAAACTTTGGTTTGATTTGGTTTTGTAAAGAGGAATGGTCCAAAATTCCTCCTGACCGTTGTGCAGGTCTGATCTGCAACTACAGAAAACGTTTGGTTGAGGTTATTGCTGCCAAAGGAGTGTCAACCAGTTATTAAATCCAAGGGTTCACATACTCTTCTCACCCGGCACTGTGAATGTTTACACAGTGTGTTCAATAAAGACATAAAAACGCCTAATTGTGTGTGTGTTATTAGATTAAGCAGACTTTGTTTGTCTATTGTTGTGACTTACTTATATGAAGATTAGATCAAATTTGATGACCAATTTATGCAGAAATCCAGGTATTTCCAAAGGGTTCACATACTTTTTCTTGCCACTGTACAACATTATTCATGAACAAAACACTGTGTGTAATGTTTAAGGAATATAACTTTTCTGAAGATGACAGAAAAAGCGTTTCTACCTCTCATTGTGCATCAACATTATTTGAGCATGAGCACGCAGGGCAAAACGTATGTACACACTCCGCTATTACCAGGATGCAGGGATGCATAATAACAAATCAACATGCTGTATTAATATATGAACCTGGTGAAATTCACAAAGTATTTTAATTAACAACTGTTACACACACACACACACACACACACACACACACACACACACACACACACACACACACACACACACACACACACACACACACACACACACACACACACACACACACACACACACACACACATTTAATGCCCTCTAAACACAGGCTAACAGGAGGGTTAGGAGGGATGCCCAAAACAATAAATGCCCAAAACAATCACTGTGAACGTTGTTACCCTGGAAACAATCAAATGTATTTCCTTTATCAATATGGAGAAATTGACAGTGGAGTGGGTTAGAGTCTACCATGGACTTCTGACTCCCATGTGCACGATCCTATTGTCAAATAACAAATATAACCGCTAGCGGAATGGCAAAATATGTGCATTTTTATGTAAGGCTGTCCTAGTTTTCCACTCCAACAGTAAATGTCATCAGCCCTTGATTTTACAGAAAAACGCAATATTTGTAAAAAAACAACAACAAAAAAACACATTAGTCAAGGATCCAAACTTGACAAGGCAGGTGATATTTGTATTGTCTGTCATTTGGAGGAGATGAGCAGGCAGTTAATCCTTCATTAGCTTGTCCTGGTAGAGTCTATGGTGTTGTTGAAAACCTGCTATTAGGGTCACTGCAGAGGCGCTACGCTCACACACCCTCTCTTCCTTCCTGTCCTCTCGCATCTAGTCACACTCCCTCCCTCCCTCGTTTCTCTGTCCTCTGCACCTGGATAGGGGAAGGATGGGGGTGTGAGTGACAGAGAGAGGGAGAGAGAGAGAGTGATGTGTGTGTGTGTGTGTGTGTGTGTGTGTGTGTGTGTGTGTGTGTGTGTGTGTGTGTGTGTGTGTGTGTGTGTGTGTGTGTGTGTGTGTGTGTGTGTGTGTGTGTGTGTGTGTGTGTGTGTGTGTGTGTGTGTGTGTGTGTGTGTGTGTGTGTGTGTGTGTGTGTGTGTGGGGATGGGGGGGTACATAATCAACAGGGAGATGGGTGTCAGTGTATCCATTAACTTTTGTTCTCTCTCTCCTAAGAGGATCTGACAGCCTTGTCCATAGGCTCTCTGCTCACCTGCACTGAGTTCTGGATGTCACACTGATTATTGCATCTTCCTTTTATCGAACAGCAAAACATTGTTATGAAACTGATTCAACTAGATCTAGTTGTCACGATGTTCGTAATAATGGTCGGACCAAGGCGCAGCGTACTTTGAGTTCCACATATTTATTAAAGAATACAGTGAAACTTTAGCAAAGACAAAACAAATAGAGAATAAACAAAACATGACGACAATGCAGTGCTAACAGGCAACTAAACATAAACAATATCCCATGACCCACAGGTGGATAAAATGCTACTTAAGTATGATCCCCAATTAGAGACAACTATAACCAGCTGCCTATAATTGGGAATCATACAAATCACCAACATAGAAAATATAAACTAGAACAACCCCCCAGTCACGCCCTGACTTACTCTACCATAGAAAAATAAAGGCTTCCTATGGTCAGGATGTGACAGTACCCCCCCCCCCTAAAGGTGCGGACTCCGACCGCAAAACCTGAAACACAAAGGGAGGGTTAGGGGGGGTGTCTAGTGTCGGTTCTGGTGCAGGGTGAAGTACCCGCTCATCCGCCAGCATCAGGGGGCGGCTCTGGTGCGGGACGAAGAACCCGCTCAGCTCTCGGATCCCCCATCTTTGGTGGTGGCTCTGGTGCGGGCCGAAGAACCTGCTCATCCCGTGGATCCAGCCATGGACCCAGTCTGAACACTGTACCTGGATTGGACCTCGGTGCAGAAGAAGGTTCCTGTCTTGGAGCTGGACTGGACGCCGTACTTGGACTGGACTTTGGAGCAGAGGAAGGCTCCTGCCTTGCAGCTGGACTTGACGCCGTGCTCGGACTGGGCATCGGCGCAGGGGAAGGCTCCTGCCTTGGAGCGGGACTGGACGCCGTGCTAGGACTGGGCATCGGCGCAGGGGAAGGCTCCGGCCATGGAGCTGGAGGTTCCGTTGACCGTCGCAGGAGGTTCTGGACCGTGGACCGTCTCAGGAGGTTCCTGACCGTGGACCGCCTCAGGAGGTTCCGGGCCGTGGACCGTCTCAGGAGGTTCCGGACTGTGAACTGTCTCAGGAGGTTCCGGACCGTGGACCGTCTCAGGAGGTTCCGGACTGTGGACCGTCTCAGGAGGTTCTGGACTGTGGGCCGGAAGCTCCGAACTGGGAACTGTCGCCGGAAGCTCCGGACTGGGAACTGTCGCCGGAAGCTCCGGACTGGGAACTGTCGCCGGAAGCTCCGGACTGGGAACTGTCGCCGGAAGCTCCGGACTGGGAACTGTCGCCGGAAGCTCCGGACTGGGAACTGTCGCCGGAAGCTCTGGACTGGGGATCGTCGCAGGAAGCCTGGTGCGTGGGGCCGGCACTGGTGGTACCGGGCTGGTGATACACACCTCAGGGCGAGCGCGAGGAGCAGGCACAGGACGTACTGGACTTGGGAGGCGCACTGGAGGCCTGATGTGTGGGGCCGGTACAGGTGGCACCGGGCTGGTAACATGCACCTCAGGGCGAGTGCAGGGAGGAGGCACAGGACATTCTGGACTGGGGACACGCACTTCAGGGAGAGTGCGAGGAGCAGGCACAGGACGTACCGTGCTGTGGAGACGTACTGGAGACCTGATGCGTATAGCCGGCATCAATTGTACCGGAACTTTAACACACTTCTCAGGACGAGTACGGGGAGCTGACTCAGGTGGCATCGGACGGCTAACACGCTCCTCAGGGCAAATGCTGTGCATACTATGCCAATCCAATAGCTCTCTCTCATCACTCTCCTCAACTTTCGCCAACCACTCCTCGCTCAATCTGTCCCAATATTCCTCCTCGGTCTCGGACTCACCCCTCAGCGTCGCAGACCACCCCGTGTGCCCCCGCCCCCCCCAAAAAATACAGAACAACCCCCCAGTCACACCCTGACCTACTCTACCATAGAAAAATAAAGGCTTCCTATGGTCAGGACGTGACACTAGTTTCAAAGACATAGATTCGCTTTCCAGGGACACAGATTAAGTTTAGTCCTAGACTAAAAGCACTTTGAGCATGCTTTTTAGGTCAGGACTATATCTGTGTCCGGAAAACCGACTCCTGTATTCATAAAACATTTATGTGGTTATAAGCAATAGTGCTTAAAGCTAGACTCTGCATTAAACAATAACAAAGTGCCGGCCTGCCTCTGTTTTGGTAAAACGCTGAGGGATGGGCCTGGAGAAATGTAACCACTCTCAAATTCATAGACAGAGCTATGGATGCAAGGACAGACCATCCATAATATCTAAATTATAGTTGTCCACGTTTCGAAGCTATACAGTGTTGGTTTGCGTTTACATTGTGAACAAACATTGGAGTAAAACAAGCGTATATTTTGGGTTCTGATGGGGTGCGAGAGTTGATCTAAGCTAGTGACGCAATCATAAGTTATATTCTTCACGAATCAATGGGAATATATCATTAATTTATAAGTCCAAAAATCTATGTAGCGACTAAGGATTCTAGCTTTAAAATTCCATACAGGGAAAACACAGTAAAAAAACATTTTATAACACAAAGTTAAACTTCCAGGGGTAATAATGACATTGGACCATGTACTTTCATGGAAAAGTAACAGCCTACATGAAAAAATACTATAGTATACTGTAGTCTTACTATATACATTTTTTAAAATTGGGAAGTTGACTGCCGTATTCACTGTAGTGTTTTTGCTCAGTGTTTTTGCACAAAAACACTACAGTGAATACTGTAGTACTTACTGTAATGTTTTAGCGGACATTACTGTAGCACAGGGGTTGGAACGGGTTCAGGGAACAGAACCAAATACCGCAAAATTACTCTCTGCAGGTATGTGGTTTTATCTATGTAAAATATGTTATGTATAATAAGGAGAGGCTGTACTAATTTTTGTATTCAAAAATAATTTTGATGCACTATGAGAGAAAGAGGCAACGATTCGCAGAACATATGTGCTCTACAAATGTTTTATTTTCTTTTGGATGCAGATCCAGGATGCAGAGAGTGAATTCTGCTTGATTAAAACTATCTTATCTCCAAAGTCCACGTCTAGAGTCTCAATCAACCACACACAACGCAGAGTTACAGCGGTGCAGTAGAGCACCGGTTACATTGGTGCCGTGACCTGGATTCATCGTTGATCGACGTCAGCTCAATCAATGCGGCGCTGCTGCTCTAGAGACTAATTACATCATTGAGGTACTCTTGCTGCCTTGTGGCAAAAAGCAGAACTGCAGTCTTTTCTTTCCTGTTTATTTTTTTTCTGACAACGATGCATTGAGAGCGCTGTTTATAGTTAACTAACAAAGAAGTGTGTTCATCAACAGACATTTTAACGTAACATTAGTGGTTTAGTGGCATGGCATCTTATAACGGTGATGAACCCAAATTCACTGCTGGGAGGGGGAGGTTTTTCTCATACTCTGATCAAACCCCTGTAAAGCGTGTAGGTGCAGTAGGTTCCCCTATGTTTTGCTCCACAAAAAATGTGGATGAAAGCCCTTCATCTAGTGTTAATCCAAACGCCCCTGTAGATGGTCTAGCTGAGCTGGTCACTCAGCTAGCCCGGGAAATAGGGAGCTCCATTAGGGAAGAACTACAGAGGGGCAGGTCCAGTACTTATGAGCCACCAGTAAGTACAGAAAAGATAAGTGATCATCATTCAGAGTCAGTAGGATATGTAGACCTCAGTAAAATGAAGTTCATCATGCAATCAGACATGAAGGAACCTCCTACATATAGAGGAGATGGTACAGACAAATGCTCCATTCATGAATGGGAGGAGTTGATGAGAATATACTTGAGGAGGAAGGGATGTCCTGTTGGGGAACAATCAGATGAGATGATTAGTCGATTATCTGGCAAAGCAAGAGACATGGTAAAGATACATTTACGCAATGAGACAACTGTTGATCCTACAGAGAAGCCAGAGATTGTATTTGACATTCTGAAACAGAATTTCAACGAATTGGCCTATTCATGCATGCCTTTGTCTGATTTTTACAATACTAAACCTGTACCCGGAGAGGCTGTCATGGAGTATTGGGTTCGATTGAACAAGGCCGTAGATGTCGCTGACGAGGGCTTTAAGAGACAAGGTAAGAAGATTGACAGCTCCAACTCCGATGTCGTTAGGATGTTTGTAACATACTGCCCTGACCCCAAACTGGCAGCAGTATTCCAATACAAGTCTGCTGAAAAATGGACTGCGAGTGAAGTACAGGAGAGAATCTATGAACATGAACGCCGCAGGAAGGCCACCATGTGTCAATCTACCACTATATCCTCAAAGCAAGTAACAGTACATCCCCAGATAACTCCGTTTGAAGGCGGGGTCAATGCTGGTGCGTGCAGTGACACTTCTCTCACATCAAGCGCCAAACAAGATGGGCAGAGTGCAAGTCTCGAGAGACTCATTCACCTGCTTGAACGTACCTTAGAGAAGAGCATACCACCCGTTATGGTTTCACAGACACAGGCCAAGGCACCATCTTTCCCCGCCCAACCCTTCAGGCGTAGGGAATGCAGGGTTTGTGGCTCAACAGATCACTCCACTGTGATGCACTGTAGACATGAGAACCTGTGCCTCTGGTGCTTTTCCCCAGATCACTGGAAGTCAAATTGTCCAAAACAGGGGAACGCTATGGTGGTGAGAGACGCCCACCACAACAGCAGAGAAACTCACCACCACAGCAGCAACCGTTAAACTGACACGCCCACAGGTGAAGGGGGGAAATGTGGGTGTTCAACTCTCTACCCCCAAGAAAGAATCTGATGATCTCGAGAAAACGTATGAGATTTTGTGCTCTGATGCAAAAGATGGAGAGACAATTGTTATGTTAGGTTCACAAGAGGTTGAGGCTTTTTCAGATTTGTTTTACACCTCTGTGTTTGTACATGGGAAAGTGCAGCTTAAGGGCATGCTTGACACTGGGTCTATGGCCTGTACATTGAGTGAACATGCAGAGCAGAGACTTTTGGAAGCAGGTGCCCTTCCTCAGCATTATCAGCCTCCTACAGAGTTAGTGTTAGTGGGTTGTGGGGGGGAAGAAGGCCTCATCAAAGTGTTTCTATGATTTGGAGATGCAAATCTATGGGATTGATGTTAAAGTGCACACCCTGTTTGTTCCTGGACAGCGTGATGATCTCATCCTGGGATCGAATGTCATTAAGCATCTATTGCATGAGATGAAAGGCACTGACGAATACTGGATGCTCGTCAACAACATGGATGGCCAGACCCACTCACCAGAGGGTGAGCAGTTTCTGCAGATGATGACAAGTGTCACAAGATGGAAGGGACAGCAAGTCGATGGCAAGATTAGGACAGTGAAGCTCACTCAAGCTGTGACTCTTTCGCCCAAGACTGAACACTTAGTTTGGGGTAAACTTCCTAAAAATGTGGCATTGTCTCCAGGCAGCACTGTAATAGTTGAGCCTACCAGGTCAAAGGTCATGCCCAGAAACATACTCATGGGTAGAGTTATTACACCCATGTGGGGAGATGGCTGGGTCCCTTTAAATGTAGTAAACTGTTCTGACAAACATCTCACCCTAAGACGTAACATGAAGCTGGCCGATGTGTCTACATGCTTGGCTGTTGAGGATGCAACAATCTTTCAGGGCCTTCATGAAGTGAGGAAACCCCCAATGGAACAGAAGCAGGATGACAATGGCTGCCACAATCTGAAACAAAGACTGTCTGATCTAGGATTAGTAGACATTGACATTGATGGATGCCAGGTAGCTGACCAGTGGAAGGAGAAGCTTGTGAATACCATCACAAAATATGAAGACATCTTCTCAAGACATAATCTGGACTGCGGAGAAGCCAGGGGTTATGTTCACCGTATCCACCTGGTTGATGACAGACCCTTCCGGCTAACATACAGAAGAGTTCCACCTGCTCATTACCTGAAGCTGAGGAAGGTATTGACAGATATGGAAGAAGTAGGTCTTATACGCAAGTCGGTTAGTGAGTATGCCTCCCCTTTAGTCATGGTATGGAAGAAAGACGGGAGTCTGAGGTTATGCACTGACTTCAGGTGGATGAATGCACGAACGGTGAAGGACGCTCATCCCCTTCCTCATCAAGCAGATTGCCTCGCAGCCCTTGGTGGCAGGGCATTTTTCAGCACCATGTCCTCAGGATTTTATAACATTCCAGTTCATGAAGAGGACAAGAAGTACACAGCCTTTACCACACCGATGGGACTTTATGAGTACAATCGCATGCCACAAGGTCTGTGTAACAGCCCGGCTTCTTTCATGAGAATGATGTTAAGTATATTTGGGGACCTACATTTCTCAAATCTCCTTTGTTACCTAGATGACTTGTTGGTCTTTGCACCCACCGAGGAACAGGCTCTACAGCGACTTGACGTTGTGTTTAGCCGTCTAAGAGCCAACAATCTCAAACTAGCACCCAAGAAATGCCACTTCCTACGAAGAACATGGAAATTCCTCGGACATATCATTAAAGAGGACGGTGTGTCAGTGGATCCTGAGAAGGTGGAGGCCATTGCCAAGATGAGCCAAGCTCAGCTGATGGAGGCAGATGGATGCACGCTATCGGATTGGACTGAGGAGTGTGTCGTTGCATTCCAGAAGCTGAAGGATGCTCTTTTGAATTGTGTCGTGCTAGCTCACCCTGATTTCGAGAGGTCGTTCATTCTCTTCACTGACGCTTCCTTGGATGGTCTTGGGGCTGTGCTTTGTCAAGTGCCTGAAGGTGAAGATAAGGCAAGGTCCATAGCATTCGCGAGCAAGACCCTGAGTAAGTCGCAGAGAAGGTATCCGGCACACAGACTTGAATTTCTAGCACTGAAATGGAGTGTGTGTGAGAAATTCAGTCACTGAATTTTGCTTGTGAGCAAAGACGGCCAAGCTGGCACCATACAACTTCGATTTGAAGCGTATCCCAGGCAGCAAGAATACAGTAGCAGATGCACTGAGCCGCGACCCCTTCGCAGTGACTGTCGCGCAGAGACTGATGAGGGAGTCCTACCTAGCACTTCTGTCTGAGGCTGTTGGGACGTTGAATGATGATGTCCAAGATGCCTTCCGTTGGGCGTCTTATCCCCAGGAGATAACCTCCTTGACCACTGCTGAAGTGAAGGCCATATGTCAGCTCCATATCGACTGGGAATGTTCGACGGAGATGCAAGCAATCCAGCTTGGTTCCAACACCCAACAGCTGCTTTCTCCTGGTATTAACACTTTGCCTGAACTCTCGCACGAGGAACTTCGAGATCTTCAGCTGCAAGACTCTGTGACTTCCAAGGTCATCCCTTTCGTCTTCAATAAGAAACGGCCCACCAGACGAGATCGATACAATGTTTCTTCTAAAGTGTTGTTGCTGATGAAACAGTGGGACCGCTTGATCCTAAGAGAGGGAGTTCTGTATCGTGTCATTAAGGAGAGTCACACAAACCGGAGAAAGTTCCAGTATGTCTTGCCAGAGGTGTTGAGACTCAAAGCGATGACTGGCATTCACGACCTTGCAGGACATCAAGGCCAAGCTAGAACTCTAGCCATGGCCAGACAGAGGTTTTTCTGGCCTGCAATGGAGAGAGACATCAAGGAGTATGTGCGCTTCTGCCAGAGATGCGTTCTAGCAAAGACTCCAGAGCCAGCGGCTAGAGCTCCGTTAGAGAGCATCAAAACAGTTTGGAATTTTGGACAGCGGAAGACAGTAAGAAGAACTCAGTTGATATTCTGGTGGTGACTGACCACTTCACTAAACATGCCCATGCATGGCCATGCAGAAACCAGACAGCCAAGCGAGTAGCTCGTAAACTGTGGGATCATGTCTTCTGTGTCTACGGATTTGCTTCAAGGATCCATACTGATCAGGGCGCAAATTTAGAGAGCGAGCTAATAGCAGAACTGCTTAAGCTCTCCGGTGTCCAAAAGTCAAGAACCACGGCATATCACCCAATGGGGAATGGAGAAACTGAATGCTTCAACAGGACTTTAGGTACGATGCTCAGGAGTCTGCCCTTGAAAACCAAAGAACATTGGCCTGAACAAATCCAGTCATTGACATTTACCTACAATGCCACTGTTCACGAGACTACAGGCTATGCTCCATTCTTTCTCATGTTTGGTAGGGTCCCTCGGCTACCAGTGGATGTTATGTTCCTCAATGTTTTGGATGACTCCAGTGTTGTGGATTGCAACAAGTATATCGAGACTCTGATCACTGGGCTGAAGGAAGCTATGAGTGTTGCCCAAAGGCACACTGACAAGCAACAGAGACGACAAGGTCGGGAGTATGACAAGCGGGTTAAAGGCATCAGTTTGTCCATGGGGGATCGTGTCCTCATCGCCAACAAGGGTGAAAGGGGCCGCCGCAAGTTGGCTGACAAGTGGAACCCCGAGATTTTCATAGTGACTTCAGTCAATCCACAAACCCACATGTACATAATTCAAGACCGTTACGGCAGAGAGAAAGTGGTTCACAGGAATCTACTGCTGCAGGTGAATTTCCTGCCATTTGAAATGGATGATTCAGTGCACTTCAATGACAGTGATGCTGCAGGGCCTTCAATCAATGTAGATGCAGGAGAGGTCACCCACTCCGGCGATGGACTGGACAGGGAAGACATGGAGGACTCTGGGGAGGAAAGTGCATCTCGGCTGGCGGAGGATTCAAGCGATTACTCCGAGCTCTGGACATCGGATGGAAAGTCAGAACCAGAAGAACCTTGTTTGCTTGAGGAAAATGACCTGGGAAGCACCTCTGAGATCCTGGAGCTGATTCCTTCAAACCCTCCGCTGATCAATGATCTAAGGCCAGAGCCACTGTTAGTCACCATGGCCCCTAGCCCAGTGGCAGGTCGCACAAGGGCGGGGAGGGTAGTAAAACCAGTCAAGAGACTAATTGAGTCAATCCACCAGAAGGTGCAAGTTTAACATAGTACAGAGATAAGATTTAGTACAGAATTACCGTTTTTTAAGGCTAAGAAGGTAGGTATAGTGTAAGAGGCACTATGCATCTAGGGGCAGTTGAAGGCCTGACCAACGTTCACTTGCCCTGAACCCTATGAGTAGCTTTGAGCTGGATTCAGAATTATGCCTTGAGCTTGGTAGGTCCTTTTGTTCAGTTTTACAAGGTTGGTGAAATTCAGGAGGGGTGAATGTAACAGTTGTTAAAGTACTGTGTGAATTTCACCAGGTTCATATATTAATATGGCATGTTGATTTGTTATTATGCATGCCTGCATCCTGGGAGTAGGGGAGTGTGTACTTACGGTATGCCCTGCGTGCTCGTGCTTAAATCATTTTGATGCACTATGAGAGGTAGGCACGCTTTTTCTGTCGTCTTCAGAAAAGTTTGATCCTTTTAAGCACAAAGTCATACACACAGTGTTTCGTTCATGAATAACGTTGTATATTTAGAGGTTACTCATAAGTGGATGGTATTGTTAAGATGCACTTGTAATTGTACTTTTTAGGATGATATCCACATTGTGAATTCAACATGTTATTAATAGCTAGCTAAGGTATTAGCAGGCTCTTGTATGTGTGAACGATGGCTAGCTCCTCGAATGATCCCAGTCCCTTGTATTGTGCATCTGTTGTAGAAAGAGGCGATGATTCGCAGAACATATGTGCTCTACAAGTGTTTTATTTTCTTTTGGATGCAGGTATGTGGTTTTATCTATGTAAAATATGTTATGTATAATAAGGAGAGGCTGTACTAATTTTTGTATTCAAAAATCATTTTGATGCACTATGAGAGAAAGAGGCGACGATTCGCAGAACATATGTGCTCTACAAATGTTTTATTTTCCTTTGGATGCAGATGCAGGATGCAGAGAGTGAATTCTGCTTGATTAAAACTATCTGATCTCCAAAGTCCACGTCTATAGTCTTAATCAACCACACACAACGCAGAGTTACAGCGGTGCAGTACAGCACCGGTTACACTTGCAGAGCCACTGGGGATGCTAAACAATGTTCAGACCACTCTTGCCAGGCTGGGTAGAGCTCTAGAGCAGTGATGCCAACTAAGCAATTTTGTTGCTAGATTTAGCAACTCTTCAGACTACCCTGGCAACTTTTTTTTCAAACAGCACCTAGCAACAAATTTAGCTACTTTTTAAAATGTATTTGGAACTTTTAGCAACTTTTGAAAGTGACTCAAATGCTAAAATTCACGCATTTTCCCTCTAAATGACACAAAAACGTTTTTCTCTGTCACACACTTAGTCACAACACACATGCCTGGCTGCAAAAGTGCATTGTGAGTGATGTCAGCAGCAGGCGCTCAGCTCGTGCACAGGCAGCAGCAATTTCAGCAAATTGCAAATCATTGTTGGCTGACTGCAGCATCAGTAGTACGGATTCGACGAGCCAAACCCAATGAATATAGTTGGTCACGAATGTTTGATCTTGAACATGTTTGATCTTGAACAGAACTTACATCATCAATCAACATGTCTCAATCAAAATTGTACAGCCAGAAGTACAGAAAAGAGTGGGAGTCTGTACCTGAACAAATGTCAAATCATATTTTTCGCCGAGATGGCCAGGCAATTTGAGTAACGTTATTGTGTATTCTACATAATGACGCAGTTTTACGTTATCACGCAATGACATCACAACGTCATTTAGCAACTTTTAGCAACAAATCAACCTGCATCTAGCAACTTACCCTGAAAATGAGTTGGCAACACTGATGTAGAGTTGTTTTTTTAGGTAGGACTAAAGGTTTTTAGGCAAATGATCCCAATGAAAACAGAAAACTCCTTAAAAGTGGGAATATGTCAGGCCTATTGGGCCAAAATCAGTATTGGCCTATTGTATAGATGATTGAACAAAAATTAACACAACTTCGAAGAGATCAGATTTTTTGTTTATAAATAATTTGCTACAATGACACACTTAGTTAGCTACCCACGTTGTTCCTTTCTTTTAGCACGTGCACATAGTAAGTACACCATCATGCTTTCGGGATACATTTATTTTCAGATTCCACTTCTTTAGTTGTGGACACTAGATCACTGCACTCCCTCTCTTGCTCTTGGTCCTCATCTTTGTAAGTCACCTTGATTTTGCACCTGTGTGTTTTATCCATTTTTTATGGTAATATTTAGATAAATCCATGACAGTAGCTAAAGCAAGGGGCTATATAGCAGGACACAAGTAAACTACAAATGCATGCTGGGCCAGGCATGCCCTGAGCTCGTGATGTGAGCGCTATATGCAGCGAAATTGGAGAGGCCGAGATGCTCCAGCCTTTGGGAATCTCGCTCTGCTCCTCCCTCCACTCCAGCTCCGCTCACATACTCTGATATAAACATCAAACATGCTGATATTTATTCCAATGTGCATTGTGTTAAAAGCTCAGAGCAATTAGCAAGGGTAAAAGTAAAAAAAAGTGGATGCAATCTGGTATGAAGTATCTGGGGATTATATTGACATCAGAGTTGAATAAGATAGTCAGCATCAATATGCTTCCAGTTCTGCAAAAAAGAAATGGACAAGGGGAAGTTGTGAAATCTTAGTTTATGGGGAAAAGGTTGTTGTTAGGTTGTTCCTAAGTTTAATTATAATTCAATGATGCTACCAATATGCATCCCATCATACATTTTCAAGCAGTGTAATGGTATTGTTAAGATATTATATGGTCAGGGAAAAAAACATGCATCAGTATGCAGAAAATCCATACCCCTAAATAAAGACAAGGGTTAGGCCTCCCAGATGTGGAACTGTACAATGTGGCTTTTGAGCTGTCCAGAATGGCTAAGCACTGGAAGAGAGAGGAGGTTGAGGAGAGATGGGTTACATTGGGAAGTGGTTTGACAGCTCCTTTTGGACCCTTACATATTCTATCCCAAAAAAGAGCCAATCATACAGATATTCAGGGCATCAATTCTACTCCAATCTAGGGCAGTGTGGTTGTCAATACATAAAAGAATCAAAGAGTCTCCACATAGACAAAGATACATTATGCTTTTGTATGATATAATCCTGCTTTTTGTGTGGGGAAACTGTCAATAATGTGGGAAAAATGGGTAAGAGAAAGGTTCATACTTTGGGAGACGTGCACAAGAATGAGGTGTTTTTGTCATTTGAAGAAATGGGAAATAAATATAACCTTTGTGATATTGACCTATGGAGATGTATGCAAATGAAAAGCTGTGTGTCAACACTAGGTGGTGCCATTATGAAAAAGGCAATAATGTAGAATATTTATTTTCTCTACCAGGCTCTGTATGATCAGATTCTTTATGTTACAAACTGCTTAAAAAAATTACGCCTATGAAAACTTGAGAATTGTGTGGCAAAGGGATTTACAATGTGAGCTACATACTGTAAGAAGTAATGGATGTATGTTATTTCAAATATTTGTCAAAATGTCAGACAAGCCAAGGGAAAAAGTATACAATTTAACGTTTTTCAATTCAAAGGTTACATAGGATGGGTTTATCACAGGATGATGCGTGTTGGCGATATGAAGGGGCAAAAGGAACTCTCCTTCATGCACTGTGGGAATGCCCAGATGTGCACCCCCTATGGGACAAAGCATTACAGATGGCATTGGATTGTACCTTGGTCACCAAGACTGTCTGTTGAGTAACAAGTCTGAAACAAGGGGGATTTAAAATATGATGTTTTAGGTATTGTATCAGTGTAAAGGCTGGTCGTGAAACATTGGAAAAGCTCTCATGAGCCCATGTTCACAGAGTGGATGAATATGTTGATAAAAACAACAGTGTATGAAATCATGTTAGAAAAAGGCTGGAGACAAATAATAAATTAATGGCACATAAAATAATAACATGGCTATGAAATAGCATATAATTTACCAGGAAGAAAATGTCCCCATGTATTTGTGTTTTTGTTTTCTTTAATGCGTTGGTTGTTTTGTGTTAAAGATGTTTTTTAATTTTTTAAATGGTCTCAGTTGAGAAGAGGGCCTGATACAGATTGTTAGGAAACTAACTGCAAAGTAAAGGTTGTGTAAATCCCCAGTGAATATCTCTGTGTGTAATCCTCTGCAGTACGCCTCAGCTACAGGCCACCTCCTGCTGAGCAGCGACTGGGTGCAAGAAAAAAAGCCACACTCAACAAAACACTCACCCACGTCCTCGCACAATACCCCAAGCAATTAAGATAAATTCTGTAATGATTTTGTTACTTCATCTTCAGTTTCATTTAACAGCAGGGTAAAAAAAGGGAAATTGTGTGCTTACGGCCTAATTGTACAGTCAATAGCATAAAAAGCATGAAAAGGGTTTGAAAAATCCTACAAAGAGATTGGAACTTGAAGGCAGGGTAGTAGTGAAGAAGGCATGTTCAGTATTTATTCACATGGGAGATGAAAAGAGGGACTTTCAAGACATTGCTATTACTCAGCATGAAAAGTAAGGCCTACAGGAAAAATGTGTGTTAGTTATTGTACTTAACTGTGCTCTCTCTCTTTCGCTCTCTCTCTCTCTCTCTCTCTCTCTCTTTATCTCTCTTTCTCTCTCTCTCTTTCTCTCTCTCCCTCTCTCCCTCTCTCTCTCTTTCCCTCTTGTGTGTGTGTGTGTGTGTGTGTGTGTGTGTGTGTGTGTGTGTGTGTGTGTGTGTGTGTGTGTGTGTGTGTGTGTGTGTGTGTGTGTGTGTGTGTGGGTGTGTGTGTGTGTGTGTGTGTGTGTGTGTGTGTGTGTGTGTGTGTGTGCGAGTGTGTGTGAGAGAGAGAGAGAGAGAGAGAGAGTGAGAGAGGTGTGTATGTGAGAATGAGAGAGGGGAATATCTAACCTCTGTGTGTACTGGATGTGTGTGTGGATGTGTGTATGTGCACATGCTCAAAGGTGAGTTTGTTTCTTTTTGTCCACGCTGCATACACACCTTATCAGCAGCCCTAAACAAAATGGTATTGATGAAGGTAGGTAGGCTATAATCACCTGACAATGTACCATTCAGGAAGCCTCTATACCAAAACAGCATATTTGGATACAGCTTCAAGTAAGGTAAAGTAAGGTAAGGTAAGGTAAAGTTCACATTTCCACATCTACATAACAGCTCAGTAAAGCTTACCAAAATGTTGGGGAAATGTGTGGAACTTTTCCTTGATAATGCCTGATGAACAATACATATTATTAGTTGACATAATCTTATTTTATTGAGTTGCACCAAGTTGCATCAATCTAACTGCTGTGTTGAATATTCATTATCAGTGAAGTTATTAGGATAAACAGTTTTATATAAACGTTGAGCTAGCAAATATGTATTTTTATTATATGCAGTATAGATAATCATTTTATTATGACGTATACAGTAAGTGCTTTGAATTTGTCTCTTCAATCTATTTGAGCTATTTCTATGTAGGAAATGAACACGTCGCTTGCTTTTGACGTATTCGCACGATGTGCTTATTTTTAGTCCTGACCGATTTATCTGAAAAAATATCTATGAGCATTTTGTGAAAAATAACAGAAGTGATTTGCAAATACTAGTGCATTAAACCCCCCAAAAAGTATTTCACATAATTACAACAATAAACGTTGTTAAATTCCTATAAATCTAGCTGTTGTTTCAGAACTCAAGACTTCAACCCCCATAATGCGTATGGGCTTTAGTTTAATCGAAACTATAAACAAGTGACGGGTTGAGAGGTCGAAGCGAGAAACCGGTTGAATGACAGCACGGTTGTACGTTTGGCTGTGATTAAGGTAAAACATCTTACCGACATACAAAGTACTGGTTTTCAGTTATCCGATAGCTAGTTATGAATTATATTATTTCACCTAACGGATATGTTTGTTAGAACAGTGCTAGCTGTCTTGTTCCCTAACGCATGTTACAAAACGTCTTGCATAAGTGAATGCCATACTCTGTGTCTCACCACAGTCACTGTTCCGTTATATTACACAGAAACCGATACTGGAAGTATTGAAATGTTCATTGATGTAGTCGATAGAATAAATAGCTGTGGCTCAGGTTGATGCCGCTGTCATCTACTGCGTGACTGTGACCAGTGATGTAGCTCGTGGTAAAAAAGATTGGTAAACTATCAACTCGAGATAAGACGAACAACTACCTATATAAACCAAGACATTACATTTTTTTTAAACTGTTTGATTGCACGGATTCTTTTTTGTTGTTGTGTTTGTGTTGCTTTACTGTCCAAATCAAATGCCTGGATAGCCTCTCTGTCTGCTTGTTTTCGCTCTTGCTTTGCTTACTGCATTACAGCCTGCCTCTGACTCACCAACCTGGTCTCAGAGCATTTTGTATTATTCTGTATGTAAATCCGAGCCACTCCATTTAGTATGATATGCTACGTTTTGTATGGTATGTATTAATTTGTGGATGTCCGTCACCCATTTTGTATGTTATGAATTGCAATTTGTATTATGTTACAAATTTGATAAACATAGAATACTGTATGTATACTGCAAAACTTATGATATGTTACGAATTCTAGCTAGGTGGCTAACGTTAGCTAGGTGGCGACTGTTACACAAGCCTACCAGACGAGTTAAATAACAGACAAGCTAAATAACTTCTATGCTCGCTTTGAGGCAAGTAACACTGAAACATGCATGTTCCGGATGACTGTGTGATCACGCTCTCCGCAGCCTATGTGAGTAAGACCTTTAAACAGGTCAACATTCACAAGGCCACAGGGCCAGATGGATTACCAGGACGTGTACTCTGAGCATGCGCTGACCAACTGACATTCTCAAACTGTCCCTGACTGAGTCTGTATTACCAACATGTTTCAAACAGACCACCATAGTCCCTGTGCCCAAGAACACTAAGTTAACCTGCCAAAATGACTACCGACCCGTAGCACGACTACGACCCGTAGCATCTGTAGCCATGAAGTGCTTTGAAAGGCTGGTCATGGCTCACATCAACACCATTATCCCAGAAAACCTAGACCCACTTTGGAAACCGCCCGAACAGATCCACAGATGATGCAATCTCTATTGCACTCCACGCTGCCTTTCCCACCTGGACAAAAGGGACACCTATGTGAGAATGCTATTAATTGACTACAGCTCAGCGTTCAACACTATAGTGCCCTCAAAGCTTATCACTAAGCTAAAGACCCTGGGACTAAACACCTCCCTCTGCAACTGGATCCTGGACTTCTTGACGGCCGCCCCCAGGTGGTGAGGGTAGGTAATAACACATCTGCCACGCTGATCCTCAACAAGGGGGCCCCTCAGGGGTGCCTGCTCAGTTCCCTCCTGTACTCCCTGTTCACTCATGACTGCATCTCCAGGCAAGACTCCAACACCGTTAAGTTTGCAGATGACACGACAGTGGTAGGCCTGATCACCGACAACAATAAGACCGCCTATAGTGAGGAGTTCAGAGACCTAGCAGTGTGGTGCCAGGATAACAATCTCTACCTCAACGTGATCAAGACAAATGAGATGATTGTGGACTACTGGAAAAGGATGACTGAGCATGCCCCCATTCTCATTGACAGGGCTGTAGTGGAGCAGGTTGAGAGCTTCAAGTTCCTTGGTGTCCACATCACCAACAAACTGTCATGGTCCAAACATACCAAGACAGTCAAAGAGAGCATGACAAAACCTATTCCCCCTCAGGATACTGAGAGGATTTGGCATGAGTCCACAGATCCTCAAAAGGTTCTACAGCTGCACCATCGAGAGCATCCTGACTGGTTGCGTCACTGCCTGGTATGGCAACTGGTCGGCCTCCGACCGCAAGGCACTACAGAGGGTAGTGCGTACGGCCATGTACATCACTGGGGCCAAGCTTCCTGCCATCCAGGACCTTTATACCAGGCGGTGTCAGAGGAAGGCACTAAAAATTGTCAAAGACTCCAGCCACTCTGGTCATAGACTGTTCTGTCTGCTTACACATGGCAAGCGGTACCGGATCGCAAAGTCTAGGTCATAAATAAAGGCTTCTTAACAGCTTCTACCCCCAAGCCATAAGACTCTTGAACAGCTAATCAAATGGCTACCCAGACTATTTGCATTTCCCCCCCTTTTATGCTGTTGCTACTCTGTTAATTATCTAATTGACTCATATACCGGTACGCTGTATATAGCCTTGCTACTGTTATTTTACTGCCAATCTTATTTTTTTACTTAACACTTATTTTTCTTAACTGCTTTGTTGGTTATAGGGCTAATAAGTAAGAATTTCACTGTAAGGTCTGCACCTGCAGTATTTGGCGCATTTGACAAATACAATTTATATTTGATGATATTGGCCAGGTGATGAGAGGTGCGTGGATTCCTCTAGATGTGACCCTTGGCATTCAGGCCATATCGTTCAATCTTGGTTTTGTCAGACCAGAGAATCTTGTTTCCTATTGTCAGAGTCCTTTAGGCGCCTTCTGGTAAACTCCAAGCGTCCTGTCATGTGCCTTTTTACTGAGGAGTGGCATCCGTCTGGCCACTCTACCATCAATTCTTGATTGGTGGAGTGCTGCAGAGATGGTTGTCCTTCTGGAAGTGTCTCCCATCTCCATAGAGGAACTCTAGAACTTTGTCAGAGTGACCATCGGGTTCTTGGTCACCTCCCTGTCGAAGCCCCTTCTCCCCCGATTTGCTCAGTTTGGCCATGCGACCAGCTCTAGGAAGAGTCTTGGTGGTTCCAAACTTCTTCCATGTAAGAATGATGGAGCCCACGGTGTTCTTGGGGAACTTCAATGCTGCAAAAAAATGTTTGGTACCCTTCCCCAGACACAATCCTGTCTCGGAGCTCTATGGACATTTCCTTTGACCTCATGGCTTGGTTTTTGAGCTGACATGCACTGTCAACTGTGTGACTTTATATAGACAGGTGTGCCTTTCCAAATCATGTCCCATCAATTGAATTTACACCACAGATGTAGAAACCTCTCAAAGATATTCATCTGAGCTCAATTTCGAGTCTCATAGCAAAGGGTCTGAATACTTAAGTAAATAAGGTATTTCTGTTTTAATATTTTTGCAAACAGTTCTAAAAACCCATGTTTGCTTTGTCATTAAGGGGTTTTGTGTGTAGATTGAGGAAATGTTTTATTTAATCCATTTTAGAATAAGGCTGTAACAAAATATGGAAAAAGTGAAGGGGTCTGAATACTTTACGAATGCACATGTTTTTGAAATGTATTGGGAGGTCATATTTCAGATCACATCTCAAGTGACCTCTTATGAATATTCCAATAATTCCTTCCCTAGTACTTTTAGGTGATGAGGCTCTCTTGCCAACTACAAGTCAATTATAAAGATGCATTTGTTAAATTAGCAATTTATAGCTGATTAATTGTATAACTCTTAATTGGAAGAGTAATTCCCCTCCGAACAAACAAATGTTGCAAAGGAAGGTGTCCTCGTACATTCCGTGTGAAAGGATAACATACAATATACGGAAGAAACATTCTGTGTTTGGGGAGACTTCATAGACCTACTAGATTCTGCTGTATAGAGTGTGTGCAATATGGGGGACTTCATAGACCTACTAGATTCTGCTGTATAGAGTGTGTGCAATATGGGGAGACTTCATAGACCTACTAGATTCTGCTGTATAGAGTGTGTGCAATATGGGGAGACTTCATAGACCTACTAGATTCTGCTGTATAGAGTGTGTGCAATATGGGGAGACTTCATAGACCTACTAGATTCTGCTGTATAGAGTGTGTGCAATATGGGGAGACTTCATAGACCTACTAGATTCTGCTGTATAGAGTGTGTGCAATATGGGGAGACTTCATAGACCTACTAGATTCTGCTGTATAGAGTGTGTGCAATATGGGGAGACTTCATAGACCTACTAGATTCTGCTGTATAGAGTGTGTGCAATATGGGGAGACTTCATAGACCTACTAGATTCTGCTGTATAGAGTGTGTGCAATATGGGGAGACTTCATAGACCTACTAGATTCTGCTGTATAGAGTGTGTGCAATATGGGGAGACTTCATAGACCTACTAGATTCTGCTGTATAGAGTGTGTGCAATATGGGGAGACTTCATAGACCTACTAGATTCTGCTGTATAGAGTGTGTGCAATATGGGGTGACTTTTGATGTGGGGTTTTAAATATATATTTTTTCTTCTATAAGTTGGATCGGTTGATTTGTAATAAGTGATGTATCTAAAACCTTATTCATATGTAAATACGATCTGAGCGCTCTATGTAAATGTTATGCAGCTCTATTTTGTAAAAAAAATTCTCACTGCAATTTTTGTATGTAGGCTTGTCTGAGTTAGTACTGGGGGAATAGTGATCTGAGGGGACTGGGGAAAGGATGGGAGGGAGCCCTATGTGCAGTAAGAGTTCTAGGCACTCAGGGATGGGGATATACAACAAGAACAACTAGTTCCTATGTCTATGTACACTACCGTTCAAAAGTTTGGGGTCACTTAAAAAATGTCCTTGTTTTTGAAAGAAAAGCATTTTTTTTGTCCATTTAAAATAACATCAAATTGATCAGAAATACAGTGGAGAGACGTTGTAAATGACTATTGTAGCTGGAAATGGCAGATTTTTATCTGCCTAGAAGGCCAGCATCCCGGAGTCGCCTCTTTACTGTTGACATTGAGACTGGTGTTTTGCAGGTACTATTTAATGAAGCTGCCAGTTGAGGACTTGAGGTGTCTGTTTCTCAAGCTAGACACTCTAATGTACTTGTCCTCTTGCTCAGTTGTGCACCGGGGCCTCCCACTCCTCTTTCTATTCTGGTTAGAGACAGTTTGCGCTGTTCTGTGAAGGTAGTAGTACACAGCGTTGTATGAGATCTTCAGGTTCTTGGCAATTTCTCGCATGGAATAGCCTTCATTTCTAAGAACAAGAATAGACTGACGAGTTTAAAAAGTAAGTACTATGTTTCGGGCCATTTTGAGCCTGTAATCAAACTCACAAATGCTGACACTCCAGATACTGAAATCGTCTAAAGAAGGCCAGTTTTATTGCTTCTTTAATCAGAACAACAGTTTTCAGCTGTGCTAACATAATTGCAAAAGGGTTTTCTAATGATCAATTAGCCTTTTTAAAATGATAAACTTGGATTAGCTAACACAACGTGCCATTGGAACACAGGAGTGATGGTTGTTGATGGGCCTCTGTATGCCTATGTAGATATTCCATAAAAAATCTGCTGTTTCCAGCTACAATAGTCATTTACAACATTAACAATGTCTGAACTGTATTTCTGATCATTTTGATGTTATTTTAATGGACAAAATGTGCTTTTCTTTCAAAACAAGGACATTTCAGAGTGACCCCAAACAACATGTACAGTGGGGAGAACAAGTATTTGATACACTGCCGATTTTGCAGGTTTTCCTACTTACAAAGCATGTAGAGGTCTGTAATTTTTTATCATAGGTACACTTCAACTGTGAGAGACGGAATCTAAAACAAAAATCCAGAAAATCACATTGTATGATTTTTAAATAATTAATTTGCATTTTATTGCATGACATAAGTATTTGATCACCTACCAACCAGTAAGAATTCCGGCTCTCACAGACCTGTTAGTTTTTCTTTAAGAAGCCCTCCTGTTCTCCACTCATTACCTGTATTAACTGCACCTGTTTGAACTCGTTACCTGTATAAAAGACACCTGTCCACACACTCAATCAAACAGATTCCAACCTCTCCACAATGGCCAAGACCAGAGAGCTGTGTAAGGACATCAGGGATAAAATTGTAGACCTGCACAAGGCTGGGATGGGCTACAGGACAATAGGCAAGCAGCTTGGTGAGAAGGAAACAACTGTTGGCGCAATTATTAGAAAATGGAAGAAGTTCAAGATGACGGTCAATCACCCTCGGTCTGGGGCTCCATGCAAGATTTCACCTCGTGGGGCATCAATGATCATGAGGAAGGTGAGGGATCAGCCCAGAACTACACGGCAGGACCTGGTCAATGACCTGAAGAGAGCTGGGACCACAGTCTCAAAGAAAACCATTAGTAACACACTACGCCGTCATGGATTAAAATCCTGCAGCGCACGCAAGGTCCCCCTGCTTAAGCCAGTGCATGTCCAGGCCCGTCTGAAGTTTGCCAATGACCATCTGGATGATCCAGAGGAGGAATGGGAGAAGGTCATGTGGTCTGATGAGACAAAAATAGAGCTTTTTGGTCTAACTCCACTCGCCGTGTTTGGAGGAAGAAGAAGTATGAGTACAACCCCAAGAACACCATCCCAACCGTGAAGCATGGAGGTGGAAACATCATTCTTTGGGGATGCTTTTCTGCAAAGGGGACAGGACGACTGCACCGTATTGAGGGGAGGATGGATGGGGCCATGTATCGCGAGATCTTGGCCAACAACCTCCTTCCCTCAGTAAGAGCATTGAAGATGGGTCGTGGCTGGGTCTTCCAGCATGACAACGACACGAAGCACACAGCCATTGCAACTAAGGAGTGGCTCCGTAAGAAGCATCTCAAGGTCCTGGAGTGGCCTAGCCAGTCTCCAGACCTGAACCCAATAGAAAATCTTTGGAGGGAGCTGAAAGTCCGTATTGCCCAGCGACAGCCCCGAAACCTGAAGGATCTGGAGAAGATCTGTAGGGAGAAGTGGGCCAAAATCCCTGCTGCAGTGTGTGCAAACCTAGTCAAGAACTACAGGAAACGTATGATCTCTGTAATTGCAAACAAAGGTTTCTGTACCAAATATTAAGTTCTGCTTTTCTGATGTATCAAATACTTATGTCATGCAATAAAATGCAAATTAATTACTTAAAAATCATACAATGTGATTTTCTGGATTTTTGTTTTAGATTCCGTCTCTCATAGTTGAAGTGTACCTATGATAAAAATTACAGACCTCTACATGCTTTGTAAGTAGGAAAACCTGCAAAATCGGCAGTGTATCAAATACTTGTTCTCCCCACTGTATGTGTACATACATACATACATACATACAGTTGAAGTAAGAAGTTTACATACACCTTAGCCAAATGCATTTAAACTCAGTTTTTCACAATTCCTGACATTTAATCAAGAAAACATTCCCTGTCTTAGATCAGTTAGGATCACCACTTTATTTTAAGAATGTGAAATGTCAGAATAATAGTGTAGAGAGTGATTTATTTCAGCTTTTATTTATTTCATCACATTCCCAGTGGGTCAGAAGTTTACATGTACTCAATTAGTACTTGGTAGCATCGCCTTTAAATTGTTTAACTTGGGTCAAACGTTTCAGGTAGCCCTCCATAAGCTCCACACAATAAGTTGGGTGAATTTTTGGCCCATTCCTCCTACAGAGCTGGTGTAACTGAGTCATGCTTTTTCAGTTCTGCCCACAAATTTCCTATAGGATTGAGGTCAGGGCTTTGTGATGGCCACTCCAATACCTTGACTTTGTTGTCCTTAAGCCATTTTGCCACAACTTTGGAAGTATGCTTGGGGTCATTGTCCATTTGGAAGACCCATTTGCGACCAAGCTTTAACTTACTGACTGATGTCTTGAGATGTTGCTTCAATATATCCACACAATGTTCCTTCCTCATGACGCCATCTATTTTGTGAAGTGCACCAGTCCCTCCTGCAGCAAAGCACCCCCACAACATGATGCTACCACCCCCATGCTTCACGGTTGGGATGGTGTTCTTCAACTTACAAGCGTCCTCCAAACATAACGATGGTCATTATGGCCAAGCATTTCTATTTTTGTTTCATCAGACTAGAGGACATTTCTCAAAAAAAAAGTAAAACTTTTGTCCCCATGTGCAGTTGCAAACCGTAGTCTGGCTGTTTTTTGGCGGTTTTGGAGCAGTGGCTTCTTCCTTGCTGAGCGGCCTTTCAGGTTATGTGGATATAGATACTTTTGTACCTGTTTCCTCCAGCATCTTCAAGGTTTTTTGCTGTTGTTCTGGGATTGATGTGCACTTTTCGCACTAAAGTACGTTCATTTCTAGGAGACCGAATGCATCTCCTTCCTAAGCGGAATGATGGCGCGTGGTCCCATGGTGTTTATACTTGCGTACTATTGTTTGTTCAGATGAACGTGGTACCTTCAGGCGTTTGGAAATTGCTCCCGTGGATGAACCAGACTTGGAGGTCTACAATTTGTTTTCTGATGTCTTGTCTAATATCTTTTGATTTTCCCATGATGTCAAGCAAAGAGGCACTGAGTTTGAAGGTAGCCCTTGAAATACATCCACAGGTACACCTCCAATTGACTCAAATGATGTCAATTAGCCTATCAGAAGCTTCTAAAATCATGACATAATTTTCTGGAATTTTCCAAGCTGTTGAAAGGCACAGTCAACTTAGTGTATATAAACTTCTGACCCACTGGATTTGTGATACAGTGAAATAATTTGTCTGTAAACAATTGTTGGAAAAATTACTTGTGTCACAAAGTAGATGTCCTAACCAACTTGCCAAAACTATAGTTTGTTAACAAGAAATTTGTGGAGTGGTTGAAAAACGAGTTTTAATGACTCCAACCTAAGTGTATGTAAACTTCCGACTTCAACTGTATGTATGATATATATTAGTTAAATCTGTGTCTCCATTGGCCTGGGCTATTATTTGCATTCAAGACCAGTTTCTTTTCATTGCTCTGTTTGTCAGAGTAGCTACTCATTCCGGTCATTTGTGTGGTACGAAAATAGATTCTGCTAATGTCTTCTGTCGTGTAAAATAACAGAATTGCATGAAATGCATTTTATTAAAGGCTAAAATATTTTCCCCTATGTGGTGAAATCCTAAAAACAGCTCTGCCCAATTGTAGGTTATGTCACTAGGCAAATGCGATTTCATAGAAGCATGCAATGTTTTATTATAACCGAGTGGCTGCGGAACAGAAAAATCAATAGAAATTAAGCTTCTGTGCATGTATATATTCTATACTTTATATGCGTGGAGAACAGGCTACTCAGGCTAATGGTGCTCGTTTAATGAAGTTAGATCAAAGCAGAGTCAATGTTTGCAAGATCACATAATGATAGTATTCTACAGAACCCAAAATATTATAGCATCGTTTAATGTTACTGTTTGACAACCATCTGCTCTAAAATTCTCTCACTTTACATCACCCGAAACAACACTGTAGGACACTTGAAAAACTAAGATCTAAATTAATATCTCCATGAAACTGATTTCAGATCAATGGTTGGGATGCAGATGCTGCATGGACGTTTCACCGTTTAAAACTTTGTACAGAACTAATAGAATGACAAATGCCAGAGTTCTGCTGACCACACCCCCTTGGTGTGACGCAATTGAAACGGTAAAACCAGGCTTTTTCCCAGAGACATGCAATTTCACCCTTGAGGTAGATAATGTGTTGATTTCCCTACCAAACAAGGCAAGTGAATCAGATGGTGTCACTTATGAGACTTTAAAGGCCACAAGGCCCCAGCCCTCTCATGCATATCTTCAATGCCTGTCTGATTAATGGAAAGGTACCTGACTCATGGCTGGGTGTTCTTATCCACGGAATACTAAAAAACACAATGTTCCAGATAATCCATCTATACTGAACAATAATATAAACGCAACAATTTCAAAGATTTGACTAAGTTACAGTTCATAGAAGGGAAGGGTGATCCCGCAGGTGAAGAAGCCGAATGTGGAGTTCCTGGGCAGGCGTTGTTACAACGTGGCCTGCGGTTGTGGGGCCAGTTGGACGTACTGCCAATTTCTCTAAAGTGACATTGGAGCTGGGTTATGGTAGAGAAATGTACATTTAAATTCTCTGGCAATCAGCTCTGTTGGACATCCCTGCAGTCCGCATGCCAATTGCACGCTCCCTCAACTTGAGACATCTGTGGCATTGTGTTGTGTGACAAAACTGCCTTTTTATTGTCCCCAGCACAAGGTGCACCTGTGATCATGCTGTTTAATCAGCTTCTTGTTATGCCACACATGTCCGGTGGATGGATTATCTTGGTGAAGGAGAAATGCGCACAACATTTGAGAGAAATAAGCTTTTTTCAAAATGGGGACCAACACTATACATGTTGCATTTTATATTTTTGTTCTGTATACATGGAGAGACAATTCCCTCTTTCCCTTTGTCTGTAAAGTGTTCACGGAATGCTTGCTCGCCCACATACTACCATGGCTTTTAGATACAGGCATTCTCTCTCCCAAACAAAAGGCATAGACAGACAGAATGAATGAGCATGTTTTCTGCATTAAAAACGAATTGATGGCTCAAAGCATGAATCGGCAAAGTTTTACACTGTTTTTGGACTTCAGAGATGCCTTTTGGTACTTTATCGCATAGTGTAATCGATGCACTTGAGGAAATACGAATGCTTCAGCCTTATGTGGACATCATATCCCATGTGTACGAAGGTTCTTTTCTCCAAGTTATATGTGGGAAGCAGCTGACTGAACCAATCCCTCTCTGGGTTGGCATAAAAACAGGCTGCCCATGGAGTGCTGTTTACTACATCCTAGCCATCAACCAGTGGCTGAAATGGCTATGCCAGTGTGCCCGAGCCCATGTGTGGTGACCGAACCCAGTGCAGGGGTATGATGACGATGATGACGTTCAGATCTCCTGCAGAGAGGAGCATGTTCTCAACAATATGCTCTCTTGCACAGATTACTTTTTGTAATGGTCTGGGCAGGAAATTAGACACAATGTGCAGTGTATGAAAGACGCAGTGGAGGCAACCGCTGGAACAAGCCCCCAACACTAGTGTTCTCTCGGCATGAAACATTACAGCTATCATGAACGTGAGTTAAATGTTGCTAGCGAGTGGGGGGGAACAAGTTGAGGAGCTTGTCCATGAGTATTCAACCAGGCTTGAAATGATTGACATTTCCCCTCTGCCTGTGGTCATGAAGCTAGACGCTGTGAGAGAGGTGTCCTAGCAAAGATTCAACATCTGCTTGCCGATGTGCACATACCAAGTAGGTTCTGAGTGAAATTAATAACAACATCGTTCAAGCGGTGAGAAAGTGGCTGTGCTTAAACGCACACACCACGCGTGACGTTCTCTTCCTGAGCCCAAGAGAGGGGGTTTGTGTGTCCCGACTGTTGAGTGGATTTACACTGCTACCAGACTGACTCACCTGTTGAACATGCTCAACAGAGACGATGCGACAGTTGGGGAATTAGCCAGAGCCTCCCTCCTTCTGGACCAACGGAAGGGGAATGTGCCACTGACAATGAGGACAACTTCCTGGGCTTCAGGAGGAAGACCAATTGGACACTCGTGCTGCGGTTTTTGGAGTCTGGTCAGACTGGCCGGACCCGTGCAACCGGAGCTCAGATGGGCATGAACTGATACGCAAACTGAGCCAGTGACTGCCTCTGATGCATTTGTGGCAGACCTCTGTGTTTTTTTATTTATTTTTTATTTAACCTTTATTTAACCAGGTAGGCAAATTGAGAACACGTTCTCATTTACAATTGCGACCTGGCCAAGATAAAGCAAAGCAGTTCGACACATACAACAACACATAGTTACACATGGAGTAAAACAAACATATAGTCAATAATACAGTGAAAAAAAAATAATAATAAGTCTATATACAATGTGAGCAAGTGAGGTGAGATAAGGGAGGTGAAGGCAAACAAATATATGTATAAATAAATAAAAATATAAAAGGCCATGGAGGCGAAGTGAATACACAGCAAGTAAAATAAAAACTAAAAACACTGGAATGGTTGGTTTGCAGTGGAAGAAAGCGCAAAGTAGAGACAGAAATAATGGGGTGCAAAGGAGCAAAATAAATTAATAAATAAATACAGTAGGTAAAGAGGTAGTTGTTTGGGCTAAATTGTAGATGGGTTATGTACAGGTGCAGTAATATATGAGCTGCTCTGACAGCTGGTGCTTAAAGCTAGTGAGGGAGATAGGTGTTTCCAGTTTCAGAGATTTTTGTAGTTCGTTCCAGTCATTGGCAGCAGAGAACTGGAAGGAGAGGCGTCCAAAGGAAGAATTGGTTTTGGGGGTGACTAGAGAGATATACCTGCTGGAGCGCGTGCTACAGGTAGGTGCTGCTATGGTGACCAGCGAGCTGAGATAAGGGGGGACTTTACCTAGCAGGGTCTTGTAGATGACCTGGAACCAGTGGGTTTGGCGACGAGTATGAAGCGAGGGCCAGCCAACGAGAGTGTACAGGTCGCAGTGGTGGGTAGTATATGGGGCTTTGGTGACAAAACGGATGGCACTGTGATAGACTGCATCCAATTTATTGAGTAGGGTTTTGGAGGCTATTTTGTAAATGACATCACCGAAGTCGAGGATTGGTAGGATGGTCAGTTTTACAAGGGTATGTTTGGCAGCATGAGTAAAGGATGCTTTGTTGCGGAATAGGAAGCCAATTCTAGATTTGACTTTGGATTGGAGATGTTTGATGTGAGTCTGGAAGGAGAGTTTACAGTCTAACCAGACACCTAGGTATTTGTAGTTGTCCACATATTCTAAGTCAGAGCCGTCCAAAGTAGTGATGTTGGACAGGCGGGCAGGAGCAGGCAGCGATCGGTTGAAGAGCATGCATTTGGTTTTACTTGTATTTAAGAGCAGTTGGAGGCCACGGAAGGAGAGTTGTATGGCATTGAAGCTCGCCTGGAGGGTTGTTAACACAGTGTCAAAAGAAGGGCCAGAAGTATACAGAATAGTGTCGTCTGCGTAGAGGTGGATCAGAGAATCACCAGCAGCAAGAGCGACATCATTGATGTAAACAGAGAAGAGAGTCGGTCCAAGAATTGAACCCTGTGGCACCCCCATAGAGACTGCCAGAGGCCCGGACAACAGACCCTCCGATTTGACACACTGAACTCGATCAGAGAAGTAGTTGGTGAACCAGGCGAGGCAATCATTAGAGAAACCAAGGCTGTCGAGTCTGCCAATGAGGATGTGGTGATTGACAGAGTCAAAAGCCTTGGCCAGGTCAATGAATACGGCTGCACAGTATTGTTTCCTATCGATGGCGGTTACGATATCGTTTATGACCTTGAGCGTGGCTGAGGTGCACCCATGACCAGCTCTGAAACCAGATTGCATAGCGGAGAAGGTGTGGTGGGATTCGAAATGGTCGGTAATCTGTTTGTTGACTTGGCTTTCGAAGACCTTAGAAAGGCAGGGTAGGATAGATATAGGTCTGTAGCAGTTAGGGTCAAGGGTGTCCCCCCCTTTGAAGAGGGGGATAACCGCAGCTGCTTTCCAATCTTTGGGGATCTCAGACGACACGAAAGAGAGGTTGAAGAGGCTAGTAATAGGGGTGGCAACAATTTCAGCAGATAGTTTTAGAAAGAAAGGGTCCAGATTATCTAGCCCGGCTGATTTGTAAGGGTCCAGATTTTGCAGCTCATTTAGAACATCAGCTGACTGTATTTGGGAGAAAGAGAAATGGGGAAGGCTTGGGCGAGTAGCAGAGGGGAGGGCAGTGCTGTTGTCCGGGGTAGGGGTAGCCAGGTGGAAAGCATGGCCAGCCGTAGAAAAATGCTTATTGAAATTCTCAATTATAGTGGATTTGTCGGTGGTGACAGTGTTTCCTATCTTCAGAGCGGTTGGAAGCTGGGAGGAGGTGTTCTTATTCTCCATGGACTTTACGGTGTCCCAGAACTTTTTTGAATTAGTGTTGCAGGAAGCAAATTTCTGCTTGAAAAAGCTAGCCTTGGCTGTTCTAACTGCCTGTGTATATTGGTTTCTGGCTTCCCTGAAAAGTTGCACATCACGGGGGCTGTTCGATGCTAATGCAGAACGCCATAGGATGTTTTTCTGTTGGTTAAGGGCAGTCAGGTCAGGAGAGAACCAAGGGCTATATCTGTTCCTGGTTCTAAATTTCTTGAATGGGGCATGCTTATTCAAGATGGTGAGGAAGGCATTTTTAAAAAAATGACCAGGCATCCTCTACTGACGGGATGAGATCAATATCCTTCCAGGATACCCCGGCCAGGTCGATTAGAAAGGCCTGCTCGCTGAAGTGTTTCAGGGAGCGTTTGACAGTGATGAGTGGAGGTCGTTTGACCGCTGACCCATTACGGATGCAGGCAATGAGGCAGTGATCGCTGAGATCTTGGTTGAAAACAGCAGAGGTGTATTTGGAGGGCAAGTTTGTTAGGATGATATCTATGAGGGTACCCGTGTTTACGGAATTGGGGTGGTACCTGGTAGGTTCATTGATAATTTGTGTGAGATTGAGGGCATCAAGCTTAGATTGTAGGGTGGCTGGGGTGTTGAGCATGTTCAAATTTAGGTCGCCTAGCAGCACGAGCTCTGAAGATAGATGGGGGGCAATCAGTTCACATATAGTGTCCAGAGCACAGCTGGGGGCAGAGGGTGGTCTATAGCAGGCGGCAACGGTGAGAGACTTGTTTTTAGAGAGGTGGATTTTTAAAAGTAGAAGTTCAAATTGTTTGGGAACAGACCTGGATAGTATAACAGAACTCTGCAGGCAGTCTTTGCAGTAGATTGCAACACCGCCCCCTTTGGCCGTTCTATCTTGTCTGAAAATCTTGTAATTGGGGATGAAAATGTCTGAATTTTTGGTGGTCTTTCTAAGCCAGGATTCAGACACGGCTAAAACATCCGGGTTGGCAGAGTGTGCTAAAGCAGTGAACAAAACAAACTTAGGGAGGAGGCTTCTAATGTTAACATGCATGAAGCCAAGGCTATTACGGTTACAGAAGTCATCAAAAGAGAGCGCCTGGGGAATAGGAGTGGAGCCAGGTACTGCAGGGCCTGGATTCACCTCTACATCACCAGAGGAACAGAGGAGGAGTAGGATAAGGGTACGGCTAAAAGCTATGAGAATTGGTCGCCTAGAGCTACTAGAGCAGAGAGTAAAAGGAAGTTTCTGGGGGCGATAAAATAGTTTAAAGGAATAATGTACAGACAAAGGTATGGTAGGATGTGAATACAGTGGAGGTAAACCTAGGTATTGAGTGATGATGAGAGAGATATTGTCTCTAGAAACATCATTGAAACCAGGTGATGTCATCGCATATGTGGGTGGTGGAACTGAGAGGTTGGATATGGTATAGAGAGCAGGGCTAGAATCTCTACAGTGAAATAAGCCAATAAACACTAACCAGAACAGCAATGGACAAGGCATATTTGCATTAAGGAGAGGCATGCTAATCGAGTGATCAATAAGGGTCCAGTGAGTAGAGGTTGGTTGGGGTCGTGGCGATCCAGACAGCTGGCCGGGTATATGGCTATCGGTAGCAGCATAGGATGGAGGTCTGTTTGTAGATACCTCGTGCGTTTCCGTCGGTAGGTTAGTGGGGTTCCGTGTAGTGGGGTTCCGTGTGGTAGAGGGGATCAATCCAAATTGGCAAAATAGATATAGTGACCCAAGGAAAAAAATAAAAATAATAATAATAATAATAATAATAGTTGTCCGATATACTTGTTCAGATAGCAGCCGATAAGACAGCTAACGATTAGCGGGCCTCAGATGAGCGTTCAGGTAACGTCGGGACGGAGGTGCCAGTTGGATAAATCCCTCGGGCAGATAACGTCGGCAGTCAGTCGCGGCAGTCAGTCGTGAAGGCCCGGTGGGGTTCCGTATCTGCAGCAGCAACAAAAGAAACGGGTCCGGATGGTGATGGAACTCCTCAGCTGGCTAGCTCCAGAATGATTTGAGTTTGCTCCGGGGTCGACGTAAGCCAATAGTCACACGGTTTGCAGCTAGCTAGCTGCGAAATCAAGGTGCAAGTGTCCAGAGCCTGCGGCTGGAATCCGGGGAAACTGAGAGAAAAAAAGTCCCGGAATGCTCCGGTCCGAGTCGCGTTGCACAAAAGTGCCGGTAGATTATCGAGCTAAAGGAATAGCTGATGACCACTAAACGTGGGCAGCTGAAACACCAACGCTAGCCAGCAAACCGGCTAATTTCGGGGCAGCTACAGATTAGCTTCTGGCTAGCTATCGGAGTAGCTTCTGGTTAGCTTTCAGGCTAGCTTCTGAATTAGCCCCTGGCTAGCTTCCACGATGGATTTTCAGATTGAGGTAAATAATACTTTTTGTAATTGGTGAAGCGGGTTGCAGGAAAGCTTTTGCAGGAAAGCTTTTGTAGTTGAGTTCTTGGATAATAAAATAAATAAAAGATATGCGAAGAAAGGTGTAAATATATATATATACAGGACACGACAATACGGAACAGAAAAAGACGTCTGAACTGCTAAGCCACCTTGGATCCAGTGTTGTGGAGGCTTCTGTCACCCATGACGGAACATCTCCTCCTACATCAGGGAAAACACTCCTCGGTATCAGACTGATGCAGCTATGGCAACACTGGCCTAAGTATGCAGGGGAAACTTGCTGCTCCAGACTGTGACACCTCTGTCTCCCATTCCATGTACTGTACCAGAATGCTGCCATTGGCGAGGATGTTCTCACCTCTACTGTTAAGCCGAGGCTGCAAGTTCTACCAACAAAATATAATCTAGCACTCTTGTACCCTGCAAACCATGACCCATTTTGTATTCTTCATGAGTCAAATGTAATGGATTCTGTTTCCCTTGTTGTGAATGGTTGCTGTTCATACAAGGTTTTGTACATTGTTAGACATGACTGCCTTGTCGACCTGATAGACAGCGAGGTAGTCTCACCAACAGCACACATTTATAAACATTCTTGTGGTTAAGAGGATGATTTAATGTTGCTGATGATGCGTTTTCCTGTGTGCCAAATATGCCAGATGTTGTTGGGGGGAGGCCAGAAGGAGGTGCTCATTTGACGGCTGCATGGAGCAGGTCTTTGCCGACACGTTTCTTAAATACCAGCCCCTCGTGGCACGCTTGGACAGCCTCGGGTGTAGGTGCAAGCTGGTTGCACCGATATTTGGACGCGTACATTGGCTTACAGTGCGTGGCCTCCAGATTGCGGGCCTGCCAAAAACTAGGGCTGCTCTGTTTCAGCTTTTGTGGGCACCCTAGCTGTTTGGAGAAGGAGGTGCTTTGACTGCAATGCATACATGGACGTTTGGAATGTTTTTTTTGTGTCCTTTTTTTATGTCAATTTGAGAAGTGGATTCAAATGAAGTATTTAAAATGTGTGCGCTCAACATAAGACTGGCTTCATGCTCGTGTCTCTTCCACATGTCACTCAATGCCAGCCTGCTTGTGCTCATTTGAAGTATGACAGTGGTGACTATTGCTTGAAACACTGGAGTTGTTAAAGAAATCTATGTATTTATATGCAGTAGCTGCTACATTCAGTGACCGGGTATTGAAGACTGTCCTCTTCAAGCTACAGTAGTTGAATACTTGAATATTAGTTAATATTTAGAAACGCCACTTTGCATCTTGTTTACATCTCTCCCCACCTAGTCTTTTTCAAAGCTACTTTACATGAAAGTACCCTTTTGTGTTTGAAACTTTTGTAAACGCTGTTTGTTTATTAGTTGAAGGTTTGAAAGTGCGAAGGGTTTGGAAATGGTTTATATACAGTAAATACTGAACAAAAATATAAATTCAACATGCAACAATTTCAAATATTTGATTGAGTTACAGTTCATATGAGAAAATCTGTCAAATTTGAAAAATTCATTAGGTCCTAATCTATGGATTTCACATGACTGGGAAAACAGATATGCATCTGTTGGTCACAGATGCATAAAAAAAAAAATGGGCCTCAGAATCTCAACACGGTATTCCTGTGCGTTCAAATTTCCATTGATAAAATGCAATTGCTTTCGTTGTTCGTAGCTTTTGCCTGCCCATACCATAACCCCACCGTCACCATGGGGCACTGTGTTCACAATGTTGATATCCGCAAACCGCTCGCCCACACGATGCAATACACGTGGTCTGCGGTTGTGAGGCCGTTAGGACGAACTGCCAAATTTTCCAAAATGACGTTGGAAGGCGGCTTATGGTAGAGAAATTAACATTCAGTTCTTTGGCAACCGCTTTGGTGAACATTCCTGCAGTCAGCATGCCAATTGCACGCTCCCTCAACTTGAGACCTCTGTTGCGTTGTGACAAAACAAATTTTAGAGAGGCCTTTTATCGTCCCAAGCACAAGGGGCACCTGTGTAATGATCATGCTGTTTAATCAGCTTCTTGATATGCCACATCTGTCAGGTGGCTGGATTATCTTGGCAAAGGATAAACGCTCACTAACAGGGATGTAAACAAATTTGCTTTTCATGTGTTAGGAACATTTCTGGGTTCTTTTAATTTCAGCTCATGAAACATGGGACCAACACTTTACATGTTGCGTTTATACTTTTGTTCAGTGTGTACTTCATCAACTGTATTTCTTTATTATTAGTTGAGTATACCAGAGTGTAATATTGTTGGACCATATTTTCCTCGCTCCCCCAGTGCCTCCAATGGCTGGCCGGCTGCTGAAAGTGTCGTCTTTTGCAACGGCAGTGGTGGCGTCGTCAGGCTTCTACCTCTACTACAACAACAAACAACTGGACCCCAATGACATCAGCCTGGTCCGCTTCGGGCGGGCCGCAGCTACGGTCAGTACACAACCACACAGACCCTACTGTAGGGCCACAGCACATAACCATGAGTACACAAACACATCAGTCTGGTCAGTATAGTATACCAACCACACAAACTAGGGTTGTAAAAACTAGGCCTATAGGTTATGCCTACGTGGCAGTGTATGCCTCTTGAGTGAATCTTATCTGAAAAAACATTTAAGGGCTATTCAGTTAAAACAACTAGAACCTATGCGCACGTTGCAATTAAATTCCAATCTTAATTGCCGCATTTCAAACGATCCTTTTGTGAAGCGCAGCCGGGAACTAGTTCTGTACGATGGTGAGTGGTGGGGTCGATAAGCCAATGGAATTCTCCATTGTTTAAATCTCCAGTTTGGGAACATTTTGTCTTCCAAGTATATTACAATGAGGATGGACAGAAAGAATGTCTCCACTGCTCAAATAGAATACAGTGCATTCGGAAAGTATTCAGACCGCTTGACTTTTTCCCCACATTTTTTTAAGTTGCAGCCATTTTCTGAAATTGATTAAATACACAATTTTCCTCATCAATCTACACACAATACCCCATAATGACAAAGCGATAACAGGTTTTTACTAAATGTTTGCAAATGTATAACAAAAATTAAAACAGGGGGCCTCTCGAGTGGCACAGCTAGAGATCCTGGTTCGAGTTCAGGCTCGGTCACAGTCGGCCGCGACCGGGAGACCCATGGGGCGGCACAAAATCGACCTTCGCCTCTCCTGAGTCTGTACAGGAGTTGCAGCGATGGGACAAGACCGTAACTACCAATTTGATATCACGAAATTGAAAACAATAAAATAAATACCGAAATACCTTTTTATTTACATACGTTTTCAGACCGTTTGATGAGACTCAAAATTGAGCTCAGGTGCATCCTATTTCCATTGATTGTCCTTAAGATGTTTCTACGATTTGATTGGAGTCCATCTGTGGTAAATTCAATTGATTGGACATAATTTGGAAAGGCACACACCTGTCAATATAAGGTCCCACAGTTGACAGTGCATGTCAGAGCCAAAACCAAGCCATGAGGTCGAAGGAATTGTCCGTAGAGGTCTGTGACAGGATTGTGTCGAGGCACAGATCTGGAGAAGGGTACCTAAATTTCTTCAGCATTGAAGGTCCCCAAGAACACAGTGGCCTCCATCATTCTTAAATGGAAGAAGTTTAGAACCACCAAGACTTTTTCCAGAGCTGGCCGTCCTGCTAAACTGAGCAATCGGGGGAGAAGGGCCTTGGTCAGGGAGGTGACCAAGAACCCGATGGTCACTCTGACAGAGCTCCAGAGTTCCTCTGTGGAGATGGGAGAAACTTCCAGAAGGACAACCATCTCTGCGGTACACCAACAATCAGGCCATTATGGTAGAGAGGCCAGACTGAAGCAACTCCTCAGTAAAAAGAACATGACAGCCCGCTTGGAGTTTGCCAATAGGCACCTAAAGACTCTCAGACCATGAGAAACAAGATTCGTTGGTCTAATGAAACTAAGATTGAACTCTTTGGCCTGAATGCGAAGTGTCACATCTGGAGGAAACCTTGCACCATCCCTAAGGTGATGCGTGGTGTCAGCATCAAGCTGTGGGACTAGTAAGGATCGAGGGAAAGTTGAACGGGGCAAAGTACAGAGAGATCCTGATAACCTGCTCCAGAGCGCTCAGGACTGAAGGTTCACCTTCCAACAGGACAACGACCCTAAGCACACAGCCAAGACAACACTGGAGTGGCTTCGACCTCATGAAGCTGGTTGAGAGAATGCCAAGAGTGTGCAAAGCTGTCATCAAGGCAAAGGGTGGCTATTTGAAGAATCTAAAATCTACTTTGAAGAATCTCTAATATATATATTTTTTGATTTAACACCTCATTTATTTTTGGGTTACTATATGATTCCATGTGTTATTATATAGTTTTGATGTCTTCACTATTATTCTACAATGTAGAAAATATTAAAAAATATATAGTAAAACCCCTGAATGAGTAGGTGTTCTTAAACTTTTGACCAGTAGTGTAGGGAAAAATACACGTTTTAAAATGTACACCAATCGATTGTTTGAAAGAACCGACGACCTAGAGTCGACCAAGATAAAATAAAAATGTGTCCTGGACAGCCCTACCCAACTGCTATTGCATTGGTGTCTATGGGAGACCCATTCCACTAAGTAGACAGGAACTGACAATTTTTTTCAATGGTAAACGACTTGAGTGAACTGTATTCATTTATCCACCATCTTTGCTATTGCTCAGGTCAGTCGCGACTTGCCAACTTTGCAGGTGTTTCTGATTAATAAACAATGCCATGCTGGTGGGTGGTACTATTTTAAATAAAACCCAGCTCAACAAAACAGCAAAAAAAAATACACACGTCATTTTATAGGGAAAGATACGTCGTAGGCAAGAATTTGCATGAAGCCTGCAGTTTGGTTCAACTAAACTTTGATTAAAACGACTTCGGGCTGAATCCACTGTTAGTACACAACCATGCAAGCACATGAATGTACAAATAAGTATTTTTGACTGTGTTTTCCTTGTAGACTGCCGTGATCAGCTATGACTACATGACATCTCTGAAACATGTGGAGTATGGATCAGAGGAATACTGGGCACTCAAATCCCAGGTAAGGCTAGGGCTTGGCTATATGGCCAAAATATCATTTGTGTGAATTTTTCATTTTTTTGATGGTATTATGGTTTTTAAATTGTTTTAATTTCTAAATATGCTTTAAGGCTAGTGCATGACCCTAGGGTTGAAACACATACGTTATAAGTGAATTCAATGTGGTTTTCTCCATTCTGATTTGTTTTATACTGTTCAGTCCAACTTCAAACATCATTTTGAGCATTTTTGTAAATTCTGCATTTCCTGTACTTTTGTTTCCTCTTTCACACTGTGCCATGCAGAGCTGCATGGTATGGGCAAAACACCTAGGCCTAGTAAATTGGTGAATTGTTGGAGTCATGGAAATAGAATGATTATTTAAATTTGACATAGTAAAACAAATAAAAATGTGTAAAAAAAATTATAAATGATATTACATGCTGAAACCCTCATATTAAACACCAATGTTATTCACTAAATTGATGGTTCATGTATGATGTTTTATAGCTTTGTCATTAAATCTTGTGATTTTATTTTTTAAATATTTTTTTATCATCTTAAATTGTCCTATTTTACATGTGATAAAGTCACACAGAGGGCCAAAGATCATTACAGACAACTGTGATAATCTGAAGTACCCAAAAGGACCACTAGATGTTTTGTGATGGATTACATACAATCCTTGAAAAATACCTACGTTCTGGTAGGTAATTGGTCAACTTCGTGTGTTTGCAACCCTAGTTGGAATATAGTGTGCTGCACCTTGAATACATTGAGTACGTTTACATGCACACTAATAAGTCGATATTAAACTGTAAACACCCAACTCTGCTTATCTTAATCGGTGTGAGGTCAAAATCGAAGTAAGCATATGCCGCAATTTTTTTTTTGCTTTTTAATCGATGTTTTGAATTATTAGGACATGTAAACAGCTTAATCAGTGTTCCTATTGTGTATTTGATCTGCGCATGTGCCAGCACTGCACCGGTAGCGCAAGCCTCTTACAGTATTTGCGAGTGAAGTGAGTTCGAAAAACAAAGTATGCAATTTAGAAAGAGTTTTCACATACAAACTTTATACTGTGTGTCCGAACACCGAATCAATAGGCTTCCCAAAAATCAACATGGTAACGGTGGTAGAACGTTTGTTTTGATTGCCGATTTTCTGCATTTCAAGTAAAGATTCACCCATTTTGAATGTTATATTGTTTTTATGCATCTCTGTGCGACGTTAAATCCCTGGGTCATTTCATGTGTATCTGAGCTATTGCCGTTCAAGCAGTCAGAAATTTGGCCGTTATGACGTAGCATTGCGATAAACGCTCTCACTACATGATCACGAAAACGTCTGTCATACATGTCAGATGGCCAATGTCATAACGCGGGAGGTTGTCTTCTCTTGAATTAGCCATTGATTTATATTTGAGCAATATTTCTAACTAGAGAAATGTAATTTAAGAGGGTCTAACACCTTTCTGCCTCTTCAGTCCAGGGTGCATTGCATGGTGCCGTTACGAATGTGTCGTGGTAATTATTCTAGTCAAAGGGGAGATTTTTTGATTTCTTCAAAACAATTGAACTTTATTAATTACTGCAGTAATGGAGCGTTAACAGTCACCCAATGGTGTAGAGTTAAAGCCCAATTAAACAGGATTCGGTTACAACTCTTTTTTTTTTAGTCTTCCTGAGTCCTTGTGACAAAGAAGAGATTCGTGAAATTATACAAAGGTGTACATTGTGCTCTCATGCGACAGACATCAAGATTTACATTGCGCCACATATCTGTCGTTAGTTCATGTACTGCTTGTTTATACAGAAATACTAACGCAGCATAGGATACTAAGCCCTTCCCTCAGAATGATGGAGTCCAGTTTATCTGCCATATGGGATAAATAAACCGGAGATTGGGTCACCCTGGCACTGACAGACAGGCACACAGACACTAATCATGGAATGTTGTCTTATCACCAAGCCATTGTAAATTGACAGTCAGCGTTAAATCTCAAACACATGAGTTCTAAGAACCCTATTCTGTTGCCTCTAAGAAAAACAGTGTGAATGTACTAATATATCAATACATTATAATATAAAAGTAATGTTGTAATTCTACGACAAATGTCAGACTACTCTGAGGCACATCTCTCTGCAGGTTGAACGTTGTGAGAATGTACATTGGTAAATTGGTAGTGCATGGTGTTTGTTCTATACAAGATAAAGGGAAATAGGGATACCTAGTCAGTTGTCTAACTGAATGTATTCAACTGAAATGTGTCTAACGCATTTAACCCAACCCCTCAATCAGAGAGGTGCGGGGGGCTGCCTTAATCGACAGATTTTCACAACGATTTTCACGTTGCTAACAAACTTATTATTAAAAAAAACTAAATGAAACATTTCTTCACAAAAAAACTTTGTACACATATTAGTGTTGTGTAACAGTGCATTCGGAAAGTATTCAGACCCCTTGACTTTCTCCACATTTTGTTACGTTACAGCCTTATTCTGTATTAAATAAAACTATTTCCTCATCTACACACAATACCACATAATGACAAAGCAAAAACAGGTTTTTTGAAATGTTTGCAAATGTATTAAAAATAAAACTGAAATGCCTTAAGTATTCAGACCCTTTGCTATGAGACTCGAACTTGAGCTCACGTGCATCCTGATTCCATTGATCATCCTTGAGATGTTTCTACAACTTGATTTGGAGTCCTTCTGTGGTAAATAAAATTGATTTGAACATGATCTGGAAATGCACACACCTCTCTATATAAGGTCCCACAGCACAGATGGTGCATGTCAGAGCCAAAGCCAAGCCATGAGGTCGAAGGAATTGTCCGTAGACCTCCAAGACAGGATTGTGTCGATGCACAGATCTGGGGAAGGGTACCACAAAATGTATGCAGCATTGAAGGTCCTCAAGAACACAATGGCCTCCATCATTATTAAATGGAAGTTTGGAACCACCAAGTCTCCTCCTAGAGCTGGCTGCCTGGCCAAACTGCGCAACCGGCGGAGAAGGGCCTCGGTCAGGGAGGTGACCTTCCAGAAGGACAACCATCTCTGCAGCACTCCACCAATCAGGCCTTTATGGTGGAGTGGCCAGCCAGAAGCCACTCCTCCAGTAAAAGGCACATGACAGCCCACTTGGAGTTTGCCAATAGGCACCTAAAGGACTCTCAGGCCATTACAAACAAAACTCTCCGGTCTGATGAAACCAAGATTGAATTCTATGGCCTGAATGCCAAATCCATTTTAGAATAATGCTGTAATGTAACAATGTGGAAAAGGTGAAGCGGTCAATACTTTCCGAGTACACTGTAGCTAGCTAACATATTCATGCTTTGCCTATTCCTCTCTTTATAAGAGACCATTACACAAACAACATGCATATACCAGCACTGGTACCGTGCTGTATTAGATACCTATGTTTGCTCTGACTCTTAAGTACATTTAGCAAGCTAGCTAAATTCAAATCAAATAAATGTTTATTTGTAACATGCGCCGAAATACAACAGGTCTGAACACCTTACTGTGAAATTCTTACTTACAAGCCCTTAACCAACAATGCAGTTCAAGAAATGGAGTTAAGAAAATATTTACTAAATAAACTAAAGTAAACAAATGTAAGAAAAAATGTAAAGTAACAATTAAATAACGAGGCTATATACAGGGGGTACTGGTACCCAGTCGATGTACAGGCAAGTTGAGGTAATTTGTACAGCAGGTAGGGGTAAAGTGACTATGCATACATAATAAACAGAGTAGCAGCAGTGTAAAAACAAATGGGGGGTCGTCAATGTAAATAGTCTGGTTGTCCATTTTGTTTAATTGTTCAGAACTCTTTCATGGGGGTAGAAGCTGTTAAGGAGCCTTTTGGTCCTAGAATTGGGGCTTCAGTACCAGTTGCCGTGTGGTAGCAGAGAGAACAGTCTATGACTTGGGTGACTGGAGTCTCTGACAAATTTTATGGCCTCCCTCTGACACAGCCTAGTATATAGGTCCTGGATGGCAAGAAGCTTGGCCCCGGTGATGTACTTGGCTGTAATCACTACCCTCTGTAGCGCCTTGCGGTCGGAGGCCGAGCAGTTGCCATACCAGGCGGTGATTCAATGGTCAGGATGCTCTTGATGGTGCAGCTGTAGAACATTTTTAGGTTCTGGGGACCCATGCCAAATCTTTTCAGTCTCCTGAGAGGGAAAAGGTGTTGTCGTGCCTTCTTCATGACTGTCTTAGTTTGTTAGGACCGTGATAGTACGTTGGTGATGTGGACACCAAGGAATTTGAAACTCTCGACTCGCTCCACTACAGCCCCGTCAATGTTAATGGGGGCCTGCCTTTTAATGTTTGGCCTTCCTTTTCCTGTAGTCTACGATCAGCTCCTTTGTCTTGCTCCCATTGAGGGAGAGGTTGTCCTGGCACCACACTGCCAGGTCTCTGACCTCCTCCCTATAGGCTGTCACATCATTGTCAGTTATCAGGCCTACCACTGTTGTGTCGTCAGCAAACTTAATGTTGGAGTTCTGTTTGGACACAGTCGTGGGTGAACAGGGAGTACAGGAGGGGACTAAGCACACACCCCTGAGGGGCCCCAGTGTTGAGGATCAGCGTGGCAGATGTTGCCTACCCTTACCACTTGGGGGTGGCCCGTCAGGAAGTCCAGGATCTAGTTGCAGAGGGAGGTGTTTAGTCCCAGGGTCCTTAGCTTAGTGATGTGCTTTGTGGGCACTGGTGTTGAATGCTGAGCTGTAGTCAATAAATAGCATTCTCACATAGGTGTTCCTTTTGTCAAGGTGGGAAAGGGCATTGTGGAGTGCAATTGAGATTCCATCATCTATGGATCTGTTTTGGAGGTATGTAAATTGGAGTGGGTCTAGGGTTTCCTGGATGATGGTGTTGATGTTAGCCATGACCAGCCTTTCAAAGCACTTCATGGCTACTGATGGGAGTGCTACAGGGCAGTGATCATTTAGGCAGGTTACCTTCGCTTCCTTGGACACAGGTACTATGGTGGTTTGCTTGAAACATGTTGGTATTACAGACTCAGTCAGGGAGAGGTTGAAAATGTCAGTGAAGACACTTGCCAGTTGGTCCACGCATGCTTTAAGTACACGTCCTGGTAATCCGTCTGGCCCCATGGCTTTGTAAATGTTGACCTGTCTAAAGGTTTTGTTTACATCGGCTACCAAGCGCGTGATCACAGTTGTACGGAAAAGCTGGTGCTCTCATGCATGCTTCAGTGTTGCTTGCCTCGAAGTGAGCATAATAGGCATTTAGCTCATCTGGTAGGCTGACGTCACTGGGCAGCTCGCGGCTGGGTTTCCCTTTTGTAGTCCGTAATAGGTCGCAAGCACTGCCATATCTGACGAGCGTCAATCTTAGTCCTGTATTGAAGCTTTGTCTGTGATGGTTCGTCTGAGGGCGTTGCGGGATTTCTTATAAGCGTCCGGATCAGTGTTCCGCTCCTAGAAAGCGGCAGCTCTAGCCTACAGCTCTGTGCGGATGTTGTCTGTAATCCATGGCTTCTTGTTGGGATATGTACATATGCTCACTGTGGGGACAACGTCGCCGATGCACTTATTGATGAAGCTGGTGACTGATGTGGTGTACTTCTCAATGCCATTGGATGAATCCCGGAACATATTCCATTCTATGCTATCAAATCAATCCTCTAGCGTAATGTCGTGACATTACATTCATTAATGTGCTGACTGTTACTTATTGAATCAACTATGTTTAATTGTTACCCTATTTAAGTTTTTGGTTGAATTTTTTAAAATTAATCTTGTAACAATTAACTCATTAGGAATTTGGGGCACCGTGGAAACAGTTAATTACCATCTCCCGAATTACTCTAAAATATATGATTTCGATAAGTCACTTATTAATCATTACCTCATTTCAATCTTTTTCTGAACATCGCAGAGTTCTTGAATCTGCACAAACACGAGTCTTACTGATCATTCCGTACCACACATTGATTTGATTATTTATTTACTAACTAAATGATAACACAGGATACACACACACACACACACACACACACACAGTATAGGTTATTGATTAGAAACTTAATACGATGGAAATGGGTCCCTAGCAGAATAACACAAATGACACTTGTTATAAAAGAGAGAGACAACACTTGGATACATTTAGGAACTACGCTCACAGTAATCCTAATGCCTTGCCCCGAACTGCCGCCCATTTGGGCAAGTAGTAATGCATGTATTTACGTGTTGAAGGTCTTCCTTCGTTGTGTATCACTGTTGGACCCTGGCCTTCATGAAAAGGGTTTGATTGGGCCTTCTCCTTAAGTGTAAGGCTCTGATTGTTCACAAGAGGTCACGATGTCTTAGTTGTCTGTTTACTTTCACTCGTTCTGGAAGAGTGGTCTTCTGAGGACAGCTAATCAGCCATGTCGATAATCCCCAGAGGGGTGATGAGCAGTGTAGTCGATGATGATTTGAAGAGAATAACCGGATGGTCCTACTTAAATTCCTTTTCTTAGATACAATACTTAGAACAGCTACTCAACCGTAACATTGATTGTTAGAGGCTACTTTGTCGTCTTCACCTCGTGTTGATTTTCAGGGTCCAATGGAGACCTAGCTGCAGCTTGAGTCCTAGTCTGGTATGTTAATTCTTAACTCAATCTTTTACACACTTGGGTATAAAAGGGTGTTTCTGTCATCCTGGCACGCTCTCTGAGCTCCCTCGGGCATGGCTAGTTACTTGCAAAGTATCATCAAAACTATGTCTTGTTAGAAAGGAATATGAATTTAGTTACCTTAATAAATATATTCTCTTCATCCTTTATTTCCTACATAACATGAAGGATGTAAACCTGACATAGTGTGAAAGCTCTTTTTAAAAGTGCTATAAAAAAATATTGTAACTTAAATGACATCACAAAATAGTCATCTCTCATCATTCCCCACATTCGGATGTTGAAAATATTGTCCCAGTGTTCCCTTTTTGACGTTAAGTTTTTGGCCGGCAAAATCTTCTGTAACAGAGATTCCAATCACCAATACTAGAGACCAAAGGAGTCGTCTGCTGCATGCAATTTACGATTGGTGTGAGGTCATTAAACCCCCACACCAATTCCTCCTCCCTTCTGTGGGTGAGAGGGCCCAGTAGACATTAATCCATTTTAACCTGATCTTTGGATCCTCACAGGAGAGTCATGACCATAGCATCCCTCATCTGACCACTTCCGTATTGAGCGAGTCACTGGTACTGCCTGCTTTAGTTTTTCCTTGTAAGCAGGAATTCGGAAGGTAGAATTATGGTCAGATTTACCAAATGGAGGGCTAGGGAGAGCTTTGTGTGCGTCTCTGTGTGTGGAGTAAAGGTGGTCTAGAGTTTAATTATTATAATTTTTTTCTCTGGCTGCACATGTGATATACTGGTTAAATTAGGCAAAACAGCGTTAAGTTTACCTGCATTAAAGTCCCCGGCCACTAGGAGCGCCACTTCTGGATGAGCTTTTTCTTGTTTGCTTATGGCTTTATACAGTTGTTTGAGTGCAGTCTTAGTGCCAGCATCGGTTTGTGGTGGTAAATAGACGGCTGCCAATAATATAGATGAGAACTCTCTTGGTAGATAGTGTGGTCTACAGCTTATCATGAGGTACTCTACCTCAGGCGAGCAATACCTCAAGACTTCTTTAATATTAGACATCGCGCACCAGTTGTTATTGACAAATAGACACACACCCCTGCCTCTTGTCTTACCAGACGTAGCTGTTCTGTCCTGCCGATGCATAGAAAACCCAGCCAGCTCTGTATTATCCGTGTCGTCGTTCAGCCACGTTTCGGTGAAACATAAGATTTTACAGTATTTAATGTCCCATTGGTAGGATAGTTTTAATCGTAGATTATCCATTTTATTTTCCAATGATTGTACGTTGGCCAATAGTACGGACGGTAGTGGAGGTTTACTCACTCGCCTACGAATTTGCAGAAGGCAGCCCAACCTCCGCCCCCTCTTTTCTGCATCTTTTCTTCAAGCAAATGACAGGGATTTGGGCCTGGTCTCGAAAGTAGTATGTCCTTTGCATCAGACTCGTTAAAGATAAAATCTTAGTGAGTAATCGCTGTTCTGATGTCCAGAAGTTATTTTTGAGACTGTACTGTAGCAGCAACATTATGTACAAAATAAGTTAAAAATAACGCAAAAAACTAACAAAATAGCACAGTTGGCTAGGAGTAGAGGTCGGCCGATTTAATCGGCATGGCCGATTTTCAAGTTTTCATAACAATCGGTAATCGGCATTTTTGGACGCCGATTATGGCCGATTTACTTTGCAATCCACGAGGAGACTGCGTGGCAGGCTGACCACCTGTTACGCGAGTGCAGCAAGGAGCCATGGTAAGTTGCTAGCTAGCATTAAACTTATCTTATAAAAAACAATCAATCTTAACATAATCACTAGTTAACTACACATGGTTGATGATATTACTAGGTTAACTAGCTTGTTTTGCGTTGCATATAATCAATGCGGTGCCTGTTAATTTATCATCGAATCACAGCCTACTTTGCCAAACAGGTGATGATTTAACAAAAGCGCATTTGTGAAAAAGCACAATCTTTGCACAAATGTACCTAACCATAAACATCAATGCCTTTCTTAAAATCAATACACAAGTATATATTTTTTAAACCTGCATATTTAGTTAAAAGAAATTCATGTTAGCAGGCAATATTAACTAGGGAAATTGTGTAACTTCTCTTGCGTTCTGTGCAAGCAGTCAGGGTATATGCAGCAGTTTGGGTAGCCTGACCATTTCTTCCTAACAAAGACCGTAATTAATTTGCCAGAATTTGACATAATTATGACATAACATTGAAGGTTGTGCAATGTAACAGCAATATTTTGACGGTTCCGTATTTCACTGAAAGAATACACTTTTTGTTTTTGAATTGATAGTTTTCGGATTTGACCATATTAATGACCTAAGGCTCGTACTTCTGTGTGTTTATTATAATTAAGTCTATGATTTGATAGCGCAGTCTGACTGAGCGGTGGTAGGCAGCAGCACGCTCGTAAGCATTCATTCAAACAGCACTTTTCTGCGTTTGCCAGCAGCTCTTCGCAATGCTTGAAGCACAGCATAGTTTATGACTTCAAGCCTATCAACTCCCGAGATTAGGCTGGCAATACTATAGTGCCTATAAGAACATCCAATAGTCAAAGGTATATGAAATACAAATGGTATAGAGAGAAATAGTCCTATAATTCCTATAACTACAACCTAAAACTTCTTAACTGGGAATATTGAAGACTCATGTTAAAAGGAACCACCAGCTTTCATGTGTTCTGAGCAAGGAACTGAAACGTTAGCTTTTTAACATGGCACACATTGCACTTTTACTTTCTTCTCCAACACTGTGTTTTTGCATTATTTAAACCAAATTGAACATGTTTCATTTATTTGAGACTAAATAGATTTTATTTATGTATTATATTAAGTTAAAATAAAAGTGTTCATTCAGTTATGTTGTAATTGTCATTATTACAAATCTATATATAAAAATTGGCCTTTAAAAAAAAATCGGTATCGGCTTTTTTTGGGTCCTCCAATAATCGGTATCGGCGTTGAAAAATAAATAATCGGTCGACCTCTAGTTAGGAGCCTGTAAAACAGCAGCCATCCCCTCCAGTGTCATTCAATTGTAATAGCCAGCTTACTAGCAATAAACATTAGCAGCTAACAAGATTTATTTGAGCCACAACTTGCAAAGACAAACTAGCAGACAGTAAGATACACAAACGAATAGTTTAATTATGGACCGCTTGTGGAAAGCAGCATGTCATCAACATCTGGTTGCATCTATCTGACCATGCAGACGGCAGAATGAACGGCAACGAAGTGGTTGTAACTCGGGTCGAGCAACTGCTCTCCCCTTGAGGGACGGGGCATGGCTTGGTGTGGTAATCGGCAAGCAGCAGGGGGAGAGAGGGAGAAAAAGACGACTTAGTCAGCAAACGGAGTAAACCATAACTGAAATTATATGCGTCAGAATACATTGGAATTATACAATGACTGAGGTTAAAGTGCAGACTGTCAGTTTTAATTTGAGCGTATTTTCATCCACTTCTACATTAATGTGGATGCTTACATGATTACGGATAGTCCTGAATGAATCGTGAATAATGATGAGTGAGAAAGTTAGACACACCACATCATACCCCCAAGACATGCTAACCGAACAGGGGAGGTTAGCGGTTTTTTTTGGGGGGGGGGTTATGATTCAATTTTTTGGGGGGGGGGTTATGATTCAACACTTTAACCTCCTAGTTGTATGAGGTGCTGGAGTACTGAGCCAAAACAACGTTTTGTCACTGTACCAATACTTTTGGAGCTCACTGTATATTGTGAGAGGATTGTTGTGAACTGACGTGGGCCTTGAAATGCAAGAGTTCATGATGAAGCTTTTATTCCCTGCTACCAGAAACCTCTTGATATACTACACTAATTCCGCCGCTGTGGCCCACCTCTCTGCTGTGATCTGTGCTTTGTTTGAGAGCGAGACATGGGACCAGGTGATGCCGATGGGTCGTGTAGAGTTCACCTTAGATACTTTGTATGAATTTGTTGGCTTCTTTGAGAGATTAATCGTATTTTTCTTTTTTCTCTCTGAGTAAAGACAACGCAGAGCTGACTTCCACCTCGTTTCTGCCGCGTTGATCCAACTCATAAAGCGTCTTCTGGAGCTGAACTCGACGCCGCTCAGATTCTTATTCTATTCAACAGATTCTCCCTTTTTAGCAAATGGTGAAATTACCCGGGCTAGAGTATGAAAGGGGGTTTATTTTGAAAGGAACGATGGTTGCGGAGGCTTGTGAGTCTTCTGAGGTGCATTTAGTGTGAGAGTGTAGAAGCGGAGGGGGATAAAAGCTAGTGCTTGAAGGGCTAACGTGACAGCCACGGTGTAAAGACTTTAGCTCTGCCTCTCCAGATACCTGACCCATACAAGACCTCTGTTCCTCTACTCTACTCTACTTCTCGCTCGCTCGCAACTTTTCACACTCTGTTTCTCCTATTGTCACACCGACTCAGTCATCCCACGTATCCCATAATGTTTCTCTCTCCACCCCTTCTCCTCTCTCACTTTCTCTTCCTAACTCTGTTTCTTTTCCTTTCTCTATGCAAGCATCAGAATGCAGTTTTTAAACCTTCAAAGATTTTCTGACCTTTTTATAATTCAGTAGCAAATAGGTATTTTACCCTGCACAGGCTGTGCCTCTTATTCTCACTGCAGGTGCTCACACACAGATACCCTCATACACGCTGTCATATGTAATGTATTCTCTGTTACCAAGCACACCTTTCGAAGATCCCATTAGGGAAAACAAACACGTTTGAAGTTATTAAGTGTAGATACCGGATAACCATGTTTTGTGCCATTTCCAGTTCCCCTTTTTAAAAACGCCAAAGCCCGGCTCAGACGGCAACGCTCAGCCGACCCACACTCTGAAAGGTCAAAGTAGCTCACCTGTGCTGCTGTGTGTGTTTGTGTGCCACTTGAGGGGTGCGATGAACCCTGAAGAGCGTGGTTCAACATGACTGCCTCGGCCAGGGTGTGTGTGTGTACAGAGGGATAGGGACACGCACATACACCCTCTGGGCCCTCTGGTCAAGGCTGGCTACACACTCTGATTAGAATTAATGCAGGGCTGTGATTTAATCCAGAGAGGCGGTCTGCTGCCTGATTATGATGGCGGTGAGGAAGTGTGTGTGTGTGTGGCCTTGTGCTTTTTTTTTTTACCTTCATTACGCTGTTCGTTCCTCTGTTTTAAGGAAGGTTTATACTTTCTCTTACGACATGTCTAGGCAAATAGAGTGCGATTTAGTCTTTGGTCAAAACTACTTTTCATTTTATACTCCTGTCGAATGTTTGTGGACTGTCTTTGCAATGGTCGTTTTTCCTTGTCACAGGGACACGAGAAAAGTTTGTCTGCGACGGTCGCAGCCTCGGTTAGTTACCGGAAACTCAATTGTAAAATTTGCCAGAAAGCCATAGTAACAAGACGGTGCAGGCATTGTAAACCAGTAGATTATTACTGTGTTAATGCTGACGTGTGTGTGTACTCTATATAGATTAAAGACAGCTTGCCTGGTGTTTGTCTTCATCCTGTGGATTTCATGGACAGTCGCATGAAAATAGATTGGACATTAAATTGTGTAGCCTGGCCCTCAGCTAAACCATGTGCAGATGTAGCGGCTCAGGTATTGAGCTTGTGTCGTGGGAAGATTTTGTAACTTGTAGATTGTGTCGTGTGTACTGTTCCAGACATTGTGTTGCTATTGTTTGTTGCCTTCGCTGTAGTGGGGTGTTGTCCAGGTGTTAGCTCTCGTGTGTCATTGACTCAGATGTTGTGATTCCCAGGTGCTGTACGTTCGGGCCTAACCGGTCCATGTGAATGCTCGGGTAATGAGCTTTGTTCCACACAGTTAACTCACTCGCTCTCTCTTTCCTCTATCCCCCTGCCTATCTGTGGCGCAGGGGCCAGCTGCTCGGTGCTCTTGTTGAAGAGGTTTCGTCAACAGCCACTTACCGAGCCAGCCACTCTGACTCTCTCTGGCAGGCCTCATCAAAGGTTGTCTGGAGCACTGAGGGCCATTCATTGACAATTAAGACCTTATACAGGCAGCCAAGGGAAGGTTTGGGGCCTCACGGATGAGCTGGCTAGGGATTATTAGTGTTCATTGGGGTGGGTGTGTGTGTCTAGTTGGGGGTGAGGAGTAGGGGGTGCGCTTGTTTGATGTCTCATAAGGGCCAGGAGTTTTTCCTCCTAACGATGTGGCTTGAAGAGGAAATGCTTGGGGCTCTAAGGGGAGTATTTATTCCACATGCATGTATGGTTTGTTACAGTTGAGTGGTGATAGGCAAGGCAGGGATTGTTAGTCAGTGTCAAGGAGGTGGATGCACTGGTTTGATACAAACTATAGGTAGTTATTAGGCCAACAAACATCAAAGGCTGTCTTTGAACTTAGATGAATCTCTGGTTTGCCTTATTAAACCCTGACTGCGGTAAACTCATTTAGGACTCCACCTTGCCATGGGACATTTTCTTACCCCCCCAAAAAGTATATTTTCTTTCACCTTACTTCGTAGTTCGCAGGTCTGTCTGTCAGTCGATGAGAATAATTTAAATGGCCTTTGTGGCGTGTGTGTGTGACGCGTACGTATAGCACCAGTCTGGACACACCTATTCATTCAAGGGTTTTAATTTATTTTGACTATTTTCTATTGGCGAATAATAGTGAAGACATCAACATTATGAAATAACACATGGAATCATGTAGTAACCAAAAAGGTGTTAAACAAATCAAAATATATTTTAGATTCTTCAAAGTAGCCACCCTTTGCGTTGATGACAGCTTTGCGCATTCTTGGCATTCTCTCAACCAGCTTCACCTGGAATGTTTTTCCAACAGTCTTGAAGGAGTTGCCCCACATGCTGAGCACTTGTTGGCTGCTTTTCCTTCACTCTGCGGTCCAACTCATCCCAAACCATTGATGTCTTCACTATTATTGTACAAAAAATAGTTAACATTTTTAGAAAATAGTAAAAATAAAGAAGAACCCTTGAATGAGTAGGTGTCCAAACTTTTGACTGGTGCTGTACATACGCATCACACACAGAGAGACAAGCATGCCACAAAGGCCATTTAAATTATTCTCATGGACTGGCAAACAGACCTGCAAGGTGAAAGAAAATACATTTGGTAAGAAAAGTCCTAAATGAGTTTATAGCAGTCAGAGTTTAATAAGGAAGCCACAGATTAATCTATGTTCAAAGGTAGCCTTTGATGTTTGTTGGTTTGAGGTCGGGTGGTTGTGGAGGCCAAGTCATCTGATGCAGCACTCATCACTCTCCTTGGTCAAATAGCCCTTACACAGCCCGGAGGTGTGTTTGGTCATTGTCCTGTTGAAAAATAAATGATAGTCCCACTAAGCACAAACCAGATGGAATGGCGTATTGCTGCAGAATGCTGTGGTAGCCATGCTGGTTAAGTGTGCTTTGAATTCTAAATAAATTACCAACAGTGTCACCAGCAAAGCACCATCACACCACCACCTCCATGCTTCACGGTGGGAACCACACATGCGGATATCATTCACCGTTCACCTACTCTGCATCTCAAAGACGCAACGGTTGGAACCCAAAATCTCAATTTGGACTCATCAGACCAAATTACAGATTTCTAATATCCATTGCTCGTGTTTCTTGGCCAAGCAAGTCTCTTCTTCTTATTGGTGTGGAAATATGTCTTCATGTAATGATGGACTGTCGTTTCTCTCTGCTTATTTGAGTTGTTCTTGCCATAATATGGACTTGGTCTTTTACCAAATACGGCTATCTTCAGTGTACTCAAACGCATTAAGAAGGAAAGAAATTCCACAAATAAACTTTTCACAGGGCACACCTGTTAATTGAAATGCATTTCAGGTGACTACCTCATTTAAGCTGGTTGAGAGAATGCCAAGAGTGTGCAAAGCTGTCATCAAGGCAAAGGGTGGCTACTTTGAAGAATCTCAAATATAAAATATATTTGGATTTGTTTAGAACTGGTTACTACATGATTCCATGTGTTATTTCATAGTTTTGATGTCTTCACTATTATTCTAAACCCTGGAATAAGTAGGCGTGTCCAAACGTGTGACGTGCGTGCGCACCATCGGGTGTGACGAGAGGAGGCGGAGCAGACAGAGTAGTGAAACCTCACTGCTGTCTGACTTCTATTCCATCCCTCGACTCCCTCAGCTGGGGCTTTCTCACTGCTCACAAGTCAATAGTCAGCGGCGTGAACTAGAGAAATGGCTCTCTTTTGTCACTTGCAGTGGAGGAAAAACAGAGACAGAAAACAGAGAAGAGGAGGTGGAGGGAGGGATGGGGAGAAAGAGGAGCGAGACAGACGTGGAGAGAAGGCAACATTTTTAAATCAATAATGAATTTCTTCCACAGCAGCCTTAGTCAGCAGTTGTTTGGGAACAAGGAGTTGAATTGGTAACAGTAAATCACAACAAATTCATTCAAGGTGTATTGTTTGCGTACACAGATTTGCTGGTGTTATAGCAGGTGCAGCGAAATGCTTATGTTACGAGTTCCAACACTGCAGTGGAATGTCTCACAAATACACAAATAATATAAACACGAGATCAAGAAATTACAGCATTTCCAATTAGTGGACTCGCTAGGGATGAGACGTGAGGTGACTGACTGCTATCTTCTGCTTAAAAATGGCCGCCTGGGAAGGCCAGTGTCATCTACAGTCTTGGTGCTAAAAAGGCGTACTGGTAGCCTTTTTAAAATGCTATCGATTCGTTGAGTGTCATGTCTGTCAGGCACACCGTTTTTTAAACTGCTACTGCTTTCAGGCGTTAAACCAAAGTCTTTATTGGCTAGGCTAAGTATCGCTTCTACAGTATACTGATATCTTTTCCCAATGTGTCTGGAGAGAGCGTCTGACCATCTGTACTCTCCCTCCCAATTTCACTTTAGCCCCCTTTATAGATCAGAGGCTGTGAGGAGCAGTGTTATGAACACACACACACACAATCAGGTCAGAGCAGTAGGATATCGGCAATCTGGGCCGTTGTGATTACGATGCGGGATACCTGGTGTTACCGTGACAACAACAACAGTAACAACACCTAGAACAGCGTAGCACTACAGCCTTGCTTCGTTATTCATCACCTCCAGGGGTGCTGCTGTCGGTCTCGCCCTCTCTCTCTCTGAAAGCAGCTGTGTGTAATGTATTTTCTCTCTAGCTGTAGGAGTATGGGGGGGTACATCTCTAGCTGTAGGAGGAATGGGGGTAAATCTCTAGCTGTAGGAGGATGGGGGGTAAATCTCTAGCTGTAGGAGGATGGGGATTACATCTCTAGCTGTAGGAGGATGGGGATTACATCTCTAGCTGTAGGAGGATGGGGATTACATCTCTAGCTGTAGGAGGATGGGGATTACATCTCTAGCTGTAGGAGGATGGGGATTACATCTCTAGCTGTAGGAGGATGGGGATTACATCTCTAGCTGTAGGAGGATGGGGATTACATCTCTAGCTGTAGGAGGATGGGGATTACATCTCTAGCTGTAGGAGGATGGGGATTACATCTCTAGCTGTAGGAGGATGGGGATTACATCTCTAGCTGTAGGAGGATGGGGATTACATCTCTAGCTGTAGGAGGGTAAGGGGGGTACATCTCTAGCTGTAGGAGGGTAAGGGGGGTACATCTAGCTGTAGGAGGGTACATCTAGCTGTAGGAGGGTAAGGGGGGTACATCTAGCTGTAGGAGGGTAAGGGGGGTACATCTAGCTGTAGGAGGGTAAGGGGGGTACATCTAGCTGTAGGAGGGTAAGGGGGGTACATCTAGCTGTAGGAGGGTAAGGGGGGTACATCTAGCTGTAGGAGGGTAAGGGGGGTACATCTAGCTGTAGGAGGGTAAGGGGGGTACATCTAGCTGTAGGAGGGTAAGGGGGGTACATCTAGCTGTAGGAGGGTAAGGGGGGTACATCTAGCTGTAGGAGGATAGGGATTACATCTAGCTGTAGGAGGATAGGGATTACATCTAGCTGTAGGAGGATAGGGATTACATCTAGCTGTAGGAGGATAGGGATTACATCTAGCTGTAGGAGGATAGGGATTACATCTAGCTGTAGGAGGATAGGGATTACATCTAGCTGTAGGAGGATAGGGATTACATCTAGCTGTAGGGGGGTAGGGATTACATCTCTAGCTGTAGGGGGGTAAATCTCTAGCTGTAGGAGGGTAAGGGGTACATCTCTAGCTGTAGGAGGGTAAGGGGTACATCTCTAGCTGTAGGAGGATGGGGGGTACATCTCTAGCTGTTGGGGGAAAATGACACTACCTCAACCCATGCTGTAACAGCCTCCCCCCTGCATCATCTCACAACTACTGTACCTAGCTGCTTGCTACACTGATCTCTCTCTGTCTCTCTGTCTGTTGTGGCAGTCACTCTCTGTTTTTCTAAAGGGAAGAACAGGGTGTCGGATAGAGAGGGGAGCAGCAACCCCCTACACTCAGCACAGTGCCCATCCGTCTAACCTGCCTGCTGTGTGTGTGTCTCAGGGCCCACGCTGTGTGTGTGTGACCTGCTGTAGTTCAGGGATGAGTGGGTAACCAGCTGCTGTTCTCTGGGAGGAGAGCTACACAAGAGGTACTTAACAGACCCAAAGGCCCCTGCTCCCTTAGACACTACTGCTACACACTGGCGGTCGTGAGAGTAAGAGTGCAGTTTAGCGATTGTTTATGAGTTAGTGAGAGGGAAAGATAATTCAGGAATGTCAGTGACCCCTGTCCATGGTGCCGAAATGAAAAGGTAATGGTGATTCATTTTGAACACTGACATAAGGAAAGAAAGGGTGCGTGTGCTATATCCTCTTAACATTGGGGTTTAGACCAGATTATTCTAGTCTCCTGGTATAACTGGGTTGATGTAGATTATTCTAGTCTCCTGGTATAACTGGGTTGATGTAGATTATTCTAGTCTCCTGGTATAACTGGGTTGATGTAGATTATTCCAGTCTCCTGGTATAACTGGGTTGATGTAGATTATTCTAGTCTCCTGGTAGAACTGGGTTGATGTAGATTATTCTAGTCTCCTGGTAGAACTGGGTTGATGTAGATTATTCTAGTCTCCTGGTAGAACTGGGTTGATGTAGATTATTCTAGTCTCCTGGTAGAACTGGGTTGATGTAGATTATTCTAGTCTCCTGGTAGAACTGGGTTGATGTAGATTATTCTAGTCTCCTGGTAGAACTGGGTTGATGTAGATTATTCTAGTCTCCTGGTAGAACTGGGTTGATGTAGATTATTCTAGTCTCCTGGTAGAACTGGGTTGATGTAGATTATTCTAGTCTCCTGGTAGAACTGGGTTGATGTAGATTATTCCAGTCTCCTGGTAGAACTGGGTTGATGTAGATTATTCCAGTCTCCTGGTAGAACTGGGTTGATGTAGATTATTCCAGTCTCCTGGTAGAACTGGGTTGATGTAGATTATTCCAGTCTCCTGGTAGAACTGGGTTGATGTAGATTATTCCAGTCTCCTGGTAGAACTGGGTTGATGTAGATTATTCCAGTCTCCTGGTAGAACTGGGTTGATGTAGATTATTCCAGTCTCCTGGTAGAACTGGGTTGATGTAGATTATTCCAGTCTCCTGGTAGAACTGGGTTGATGTACTTTGTAATAATAGTGTCTCAGTCCTCCAGTTGAATGACTGCAGCTACAGCCTCTAGTCTACAACCCCAGTAGATCCCACTAACCACACGGCCATCAGTCTGCATGACTGGATCCTCCTTATAGTCATCCAGCTCTGTTGCTCTCTTCCTTCAGGCGTTCTCCTTAAAAACTTACGAGCAGCGCCTGGCTACACTAGTGTGTTCAAGCAGTGTGTGAATGAGTGGGCTGGTCCAAGTGCGAGAGACTTTGCCAGCTTCCAATCTGATCAACTCTGAGTAAGAGAAGGAGAAAGAGAGAGCGAGACACACTTCCTAACACACACTTCTAAGTCCTACCACACACGCATGCATGCACACACACACACGTCCTACTCTTCCCACACACACTCCTGCTCTGCACGCACAATTAAACTAGTGTGCTGTACGAAGTGATGTAAGTGATAATCTCGTCTATTAGTCTGGGGTGAGTTCATAAGATGGCCGGCGAAGTTGTGATGTGATTAATGACTGTATAGCAGGCTGGTAGAGAGGGAGAGACGAGGCCAAGGTCAGACTATACAGTACCGTAGCTCTCCCATCCTGATTACCATTAGCACGGACCCAGTCTGAAAGCCCTCATCTATCACGGGGCTTTCAATAACTTTTATTCACATTTTAGCAGAGGTGAGGTGGAATGGAGGTGGATTTGGTGGAGGTGGTAATAAAATGAGAGTTAGGGTCAGAGCATCATTGTGTCAATCTTTCAGTCATTACATCTCAAATGACATACTATTCCCTAAAGTAGTGCGCTATATATGGAATGGTGCGGTTTTTGGGACACACTCTGGAATAAAATGGTGGATGAAAGGTAGGGCTGGGAATTGCAAGGGACCTCACGATACGATATTATCACAATACTTAGGTGCTGATACGATATGTATTGCGATTCTCACAATTCGACACGTATTGCGATTCGATAATGTGTTTTAATTGCAATTTGACTTTACAAACATATTGCTTTCAGGAAGTGTTCACACCCCTTTTTAGACATTTTGTTTTTACTGCCTGAATTAAAAATGTATTAAATTATTATTTTGTGTCACTGATTTTCACACAATACCCCATAATATGAAAGTGGATTTTTTTTTTTTTTTTTGTCGAGAATTTTTGAAATTCATAAAAACTTAAGCTAAAACGTCTTTAGTTAACAAGTATTCAACCCGTTTGTTATGGCAAGCCTGAATAAGTTCAGGAGTTAAAATATCTTTCAAATCGCATAAGTTACATGGACTCATTCCATGTTCAACAATAGTGGTTAACAATAAATTTTTTCATGTCTACCCCATCTCTGTGGCCCACGCATACAATTATCTGTAAGGTCCCTCAATCGAGTAGTGAATTTCAAGCACAGATTCAAGCACAAAGATCAGGGAGGTTTTTCAATGCCTCGCACAGAAGAGCACCGATTCGGTAGATGTGTGTTAAAAAAAATTTTTTTTTAAAAGTGGCTTTGGATGGTGCATCAATACACCCAGTCAGTACAAAGTTAAAGGCGTCCATTTTGAATTCACGCTGTAACACAACAAAATGTATAATAAGACAAGGGGGTTTTATACTTTCTGAGGGCACTGTATGTCTGCTGCAGAGAGACGAGAGAGCATAAGGAAAAATTGTTTTTTATAAGTCATGGAAGTAAAAGTGCTGAAAACAAACTTGGCTCACTGTGGAAAAAGATTTAAGGAGAACAAGCCATTTGAGGAAAAAATACCAGATTATTGGCGCATGTACAGCCAACTAGCAATAGCTAACGCTATCTAACAACATTTTTTTTAAACAATATAATATTGTTGAAAAATTGTGATATGTAACTATCGCGTTGTTCCCCAATCAATAATGAGAGGGCGAAAAGGAGGAAACGGCTTCTACCCCCACCTCTCTCCTTCCAATTCCCACCCCTCTAAAAGAGAGCATGCAGGACAAATGAATTAATTTCCCACTTTCACATTTAAACCCCCAAGGTTGCAATTTTCCTTTTTTCCCTTTTTCTTTACAAATTTGAGAGACTTAACCTGTTGTTGCTTGTCTTTTGGACCAGATTGCCCATAGTGATAATCAGTTAGACAGTTTGGGTACAATCGTTTTTTTTTTTTTTTTACCTTCAGGCTTTATATTAACCAGGACCAAATGGACCCATTTCTCTATATTTTCAGCAAGTTGCACAGACACTGGACACTATTGTACTAGATACCCTCTCTCATGCTTTCTCTGTGTCCGTCCACGGGTGTGTGCGTGCACTGTGTCTACTGCTTGTGTGTGTCGGCTTCTTTTAGTTGTGTGTGTGAGTGGGTCAACCTGAGACAACAAAGCCCCTGTAGAGTAGTTTAGCCTGTGATGTAGCGTGTCTGTACATTATAAATCACACAGCAAGGCCTACCATGGGCCGTCAGGGGCCTCTAAGAGCCCGTAAGTGGAAATCAATAGTGAATATCAATCAAAGAGAGAGTGAGAGTGTATGAATACGACACTGCCCACAGGCTGACCTTCTCTCTCTTTACCTGCTGCCTCCCACAGGGGAAATAGCCAATTACACAAAGGCTGTGTGGTGGAGAGGTGTGTGTATGCATGCCTATATGCAAGTGTGTGTGCACGCGTTTCAATATCTGTGTTTTGTGTGTGGCAATGGCTGTGTGTGTGTGTGTAAACAAGCATCTACCCCGATATGGCTAATGGGGGGTAATTAATCAGTGTGTGAATGTAAAGTGCTGAGATGTGGGAAGTCATTATTGCTGGGCTGCTGAAACTGCGTCTCTCACTGGTTCTGTTGAGAGGGCATGATGGCAATGGTGGATATGAGGGCCTCATAGCACTTACACTCTCACTCTGCTGGCTGCCTATTGTCAAGGTGATAATGAGGTGTGTGTGTGTGTGTGTGTGTGTGTGGGGAGAAAGCATTTTTCTCCGTAATGTAATCAGGTTAGAGATGTACTAGGCCTATAGTGTGTGTTGGTTGTATAATGTAACATAAATCCGCTGCCAAATTCTTAATGAGTCAGATGATCTTAGGTGCAACCTTTCTAGAAACAATCGACTGAAAGTCCTTCCATCTCTGCGGTGATACAATTTACATTTACCAGCCATAGACATTGATACAATTAATATATGTACCAGCCAAAGACATTTGTTCAGCTGTCTTTCACACGAGCCTTGGACGAATGGCGTTTCACTCAACGCGTCTCCGGCGTAGCCAACTCTCAACAAACAACAACAAAACACACCACTTTGCAGTCTTCACATTCAAACATTGACTCATCACGACCCACCACAGACCACGTCCCAGTCCCTGCTGACTCTGCTGATTAGAAGACCAAGCAGAAGAAGAATAGTTCACACATCAACAAAACTCTGAGGAGAGGACAAGGCAACAACAAAGCTGAGAGCTGGCTGATGCAGATAGTGTTATCAGTGTGTGAGATTATGCAATCCTCAACACTTTCTCTCTGTCTCTCCCAGGCACTTGGAGGGCCTTTGGCTCAGGGAATACAGGTTCCTGAGCTATTAGCATCTCATTACCCGCAACGCCAGCAGCTGATTGGCAAATTAAATGTAGCTTACTTAGCTCTCATGAATAATGCATAGGGATACTGGCTACTGTAGCGTAGGGATATATATGTGTGGGGGGGGGGGGGGTTGGAGCTGTGTTCGGATAAAGGGGGTTAATAGTGCCGTCTGTTAGGGAAGAGTTTGGTGTGCATCAGGGAAAGAACCATCCACCTCAGTCACAGTGCTCATAGCAGAGATACAGACTTATTCAGAACAAATGTGGTAGGCCGTACAACGTGGAACTGTTACTTCGGCTCCAGATCTTTTAAGCTATACCTTTTTGAAATAAATAACCACATATGACTTAGCAGCCCTGTTCATTGAGTGAGACCCCAGCATGAATCGAAATTAGGATATATATTTATTTTTATTACCTTTCCGAGATACTTAGTCTGCTGATTTTATGAAAAATGATCTGGTTTTTGGATTTCAAGTTCGTAGAACATTTCCAGGCAACGTTGCAAAAATGGTTTGGATTTGGAAAGGATCTGTCGCACACCCGGACGTTGATGAGGTGCAAGAGATAAAGGGTAACACTGAAATGAAAAAGGGCATTCAAAAATTATATTAGCGTTAGTCAAAAGCATCAGAAAGGAAAAAATACTGTCATGTACTTGGATGGATGGCTTACAAAATATGTTGCTTCCCCCCCCCCCCCCCCAAAAAACGTGTTCTCAAACAAGTGGACAGGTTTCTAATGTTTTAGATGCTTCGGATGCCACAATAAGCATACCGACACACAACAAATACTACTAAGAGATAAATCTGGGTCTAAGGAGCTGCACTAATGTATGACATTATTTTTTTGTTTAGGACCGGTACATGATGCAATTTTAGGACACATTGCCTTTTTACAACTGTGGGTCTTCCAGGGTTAATATGCATGGCGAGGGTTGGGTCTGTTCCATTCCATTCTAGAAAGATGTAAGAAATGCTCTCAGTGCATGTAGCTTTAACACTATCAGACAGAATGATGTTGACGGGAGACGACGGGAGAGCGGCAGAGAGAAGCAGTGCTTGATTACCATGCCGAGAGATGAGAAATGCACCCTGGGTACCAGGAAATGGCGGCTAGCGAGCGTGCCAGAAGTCACACAGATGTTTCATTGTTACGCTCGTCTTTACAAAATCAGCGCTGTTTAAAAAAGGGGCCGTACCGGCGAACGAGAGGGAGGAGAGAAAAAAAAACAGAAAGCGATGTCACAGAGAGGGGACAAACAGAGCTGATTCCTGTGTTTTCTCAGCTGCGCAGCGAAAAGGCAGCCACATAAACAAGACTGATTTTCTATTTTGAGGGCGGCCATTTTGAAGGTGGCTGTTTCAAAAAGCCCCGATTCACTCCACACATCTGTAGCGGGTTTCAAGTTAATTCAACACACGACACCCTCTCCTCAGGGCAAACAGACACTCAGTTCCTCCTCTGCTGAAAACTGTAACTCTCTACCCTCCCATTAAAACAAACACGGCCTCTGAAAGGAAAGCTATCTCGAGTGAGGTTCTGAAATGGAAAAAGCAAGTTTAGATGGTTCGATGGCAAACCGTTTCTTTTCTCTATTGAGAAGGTAATGACACAGTTGGTGAGTATCTGTGAGATGCTCCAGTCATATGAACACACAGTGGGATGTATGCTCAGCACAGTGCTCTCAGACGGAGGCTGGAATCAAAGGAAGTCACAACTGATTGGGTGGGTTTTTCTATATGATAGAAGCAGGTGTTTGGCTATAGTAGTGTGTTGCCAATTGGGTTCATATTAAACAGGGACAGAGTTACTAAGCATCAAAGGAAGTCATACCTGATTGGGTGGGTTATACAGAGAGATGCAGGTACTGTAGTAGTGTGTTCATCAGTGTATTGGTGGAGAGGTGCTGTCGGATCGAAGGTGTGTGAGTTGGATTGGCCCTTGAAACTAGTACTGATTTTGCAACAACAAAATTATCTCCAAAAGACATCAAAGATGATAAACCTTGAATTAAACCGTGTGAGCCCTAGTCCATTCTAAATACAATTGAATCCTTACAGTCAAGTTAAGGCCTTAATCCTTTGTGTGGCAGCACCTGCAATTTATTGACTTGAGTATCACAAAAACCCATGGTGATCAGACATCAATTTCAATATTCTATGAATAATTGAGCTGATAGGTTGTTCAGTTGACTGCCCTTCTAGAAGTAACCATCACTCACTTTATTCTGAGTGAAAGGTGTTTTCTCTTTTTTAGTTAGTTAAATAAAAGCTATGATCCCATTGACTTTGCATTACGTTGTTCATTCATTAGGCCGTTTGGGTGAAGAAGTGGCTTTCGTCTAATTGATTGGCTTAGCCCTCTGAGTATTGGAGAGTGTGTTATTTGCCCTATTGGCTTTTCCGCTACAGTTATTAATGAGAAACATTAGATGGGGGAGCAGGCTGGCGGGCTCTGAGGGTTAGTGTAATTGTCATTTACTGTGCATTGGCCCTGCTCTCCAGAATATATGTGTGTGTACGCCTCCTTCAGGCTGGAGAGAGATTGGGGACGGAAGAAGTGGCTTCAGTACGGTTCAGTTCATTAGGGAGATGTAGTGGAAAGGAGGTGCCCAAAAGTCACTAAGCAATATCCATTATCACTCTCTAGAATCAGACTAACGACATAAGACACTATTTGTAAATTGGTTATTTTAGTAGTTGAAACAGTATAATAACACTTATCTGGTAGAAATGCAGGAAATTAGTTTTAAAACTGCAAAATGTTCTCTCTGCCCTATGGCAAAATGTGTAGAACTGTGGAAAATGAGCTTTGAAACTGCAAAGGTTTCTCTCCGTGAACAGTTTGGGGTCGAATGGGTGGCGATGTGGTGGTTTGTTACTACACCGATAAACGACAATAGCCACCTGGACCTTTGCCAGCTAGGAAATGTGTGTGACTAGACCTTCTCAAATAGTACTTGAGCACCCAAGCAGTAGACTAGAGTATTGCAACATTAATCATGCTGTTTGCACCCTTCACCACTAGAGAGCAGCACTGACCACAGTCCTTCAGTCTGAGAGAGAAGAGAGAGACTGCTCTTAAGCGTCTGCTTTGATAAGCCTGTGCTGTCATTGTGCAGCAGGCAAGGCAGGTCTAAACCGCTGTTGTGAGGGACGTATGTACATTTGGGAACACATAACTCACGACCTTCAAGTCCTCTTAGCAACGCTGTTTCCCCCAACGAGGCTGAGGGATCCTTGGACAAGTTGACGGGGGGGGGGGGGGGGGGGAATTGGAGCGTTATCATTGGCATCCCGTTCAGAGCAGCGCTAACGAGCCCAGTTCCAACTACACACAAATGTTGTCATTTTAGTTTTTATTTTATTTATTTTTTCTCCTTCCACCACTACCACGGGCAGTGGCAGCCTGAACAGTAGCACGCTGACACTCTGTCTGTACTGTGTGGAGAGAAGGCTGTCTGTCTGTATTGTGTGTAGAGAAGGCTGTCTCATTCCTCTATCGCCTGTTCAACTTAGGCCTAGTTTTTGAGTGACATTGTTCATTTCATTATCAATATCTAATAGATTTTATAACTCTAGCGCCGTTGATTAATAGGCTAGTGGGAAGCTAATTAAAATGCTTTTAGCACATGTAGCCCAGGCCACCACTTCCACCATAACCATTTACAAGACTGACGCTTACGTTCGCCAGCACTTATGGCAGCAGAGCCCAGAGTCGATCCATTAACGTAAACAGGCCAATAAAATGAGTTTGATTGGAGTTAGTGGTGAATTAAGCACTGTACATTTGGAGCCAGACTAGAGAGTCTGTACGGAGGGAGATTTTCCGTCTAACATCATTCTGATGTCATTCTTTCCGCAGGATAAAGATTGTATTCATTTTTGAGACGCACAGAGTTGAAGAGGCCCACTCAGTTGTCATGTCTCTGGGGACAGAGAGCCTCTCTCAGCCCCATGTCCATCTGGAAGTGGCCCTGACCTGGGCCACTGTCCCCGAGGAACCTTGGATTTTGAGTGAGAAACCGAGAGAAGATCGAAAGGATGTCATGTAATAGGAGGCTGTTTTTTTTTCTTCTCCATGTGTACGCGTTATGTGTTGACTAGAGAACATGATACTGGTAGATGGTAGTAGAGTAGCTGTTTTACCATCCAGCTTACATAACTGGTTCAGACCATGACTTTACCTATTCCATTACACTAGCACATTTTTATTTTATTGATCCCCAAAGGGGAAATTTGATAGCTATCCGACGCTATATCAGATACTATAGAACGTAAAGACAGACGCAGTCAGTCAACATTGGAGAGGGATTTAACATTTCCTCAATATAAATATATATGACGAATATTTTATGGTAAAAATTCCCAGTGTTTCACTGCTCTGTAGTAACCAGGCCAGTTCTCCCTCTGTCTATAGTGGCTAATCGGTCCATACATTAGAGGTAGATGAAGCAGACACATTAGCATTGTGTGAGAGATGGTGTTGCGATGTTCTCCTTCCCAGGATGTTATTATTATAAGTGCATAAGAATGTTATGTGTGTGTTTTTATTGTTTAGTTTGCCCATTATTTCATTATATTTTTTAAAGTCTTAAAAGCTAAATTCAGCCATTGTAGTCTATTAGAAAGAACAAGAATGAACATCCAACTCTTCTGGCGCTAGCTACAGTATACTACCCCATGTTTGTTGGAGAAATGGAGAGAGAGAGAGTTAGAATCTGTCGTCTTCTCTAGCATGTTTTGGTACGGAAATAAAGGCTGCCATACAATTACATTCAAACCATGTGTGAACAAACAAGCTGTAGGGCATTTTAGAAGGTTACAGAATCGCACCCAATTTACATTTGTAAACGCTTTTTAAGTAACTAGGCATTTTTTAAATGTGCTTTCCATCAGACTGCCTTTTGTCCAGATCTTAGCATGGAGACTAGAGGATATTTCCCTGGAACCAGACTCTGTGTCTCAAATGGCACCCTTAATAAAAATGCACTACTTTTGACCAGAGCCCTATTGGGGGGCCATTTGGGACGCATCATTACTGTATCATTCTTACCTCATCTCTCTCTCTCTCCCTGCCTGGCCCTGGGCTGGGGATGGGAATGGGGAGGACGGTGACATCTGCTTGATAACTGTCGGGAATCGGAACGCTTTAATTACTGCCTCAGACAATGGAGCGTCGGAGCTCTGACACTTTCCTTTAGAACGTTCCCGGAACCATTGTGTTGTTAATCTGTCAGTGGGGACTAGGGGTTCTGTGTGTGTGTGTGTGTGTGTGTGTGGGGGGGAGGGTGGTGTATGTGTTTGTGAGTGTGTGTGCCTGCAGCGGTGAAGGGATTCGGCAGGGACTCACTCTGCTCGCGGGGTGAGCTCATTTGCATCATTATTATTTTTTGCTGTTTACTCTACGAACGTTGGCGGCCGTATATCTAGGGACAGGAAAAGCTTCCCCGACGATGCATGGACTTCTCGTCCAACTGACACACACACACAATGGTATGGTGCATTCTTGGTCTGTGACACTGACCGTTTCAGCAAAGACACAGGGGCAGATATTGTAGGGCATCATCAATGAATTAGGCCTAAATTACATGACATGTTTTTTTGTTGTCCTATGGGGGGGGGAAAGTGTATTGCAGGTGTGTAGGACTTTGCAGGGCCTTATGGGTAAGTTGCATTAACCGAGTGCATTCCTTAGCGGGGAGGTGATTTCCCGCAATAATGTAGTGTTTGTGAGCAGCCCTTCTGAAGCGTTTCCTGTTGCTAGATTGCGTAATTGATGTAGCTAGTGGTAAACACTATTTAACGATGGAAGAAGCCTCTTTACGATAGTAGAGAGAGAGAGTTGTGCAAGGTCCAGGGGTAGCCCTTAACAATACCTCAGCTCTGTTTACGTTATTGCAAAATAGCGTTTATAATCATCGGCACTCTCGCGCCAGTTTAATTCGCATCGTGAAGAACGAAAGTAAAATTGTTCAAGTTTAATGACTTGGATGGGTCGTGTGTTTCGGATCTTACATGTATTAGGTTATATACTGTAATGTGCTCTGTTGCTCATTTTTTGAAAGACTCCAAGAAGGCAGTGTATTGTTATTTCTTACTGTCTGGAGTCGATATATCCAACTCCTTTAAATAATATTATATTTTAAATGTGATGGTGTTTATACTAATAATATAAATATACTTTTTGGGGGGGGAAAGTTGAAATCCTTACCTAATGTGAATATTAAAGCCATACACCTCTGGACTAACATGACTAGGTAGGTTAAATGAGCCTGCGCGGGAGTCAACATTTCTCTGACTCATGACACAGGTCTATATTACTTTGTTTTACTTTTGTCGAGGGGAAATTGGAGAGGAGAAGAACGTGAAGATGGATGTTTTTCAATTAGCTGCTAGACTTGGTGAAATGGCCCTCATGGTGTCGATTATATTCTATATCCATATGAATGTCATTGAGCATCAGTGACCGGCTAAGCACCAGGGGACCTTGGAGAGTACTGAGGAGGCCCCTGTGACACCTTATGTCACTGAGGGGGGAAAGAAAGACAAATCTGATACCGAAGACCTTTCCGCTCTCTTTCAATTATGGCAGCCCCCCCCCCCCCCCCCCCCCCCCACCTCTCTGAGGGGTTGGGTTAAATGCGGAGGACACATTTCAGTTGAATGCATTCAGTTGTACAACTTATCCCCCTTTCCCTTTCTGCAATCTACTGCTCTCTACGGCTTTCTGCAATTTCCCCCTATTTCTCTCTCTGCAATTTACCTCTCTCGCAGTTATCTCATCGTGCCATCTCTTTCTGCTATCTTCTTTAGCATGTATCAAGCCGTAGGCCTAGCAGATAGGCTACACAGACACACACGTGATGGATAGAGCGATGGTGTTGAAACACTAGAGGCTTCTCTGCTGGTACATCGGGCAACTGTGTATGTGGGCATGTGTGTGTGTCACCGTATACGATTGCTCATGGTAGGTCTGTTTCAGTGTGTGTGTGTGTGTGTGTGTGTGCGCCACCCAGTGGCTTATGGTAGGCCCGTTCAAGTGTGTGCGTCTGGAAGCAACGCTGGAATTACTGATGCGTGACAATAAAATGCAGAGCATGAAATTAGCTGACGCTCCCAGCAAAATCACTACTGTTCCTTTCTTCTCTCTCTCCCTCGCCTCCCTTTGTTTTTAACATCTGACATTCAGTAATGTATTCATAGCTATTTGTTTGATTTTTCTACCCATCACAGTAAGAAAAAAGCCATTGCATTGTATATGACGAGTAAAGTCGACGTATAAAAATAAATCCCGACAGCTGTGAAGGAAACAGGCCGTTTCGTTACAATTGTATAAAGGCCAACAGATAATTTGTTCGATCGACATGGTGGGGTCTTTCTGTGTTGGTCATATTAATAATGCGAGAAATGACAGTGGAAACGTCTTTAGGCGCAAATATTGACATAATAACCATATCGAGGCAAACTTGAAGTCACGCGATGATGTGTGGTCCTCCCGCTACGCCTCGGGAAAACCTGGCCGTTTATTAGGCTACAGATGAAATACATTATGATGCACTTCACAGGGTGGTGATAGTGCACATTGATGAGCTTGATGCTCCTTTCCAATAAATCGAGGGTCTTATTTCGGTGACACGGTGATCGATGCTTTGACAAATAAAAACTATTCTGAACTCGTCATGTAGACTAGCCTGTCCGCACAGCCTACCCGCACTGTATCTGCGAGCTGTTGGCTAGAACGCAGATGCCAAGACGGGAGTAGGCACATTTAGCTATTTAATGCAACAGTTTGGGACAAAATGATCGGTAGAGTTGAAAATGCGATTTAAGTTCCCCAGCAACAAAACCACAAATTGTTGCTCAAATAGAAAGGGGAACTAACAAAGAGTCCGACAACAACCAAAGACTAAACAGGTGGGGGTTTAGGAGGGGTTTGGAAAGACACATGGGGGTGTCCACTGAAAGTTGACTAGCAACAACAACTTGGCCATAAGTCACCCAAATTTGTCAAAAGAGGCAAACAGAAGAAAAACCCACACCAAACTTAGACAGGAAGCAAACTAAAAAAGTGGAGCAAAACAGAAACAGGGAAAATAATATCTTGTTTGTCTGGAACTCAAATAGGGAGAGCCAACTAAAGGTATCGATCCTCCATCTCCCTCAAGACAACTGGAGCTTTGGTCCAGCCATTCTTGAATAGCACCATGGCCAGCACAGGTGAAACACCTTCCCTCTAACGAGATGACCAACCAGCACAAGTGTAATACAGACTGACTTACAAGGTGACACCAATAGGTGAGGCCTACGTGCTAACGTCCAACCTTGAAATATAACATGGGAAAACCAAAGCCTGTAACACCTTCCCACTTAAGACAACAAATATACTGAACAAAAATATAAATGCAACATGTAAAGTGTCGGTCCCATATTTCATGAGTTGAAATAAAATATCCCAGAATTCTTTCATACGCGCAAAAAATGTATTTCTCTAAAATGTCGTGCACAAATGTGACTCGTTTCAGGAAACTAGGTGTATGTCGTGCGCCACTACTTCACAGGAGAGGCATTTGAACATAAACATTTATTTTTTATAGCTAGCTAAAAACCAACCACAACTTTTCTCTTTCTCTCTACCACGCCTGCTGTCTCGACCTCAATGTTCGGTTATGAAAAGCCAACTGACACTTTACTCCTGAGGTGCTGAGGTGCTGACCTGTTGCACCCTCTACAACCACTGTGATTTATTATTTGACTCTGCAGGTCATCTATGAACGTTTGAGCATCTTGAAGAACAATCTGGCTTTAATGGCCATCTACTCTTATAATCTCCACCCGGCACAGCCAGAAGAGGACTGGCCACCTCTCAGAGCCTGGTTCCTCTCTAGGTTTCTTCCTAGGTTCTGGACTTTCTAGGGAGTTTTCCCTAGCCACCGTGCTTCTACATCTGCATTGCTTGCTGTTTGGGGTTTTAGGCTGGGTTTCTGTATTGCACTTTGACATCTGCTGATGTTAAAAGGGATTTCTAAATACATTTCATTGATTGATGGTTGCTTTTAATTGCCTGGTTTGCTATATTGACATATAGTAAATGAATTAGTCCGCCAAGTTTGATGTCGGACGACAATAGAATGTTCATGATGTCACTGCGACAACTATATACGGACATGCCGATAGACGTTGTATAAACCAGCCTTTAGTCTTGAAATCTTTGGTTGTTTAGAACACTAACATACTCACTCTGTTTAGCACATGGCCTCACGTGAATACCTAAAGATGTGGGGCTAAGGCTTAAGAGGGTGTGAATGATACTGAATGGGTGTAGACAAAGAAGAGCTCTCCAGTAGTAGTACCAAAACATTCAAGGGCCATTTTCACAAAAGTGAGGTTACACGTTTATCAACTTTCAAAGCAGAATTGATTTCCCATTGTTCCTCAACTATAGTGTATGGTATATAATTTTATCCAATGTAAAAAAACACAATTTCCAATTTAGCCATAAAAGATTGAGCCGGTCTGTCACAAATTTGTTTACATCCCTGTTAGTGAACATGTCTCCTTTGCCACGATAATCCATCCACCTGTGGCATATCAAGAAGATGATTAAACAGCATGATCATTACGCAGGTGGACCTTGTGCTGGGGACAATAAAAGGCCACTCTAAAATGTGCAGTTTTGTTACACAACACAATGCCACAGACGTTTTGAGGGAGCGTGCAATTGGAATGCTGACTGTAGGAATGTCCACCAGAGCTGTTGCCAGAGAATTGAATGTTAATTTCTCTACCATAACCCAATGTCACTTTAGAGAATTTGTCAGTACGTCTACGCCGGCCCAGGACCTCCACATCCGGAGTATTTCTGTCTGTAATAATTCCATTTTTGTGGGGAAAACTCATTCTGATAGGCTGGGCCTGGCTCACCGGTAGGTGGACCACTGGGGTCCACCCAATAGTAGCTATTTTTTTGTCGTTCACCAAACAGTGTGTAACACGCGATTGCATTTAGAATCGTCGCTCAGTGAACGAATGGTCTTCTTAAAGCACATGTTTTACTCCAGCTGAGGAGCAGCGGGAGAAATCCCACTCAAAATAGTCTGTATGCTGTGCACGTGTAGTTGTGTTGGATAAATAAGATGACGACTAACAAAAATACAACCAGGCCAATTTCATTTAAATTATGCAAATGTTCCTATAGACCGATAAGCATGACGGTCAAATTTATTTCCATCAACTGGTATTTCCATCAATTAATAAAACACTTTATTTTGCAATGGGATTTTCTTTCTCCGTCAGTTTGGCCGGCAATTTTACTAGATGGTCTGCTGTGAGCTGAGTAACGAGCAAATCATCAGCATCCTAATAATGAATAGACCTTGTTCGTTCTCCACTAATCTCTCACACCACAGACCACAGACACACAGACCACACACACACACACGCACGCACAGACCACACACACATACACAGCGTCCAATAATAAATAAGCCTTGTTCATACTAATCACAGTCATGTAACGTGTGTGTGTGGCAGCAAAAAATCAATTACTGCTCTAGCCCCAACCCACACAAGCCCAGAACTGCTCTTGTCTGAACGGAGGGGTGAGACCAACCCTCCAAGCTCCTATGTAGGACTCCCCATAGAATTAGAAGGATTTTTTCATTTCTATGCTAGGCCCTAAGCATATTGTTTCATGTTTAAATAAGGTTTTTATCCTTGTGAATATTTAGGCTATAAGTGTCTGTGCATGCACATGTTTATCCTACACTGTATCTTCATACAGTTGAGGTCTGGCGTTGTGCCATTATTAATCTACTATCTGCCCATGTTTCCCTGCCGGACCCCAGTAGTCTGCAGCACAAAGAAGCAGGATTCCTAGTAAACCATTTACCATCAGTGCCTAATGGTATCTGAAGGCTGGTTGATGGACCCAAGGCAGATTGAACTAGGCCCCAGAGTCAACCCTTTAATTACAGGCCTCTACAGGGCCATCTACACATATACAAACCTAGGGATGTATGCACATGGGAACACACACACACAGTCTTACCTAAGCTTGCAGGCAGACAAAGAGAGAGGACGTCTATAGCAGGTGGACCCAGAGACATCCTGCTGTTTAAATGAGCGAGGACAGGTATTCAGGCTCTGCACCTGCACACGGCTGCCTGTCTACAATATGTCTACCTCCCTGGTACAGGCCGAGTGGTCCTAATGCCTGCCACGTTCACTAGACTAAAGAAGCTATGATAAGGTAGAGCAACATACGGTGGGAAAGAGAAGGGGAGAACAACTTTGCGAGACTGAGGAAGAGCGAAGGTTGTAGTGCGGAGAGATGGAGATGAGAGGATGAGGAAGGGAGAGGGAGCAGATGAGCGGTATAACCTTCTCAGCTCTTCCTGAGCTCCCTCTCTCTGCCTCTCTCTCTCTCTGACTCTTTCTATGCCTGTTTCTGTCTCTCTCTTCCTCTCTCTGCCTCCCGCTTTCTATGTTTCTCTCTCTGTCTCTGTTTCTTTTTCTGCCTCTCTCTGGCCTGTCTCGCTCTCACTCTTTGTCTCCGTCTCTGTCAGGCCCTATAGACACTCGAAGAGAAAGTCCATTAGTCTCTCCTCATTAGGGGGACGTGCGATCATTAAGTACAGTCGACGCTCTTCCATTGTCATCGGACAGCAGCGCTACTGATACACTACATCCTGTATTGTCATCCATCCCTCATCCCGCTGTCTCTTAATAGGACGTGTCGTTTCAATGTCACCCGACGCATCGCCCGTAAAGGAATTGTCAAACAGTAGCCGTCAATGCTATGCCTCCTGGTTACAAATCCTCATGGTAGTAATGTATCGGTCCTCAAAGCACTTTATGATGTAAGAGGAGGGGTGGTTAAAACCCAAATGAGAAGACGAGAACACATTCCTCTTCTTGTGTTTAAAGCATCAGTCATCGATACTGAAGTTCCCACTTGGTCCCACTGGTTATTTCTTGAGGATCCGATCTCCAGACACAGCGGGGCAGCCTCCACCTAAAACCCTTGAAGCCCGAACTGAAAGGAACGGCTTGTCGGCTATTGAGCCTGTTGCGTAATTAATGGCAACACTGAGAGGGGCCTGTGTCTCGGCGCTCTCTTCCAATTGTAGGCAATTGATCTTCAAAGCCAATGCAAACAAAGGAGAATCCTGAGTCTTTGACTGTGTTTGTGTGTGATATGATGAATAGATGTGTTTGTCTGTGACTGTGTGTGTCTCTCCTCTCTGTTATAGTCAATGAACTCCAGTATAGTTGTTAGTGCTGGCTCCTCTGACCTCGTATCCTCTCTGATCACACCTTACATCTAGCCAACACAGCTAAACTTCAGACATTTCTATTTACATTTGAGTTATTTAGCATACGCTCTTATCCAGAGCGACTTACAGGAGCAATTATGGTTAAGTGCCTTGCTCAAGGGCACATCAACATATTTTTCACCTAGTCGGCTCGGGATTGGAACCAGCGACCTTTTCGGTTACTGGTCCAACACGCTTAACTGCTAGGCTCTCACTCCTGAGCCTAGCCCTCACTCCCTCTCGCTCATTCCTTCACTCAGTCACACACTGCTGGCTTGGATTAGCAAGCATCTCATTCAGAGAGTATGGTAGTGGTACCTCGTGACCATCTGAGTGTTGCTGTTGGGATCAAGGGACTGCGGTTTGTGGAACCAACTGATTTTAAATGCACTTATTGTATAGCCTCATGGCCCTATACTGGAGTACCACCCAGCATTTATTGCTATTTTGGTATTTTATTAGGATCCCCATTAGCTGTTGCGAAAGCTGCAGCTACTCTTCCTTGGGGTCCACACAGAACATGGAACATGACATAATACACAACATTAATAGACAAGAACAGCTCAAAGATAGAAGTACATACATTATGTCATGACTCCCACCAGGGGCCTCGTGGCCCTATACTGTAGTACCACACAGCATTATGACATGGCTCCACCAGGGGCCTCGTGGCCCTATACTGTAGTACCACACAGCAGTATACCATGACTCCACCAGGGGCCCCACATCTTCTCCAGACACCATTCTTATCTGTATGGTGTCCCCTTTGGCCCCCCACCCTTTCTCCCTTTACCTCCTGTCCCTCTGTCTGTTTCTTGAATACAAAAATAAGTCACAGAATAAGCTGTTGTATGTTAATGGAGTCACACAGAGATCATCTTTTCAGTGACGTACAGAGCAGGACAAAACAACAGCTTGAAGAGAAGTACCACCCCGTTGGTTTTCTACTTGGAATTGTTCTGTATCAGTTTGCGGTAAAGTTACTCAGAACTTTCATTTATTTTCTCAAAATATACAAAGAGATTTCACAAAAAGTATTTGTCCACGAGGTACTGTAGGACTCCGCTTCGATAAGTACAAATTGAGATGGTGACGATGTTATGAAATCCCAAGAATTCACTTTCTCAGAATCAAATATCCTATATATCTGTACTGGCCACTCCAGTACAAAGAATGAGGAAGTGGACTAGGCCTCCATTTTAAATGTTCACTCACGCACCCACACATTAGTAGTCACAAGATAAAAAAATAAAAAAAACATTTGGACCTTTTTTGTCAAGGCTTTGGGTGTTTGATCAATAAAAGAAGAGGCAAAAGCACTTGTGTGTTTGGTTAAATCATTAAACAATTTACACACACACACCATTCTCCCATTGTGTGACACACAGATTATATTGAAGCTCTGGAGCATTAATCCACACCGGCTTGGCTCCTGGTCTGTTTGACATAGAAAGACTGCATTAGACATCATTGATTAGCCATCTTGCCTCGGGGGCCACAGGCAGCGCAAGACAGATTTAAACATCACTTTAGCTGAGTGTTGTGGTGGGCTAACGACAGAGCAGGACTAGGGAGAGCTCGGAGGTCTTCAATGTAACACGACAGAGCAGGGGTTTTAAACTGCTGTATAGATGACTCAAGGTCCCGGGTTTAGGGCCTCTTCAGTTGATGTGAACATTAGATCATTACATTACATTTTTTTTTATTTTTTTTAGCCTTCATTTATCCAGGAAGAGCCCGTTGAGACCCAGCGTCTCTTTCAAGGGAGACCTGGCCAAGAAGGCAGCAACAATCAAAACATAGAACAATACAACCTCATGATCCAGCCTTAGTATTAGACACAGTGCACATATGTGTACATCTCTGGCTGTCTAAGGTGTGTGTGTTGGGTCTGTGGTAACCCCTTGTGGCTCATGTTAGTGCTCTGGCTGTGATGAACATTGATAATGACCCTGTAGAATCCTGATAGTGTTTTCGCACTGATCCTCTAATGGTGTGTGTGTGTGTGCTAATGTCTGCAGTTATTATCATCCCTGTCACACACACAGCTCTGCTATTGGGAGAGGGAGAGGACTGCGAATAGCTGCGAGGGGGGGAGAGAGCTGCGAGAATAGCTGCGAGGGGGTGAGAGCTGCGAGGGGGAGGGAGAGCTGCGAGAATATCTGCGAGGGGGGGAGAGAGCTGAGAGAATAGCTGCGAGGGGGAGAGAGATCTGAGAGAATAGCTGCGAGGGGGAGAGAGATCTGAGAGAATAGCTGCGAGGGGGAGAGAGAGCTGCGAGAATAGCTGCGAGGGGGAGAGAGAGCTGCGAGAATAGCTGCGAGGGGGAGAGAGAGCTGCGAGAATAGCTGCGAGGGGGAGAGAGAGCTGCGAGAATAGCTGCGAGGGAGAGAGAGCTGCGAGAATAGCTGCGAGGGGGAGAGAGCTGCGAGAATAGCTGCGAGGGGGAGAGAGCTGCGAGAATAGCTGCGAGGGGGAGAGAGCTGCGAGAATAGCTGCGAGGGGGAGAGAGAGCTGCGAGGGGGAGAGAGAGCTGCGAGAATAGCTGCGAGGGGGAGAGAGCTGCGAGAATAGCTGCGAGGGGGAGAGAGAGCTGCGAGAATAGCTGCGAGGGGGAGAGAGAGCTGCGAGAATAGCTGCGAGGGGGAGAGAGAGCTGCGAGAATAGCTGCGAGGGGGAGAGAGCTGCGAGAATAGCTGCGAGGGGGAGAGAGAGCTGCGAGAATAGCTGCGAGGGGGAGAGAGAGCTGCGAGGGGGAGAGGAATGGAGAGCGAAATGTAGGGATAAAGAGGGAGTGAGGGGACTGGGGTTAGTTGAGGGGCAGAGGGAGACTGAAATGGATGGAGTGGGCTAGAGAAAAATATGGAGGGAAGAAGAGAGGAAGTGATGGGGCTGGGGATAGCTTACAGTGAGAAGCTGAGGGGGAGAGAGAAATGGAGGTATAGAGGTAAAGACAGATAAATGGAGAGAGGGAGTGAGGGGGCTGGCGATGGGTATAGCTAGGAAGCAGGAGCATGGGGACACTTTCTGTGTGTGGGTATGTGTGTTTGCATAGCATGTTGAGGATGTGCTAATATTGGACACCCCTGTTTTGAGAGTGGGCCATAGCCTTGGCTCCCTGAGCGGCGCTGTCTTCACGCCCCATAAGAATCTACAACGCCATGATGATAGCATTCTGTTACACTGCCACCAGTGGGGAAGAGAATTAACTGCAGTGACTGAAATAGGAGAGGAGATGGAGAAGGCGAGACAGACTGAGAGGGGGTTTGTGTGTGTGGTGCCAGGGTAAGGCTGGAGGGGTGACAGGTGGCACGGTTTTTCCCTAGAGGATAAACCAGTGGAGGGGAAAATTCAACCTCCTTCCTCTCCTATCTCATTTTCCCTCCTCCCCTATCCGATCTCTCCTCATATACCCCTTCTCATCCTTCTTTTCATTGACAATGTTTCCTTCCCTCCTTTCTCCTTCAGGCCATGTTCCATACTATCACCAACTCCTCTCGTTTCAAATCATCCCCTTTTCCTTTTCACACTCTTTTCTTTTTTTATTCCACCTCTCCTTTCTTCTCTCCTTCCCCTCTTTCCTCAGTAGCTCACTCAGTGGAGTGGAGTGTTTTGGGGGTGAAACAGCCCATGTTTGGTTTGGCTCCACGGTGAAGTGAACGGTCTCCTCATGGGCTGACTGTGTAATTATCTGGGAGCTATACAGAAAGACTCATGTGAAGACCAAATTACAGCAGAGGAACTTGTTGATGCAATTAAAGCCTTTAAGTCCCGGAAAACTCCAGGGCTGGATGGCATACCAGATGAGGTATACCAAACCTTTTTTGATGTACCCAGAGGACCGTTATTATCATGTTTTAACCTCTCCTATAAAAATGGTAGATTATCCAATACTGAACAAGAAGGTCTGATTTCATTATTACTGAAACAGGACCCAAGTGGTAAATATAAAGATCAAGGCCAATTCTAGCAAAGTGCTTAGATTTAAAAAGGTAATGTTGGATATTATTGATCCGAATCAGATAGGTTTTTTACAAGGACGATACATGCAGTTTGCATCACATCCGGCCGTGATTGGGAGTCCCATAGGGCGGCGAACAATTGGCCCAGCGTCGTCTGGTTTTGGCCGGGGTAGGCCGTCATTGTAAATAAGAATTAGTTCTTAACTGACTTGCCTAGTTAAATAAAGGTTCAAAATAAATGTAAAAATCTACATTGCAGATAATATGAGATGAGCACTGGAAACGAAAATCTGGGAAACCAGGCCTGGTATTCATAGCTGACTTTGAAAAGGTTTAACGTACGACTGGAATTTATATATAAATGCCTGGAATATTTCAATTTTGGAGAATCGCTTATACAATGGGTTAAAGTTATGTATAGTAACCCTAGGTATGAACTGGTAAATAATGACTACTTCTCAGAAAGTAATAAACTGCCAAGAGGCGTAAAACAAGGTTGTCCACTATTGGCATATCTATTTATTATGGCCATCGAAATGTTAGCTATTAAAATCAGATCCAACAATTAGTATCAAGGACCTAGAAATCCAGGGCTTAAAAACAAATGTCATTATTCATGTTTTCATTTAAATCCACAATTAGAATCCCTCCACAGCCTCATAGATGATCTAGATACTTTTTCTAACCTTTCTCGATTACAACCAAATTATGGTAAGTGTACTATATTACATATTGGATCACAAAAATATACCACTTTTACATTACCGTGTAGTCTACCAATAAAATGGTCTAACGGTGAAGTGAACATACTTAGAGTGGGGAGAAGAAGTATTTGATACACTGCCGATTTTGCAGGTTTTCCTACTTACAAAGCATGTAGAGGTCTGTAATTTTTATCATGGGTACACTTCAACTGTGGGAGACGGAATCTAAAACCAAAATCCAGAAAATCACATTGTATGATTTTTAAGTAATTAATTTGTATTTTATTGCATGACATAAGTATTTGATACATCAGAAAAGCAGACCTTAATATTTGGTACAGAAACCTTTGTTTGCAATTACAGAGATCATACGTTTCCTGTAGTTCTTGACCAGGTTTGCACACACTGCAGCAGGGATTTTGGCCCACTCCTCCATACAGACCTTCTCCAGATCCTTCAGGTTTCGGGGCTGTCACTGGGCAATACGGACTTTCAGCTCCCTCCAAAGATGTTCTATTGGGTTCAGGTCTGGAGACTGGCTAGGCCACTCCAGGACCTTGAGATGCTTCTTACAGAGCCACTCCTTAGTTGCCCTGGCTGTGTGTTTCGGGTCGTTGTCATGCTGGAAGACCCAGCCACGACCCATCTTCAATGCTCTTACTGAGGGAAGGAGGTTGTTGGCCAAGATCTCGCGATACATGGCCCCATCCATCCTCCCCTCAATACGGTGCAGTCGTCCTGTCCCCTTTGCAGAAAAGCATTCCCAAAGAATGATGTTTCCACCTCCATGCTTCACGGTTGGGATGGTGTTCTTGGGGTTGTACTCATCCTTCTTCTTCCTCCAAACACAGGGAGTGGAGTTTAGACCAAAAAGCTCTATTTTTGTCTCATCAGACCACATGACCTTCTCCCATTCCTCCTCTGGATCATCCAGATGGTCATTGGCAAACTTCAGCGGGCCTGGACATGCGCTGGCTTGAGCAGGGGGACCTTGCGTGCGCTGCAGGATTTTAATCCATGACGGCGTAGTGTGTTACTAATGGTTTTCTTTGAGACTGTGGTCCCAGCTCTCTTCAGGTCATTGACCAGGTCCTGGCGTGTAGTTCTGGGCTAATCCCTCACCTTCCTCATGATCATTGATGCCCCACGAGGTGAGAGCTTGCATGGAGCCCCAGACCGAGGGTGATTGACCGTCATCTTGAACTTCTTCCATTTTCTAATAATTGCGCCAACAGTTGTTGCCTTCTCCCCAAGATGCTTGCCTATTGTCCTGTAGCCCATCCCAGCCTTGTGCAGGACTACAATTTTATCCCTGATGTCCTTACACAGCTCTCTGGTCTTGGCCATTGTGGAGAGGTTGGAGTCTGTTTGATTGAGTGTGTGGACAGGTGTCTTTTATACAGGTAACAAGTTCAAACAGGTGCAGTTAATACAGGTAATGAGTGGAGAACAGGAAGGCTTCTTAAAGAAAAACGAACAGGTCTGTGAGAGCCGGAATTCTTACTGGTTGGTAGGTGATCAAATACTTATGTCATGCAGTAAAATGCAAATTCATTTCTTAAAAATCATACAATGTGATTTTCTGGATTTTTGTTTTAGAGTCCGTCTCTCACAGTTGATGTGTACCTATGATAAAAATTACAGACCTCTACATGCTTTGTAAGTAGGAAAACCTGCAAAATCGGCAGTATATTGTTCTCCCCACTGTACATATGAGATGAGTAATGTAGGGTATGTAAACATTATATAAAGTGGCATTGTTTAAAGTGGCATTGTTTAAATTTATTACATAAATTTGTCCATTATTAAAGTGGCTAGAGTTGAGTCAGTATGTTGGTAGCAGCCACTCAATGTTAGTGATGGCTGTTTAACAGTCTGATGGCCTTGAGATAGAAGCTGTTTTTCAGTCTCTCGGTCCCCGCTGTGATGCACCTGTACTGACCTCGCCTTCTGGATGAAAGCGGGGTGAACAGGCCATGGCTCGAGTGGTTGTTGTCCTTGATGATCTTTTTGGCCTTCCTGTGACCTCGGGTGGTGTAGGTGTCCTGGAGGGCAGGTAGTTTGCCCCCGGTGATGCGTTGTGCATACCTCACTACCCTCTGGAGAGCCTTACAGTTGTGGGCGGAGCAGTTGCTATACCAGGCGGTGATACAGCCCGACAGGATGCTCTCGATTGTGCATCTGTAAAGGTTTGTGAGTGTTTTTGGGGACAAGGCATTTCTTCAGCCTCCTGAGGTTGAAGAGGCGCTGCTGCGCCTTCTTCACCACGTTGTCTGTGTGGGTGGACCATTTTAGTTTGTCTGCGATGTGTACACCGAGGAACTTAAAACTTTCCACCTTCTCCACTACTATCCTGTCGATGTGGATAAAGGGCTGCTCCCTCTGCTGTTTCCTGAAGTCCACGATCATCTCCTTTGTTTTGTTGACATTGAGTGTGATGTTATTTTCCTGACACCACACTCCGAGGGCCCTCACCTCACCTGTAGGCTGTCTCGTTGTTGTTGGTAATCAAGCCTACCACCGTAGTGTCGTCTGCAAACTTGATGATTGAGTTGGAAACGTGAGAGGGCTGAGAACAGCCCTGCGGACAGGAGAGGGCTGAGAAAGCACCCTTGTGGGGCCCCAGTATTGAGGATCAGCGGGGTGAAGATGTTGTTACCTACCCTCACCACCTGGGAGGCGGCCCGTCAGGAAGTCCAGGACCCAGTTGCACAGGGCTGGGTCGAGACCCAGGGCTTAATGACGAGTTTGGAGGGTGCTATGGTGTTGAATGCTGAGCTGTAGTCGATGAACAGCATTCTTACATAGGTATTCCTCTTGTCCAGATGGGTTAGGGCAGTGTGATTGCGATTGCTTCGTCTGTGGACGTATTGGGGCGGTAAGCAAATTGGAGTGGATCTAGGGTGTCAGGTAGGGTGGAGGTGATATGGTCTTTGACTAGTCTCTCAAAGCACTTCATGATGACGGAAGTGAGTGCTACGGGCGGTAGTCATTTAGCTCAGTTACCTTAGCTTTCTTGGGAACATGAACAATGGTGGCCCTCTTGAAGCATGTGGGAACAGCAGACTGGGATAAGGATTGGTTGAATATGTCCGTAAACAACCCAGCCAGCTGGTCTGCACATTCTCCGAGGACGCGGCCGGGGATGCTGTCTGGGCCTTCAGCCTTGCGAGGGTTAACACGTTTAAATGTTTTACTCACGTCGGCTGCAGTGAAGGAGAGTCCGCAGGTTTTGGTAGTGGTCAGTGGCACTGTAAAGCGAGCAAAGAAGTTGTTTAGTTTGTCTGGGAGCAAGACACTGTAGTACGCGATGGGGCTGGTTTTTCTTTTGTAGCCCGTGATCGACTGTAGACCCTGCCACATACCTCTCGTGTCTGAGCCGTTGAATTGCAACTCTACTTTGTCTCTATACCGACGCTTAGCTTGTCTGATTGCCTTGCGGAGGGAATAGCTACACTGTTTGTATTCGGTCATGTTTCCGGTCACCTTGCCCTGATTCAAAGCAGTGGTTCACGCTTTCAGTTTTGCGCGAATGCTGCCATCAATCCACGGTTTCTGGTTGGAAGGTTTTAATAGACGCTGTGGGTACATCACCACCGATGCACTTGCTAATGAACTCGCTCACCGAATCAGCGTGTTCATCAATGTTGTTGTTCGACGCTATGCGGAACATATGCCATTCCACGTGATCGAAGCAATCTTGAAGCGTGGAATCCGATTGGTCGGACCAGCGTTGAACAGACCTGAGCACGGGTGCTTCCTGTTTTAGTTTCTGTCTATAGGCTGGCTGCAACAAAATGGAGTCGTGGTCAGCTTTTCCGAAAGAAGGGCGGGGAAGGGCTTTATATGCGTCGCGGAAGTGAGAATAACAATGATCCAGGGTTTTGCCAGCCCGGGTCGCGCAATCGATATGCTGGTAAAATTTAGGGAGCCTTGTTTTCAGATTAGCCTTGTTAAAATCCCCAGCTACAATAGATGCAGCCTCAGGTTATGTGGTTTCCAGTTTACATAGAGTCAAATTAAGTTCTTTCAGGACCGTCGATGTGTCTGCTTGGGGGGAATATACACAACTGTGATTATAATCGAAGACAATTCTCTTGGTAGATAATGCGGTTGGCATTTGATTGTAAGGAATTCTAAGTCAGGTGAACAAAAGGACTTGAGTTCCCGTATGTTGTTATGATCACACCATGTCTCATTAATCATAAGGCATACACCCCCGCCCTTCTTCTTACCAGAGAGATGCTTGATTCTGGCGGCGCGATGCGTGAAGAAACCAGGTGTCTGTACCGACTCCGATAGCGTGTCTCGAATGAGCCATGTTTCCGTGAAACAAAGAACGTTACAGTCTCTGATGTCTCTCTGGAAGGCAACCCTTGCTCGGATTTCGTCTACCTTGTCAAGAGACTGGACATTGGCTAGTAGTATGCTCGGGATCGGTGCCTGACAAGTTTACCGCTCCGTCTGCCCCTTCTGCGGCACCGTTGTTTTGGGTTGCCGGCTGGGATCCTACCCATTGTTCTGGGTGGTGGACCAAACAGAGGATCCGCTTCGGGAAAGTCTTATTCCTGGTCGTAATGTTGGTGAGTTGCCGTTGCTCTTATAGTTCCTCCCGACTGAATGTAATAAAACCTAAGATTTCCTGGGGTAACAATGTAAGAAATAACACACAAAAAAAACAAAATACTACATAGTTTCCTAAGAACGCGAAGCAAGGCGGCCATCTCTGTCGGCGCCGGACCATACTCCTTTACAGCGTTCCAACGGGTTGAGCCACCCAAAAGGTGGCTCCATCTGTGACATTTCAAGCTAGCTTTGGAGTTTTTTGGTTTAAAATGTCTTATCGTTGTTGCATTGTCGAGAAGGTACCGGCAAGTGATCGTTTCGTATACCATGTGTATCCTGTATATATGACTATTAAAACTGGAAACTTGAGTGAGCTTACTGTATGTTCTTAACTCTGTTACAATAGGCTAGCTGTTGGATGATGCTAGCAGATGGAAAGGCTAATGCTAATTGATGACTGGTAGCTGATGCTAGCTGATGGCTAGTGCTACAGTGGTTGATGTCTAATGCTAGCTGGCAGCCATATAGCCACATCTGAGTGGCTGAAGGGGAAGTCATATAATGAAGTGAGCCTCTGTTCCCAGATGGTGCTGATGTGGAGTGGTCCCCTGACGGTTAGAGGGGTTACAGAGGGGTACAGGGGGGGTGCAGGAAGAGCCTGTGTGTTTTTGGCAGGGCAGCGGGGCTAAAGGGAGCTCATTTCACACCCCTTTATTTGCACAGGTCCCAGGAGAGTGACATTATCAACTCCACCAGCTGGTTCACACACGCATGGAAATCACATTACACTTAACAGCCCTTCAGATGCAACAATGTGCTTGAGAGATAATGCTGAACGTGTGTGTGTGTTTTTGTATTTGGCATCTATTCCCATGCCCTGTTGGTACAAAACGGAGTCTGTTTTGATAACGATGATGGCGTTCATGACACTGACGCTAACAATGACGACGTTGACTGTGATGACCTTGACTTACGGCCATGATGTTGATGATTACGACAATGAAATGGAGGACGATGATGGGTCGTCAACCATTATTCCAATGACATGTGTGCCCCCCCCCCCCCCCCCCCTGCAGGTGCACCGTCGGTCAGCTGAGAGACTGCGTAACCTGTGCTGCGCCAACCGAGGCACCTTCATCAAGGTGGGTCAACACCTGGGAGCCCTTGACTACCTCCTACCTGAGGAGTACACCTCCACCCTCAAAGTCCTGCACAGCAGAGCACCGCAGAGCTCTATGGAGGAGATTCAGCAGGTCATCAGAGAAGACCTGGGGAAGGAGGTAGGCCTGGGGGGCGGGTGGGCTCCGGCATGTGTGGTAGATCCTGGAGTAGATGTGTGTGTATGTTTATTGATTGTGAATATGGGGACAGTGTAGTTTTTCAGCTTTTGTTTAGCATTTTATCCCACTATGAACTAAACCAGTGGGAATATTGTCTGGTGAAAAGCTTGGTAAATCAGGCCCTTGGTTCTGAAAGCACATTGGTTCTAAATAAGGACTGTTGGTTCCAGAAGCGTTTTGGTTATACTGTAGATGGGTCTTGTGTCTGTTTTGTTATGACAGGCTTTTAGACTGTGTCTGAGACGAGGTAATTGTTCTGTTATTTGGGCACGACTTTCCTTGGTCCCTCTGTCACTTTCTGATCTCGGTGTGTGCGCGCGCGTGTGTGTGCGATTGTTAGATGGTCCTGTCATGGTTAGTTGGGTTCACTGCAGCAGCCAAATTATCCCTCAGTCTCTCCTTTCTTTTCTACTCCTCCATCTCTCTCTATCCACGCACGCACGCATGCGCACCTCTGTTTACGACAGAGTTGTTCAGTTGAAAGCCAAAGCTGTTTCCCACGTCCCCTGGCTCTATTTAGATCAGGCATTATTGATCGCACAGAGAGGTGTAGCTTGGAGGCAGACAGACAGGTAGTGTTTCTCTCTTACAGCAAGACACTGATCCTGGACCTGATCCTAGAGATACTCGGGTGTTCCGACGTAATTATACTTTCATAGCAAAACACTGTTTCTGGACCTGCTCCTAGAGATACTACCAGACTAGTGTTCCAGAGAAATGTATTTTAGTTAATTGGACATTTTTAAAACTAAATTCAAGATGGAAGGAAAATAGAAGACAACGTAGAGAAGTTGGTTTTGGAAAGCTGCTGTCCAATGAATGAGTCTGATTGCAGATAATTGATCCTGTGATGACATAATCCAGCCAGAGGCACTGTACTAAACACTTAAGCAGACTTCTGCTTAACATTAAAGGCTGCCAGGCTTAACTTCATTTGTCCTGAGATTTTCATTAAACATGTGTTAGCTACAGTATGTGAGTCAGAGGAGCAATTTAAGTTCATCTTTCATGCCTGACAGATTTCTGCTTCCTTACTCCTGAGGTGCTGACCTGTTGCACCCTCGACAACCACTGTGATTATTATCATCTATGAACATTTAAACATCTTGGCCATGTTCTGTTATAATCTCCACCCGGCACAGCCAGAAGAGGACTGGCCACCCCTCATTGCCTGGTTCCTCTAGGTTTCTTCCTAGGTTCTGGCCTTTCTAGGGCGTTTTTCCTAGCCACCGTGCTTCTACACCGGCATTGCTTGCTGTTTGGGGTTTTAGGCTGGGTTTCTGTACGGCACTTTGTGACATCAGCTGATGTAAGAAGGGCTTTATAAATACATTTGATTGATTTGATTTAACTTTGTTCAATTGTCAATAAATGCCAGACATGTTCATTGTGAATTTAAAGTTTCAACAGCTGTCTACTTTTATTATAAATTCTTTCCAACGGACAAATTATTGGTAATTAGAAAACTACATCAACATTTCTTTTTCACTCGTCTGTTGTTCCTCATATGGTTAGAAAAGTTTCAACTCTTTTAAGTGTGTGTGTTGCAGGTCTGCTGCGGCAGATATTACTTTGTCTATGTTTCCAGCCAGCTTATGAAGTCAAATCAGGGTAGGCTATTTGTGTGAGAAGGCATTCATTGGCAGGCCTATTCTAGATTTTTCCCGGCACTCACATCATCATTCAGTGCCTCGGAAGAGATTAAGGTTGTACGAGCAGCAAGGCGTGACATCCACACACATTTCCTGCTCCTGAATATGTGTAAATACCTTCTCTCTAAATACAGGGTAGGGAATTATCAATGTGTTTCCTCTGATAGTCCCGACACACACACTGTGTGTGTGTGTTTCGCGCCACACACAATATGAGTGTCAGGTATCACAACGACAGTAAGGGACTGGCACTTTAGATAGATAGCTGATTTTTTTTTAACCCTGGGTGAGTGGTACTAAAACATACCAGTGACATTTTGTAATTATACTATACCATTGATGTGCTGAGGTCGTGAACTCTGTCACATGGTCGTGGACAAGGCCTAAGTCATTATGTTCAGTGGGCCTACAGTGTGTTTCATGCAGGTTTACTGCTTAAGACATCACTTCCTGAGAGCAGACTAGGGGCAGAATTTTGAACTCCTGCTCTCTCTCTCTCTCTCTCTCTCTCTGTGCGTTTCTTTTTAATCCTCCAGATTTACCAAATGCACCATCAAAATACAACATTTTACCCTCCTTTTCTGTTAAAAGCCATAACACGTCTCGCTCTAGCAGACTGTTAAGACCTGCACCCTTTGCTGTAGCATCCTTGAAGAAGGTGTGCCTCTTGGAGAAATTATACTTGTATTATTTTGGCTGTAAAAGTCCTTGTTTTTATGATTTTTAGATTCATACGAGAGAAGTGTGCTTGAATTAGGAGATGTTCAGGCTTCAAGTTGGCTCAAAATAGGCTATTGCTGCTGTGGCAGGAAGGGAGCGTTCAGTGGCTGGCAGGAGTGTGTTTGTTTTTCGATTAGTTTGTTTAGTGTGTGTTTGTGTTTTGCCGCTGCTCCCTCATGCACAACCTCTTTACTGACTGAGTGAACCACATTAATCAGAGTGTCTCACACACACACTCACACATCAAGGGACTTATTGGAGGGGTGAAGTATGATAGAGGGAGGAGCACCACGTAGTGACTTCAGAAAGTATTCACACCCCTTGACTTTTTCCATATTTTGTTGTGGAAAATCTAAAATGTATTAAATTGAGATTATTTTTGTCACTTTGACCTCATGTCAAAGTGGATTTTTTTTTTTTTTTATCTTTACAAATTAATTAAATTAAAAGCTGAAATGTCTTTAGTCAATAAGTATTCAACCCCTTTGTTATGACATCCTAAATAAGTTCAGGAGGTCACAAAATTTGCATGGACAATAATAGTATTTAACAGTATTTTTTTATTGACTACCTAATCTCTGTCCCCCAAACATCTGTAAGGTCCCTCAGTCGAGCAATTAATTTCCACAAAGACCAGGGAGGGTTTTCAATGCCTTGCAAAGAAGTGCACCTATTGGTAAATGAGTAAAACATTTAAAAAGCAGACGCTGATGATTCCTTTGAGCATGGTGAAGTTATTAATTACACTTTGGATGGTGTATCAATACACCCAATGGTGATTTTAAAACGGTTAGAGTTTAATGGCTGTGATGGGAGAACTCAGGATGGATCAAAAACATTGTAGGTACTCCACAATACTAACCTAATTGACAGAGTGAAAAGAAGGAAGTCTGTACAGAATAAAAATATTCCAAAACATGCATCCTGTTTACAACAAGGCACATTTTTGGGGGTAAATCCAATACGATACATTATGGAGTACCACTCTCCATATTTTCAAGCATAGTGGTGGCTGCATCATGTTATGGGTATGTTTAATCGTTTAGGACTGGGGAGTTTTTCAGGATAAAAAAGAAACGGAATGGAGCTAAGCACACGTAAAATCCTTGAGGAAAACCTGGTTGTCTGGTTCCACCAGACACTGGGAGATTAATTCACCTTTCAACAGGACAATAACCTAAAACACAAGGCCGAATCTACACTGTAGTTGCTTACCAAGAAGACAATGAATGTTCCTGAGTTGCTGAGCTACAGTTTTGACTTACATCTAGTAGAAAATCCCAAGGCAAGACCTGAAAATGGTTCTCTAGCAATGATCAGCAACCAATTTGACAGAGCTTTGAAGAATTTTGAAAAGAATAATGGGTAAATGTTAGGCAATCCAGGTGTGGAAAGCTCTTAGAGACCTACCTAAAAAGTCTCACAGCTGTAATCGCTGCCAAAGGTGCTGCTACAATGTATTACTCACAGGTGTGAATACTTATGTAAATTAGATTTATTTCATTTTCAATCAATTTGCAAAAATGTCTAAACATGTTTTCACTTTGTCATTATGGGGTAATGTGTGTAGATTGGTGGGAAAAAAATCAATTTAATCCATTTTGAATTCAGGCTGTAACACAACAAAATGTGTAATATGTAAAGGCGTATGAATACTTTCTGAAGGCACTGTATGCTGCTGCCATAATTGTTTGATTATAGTGATTAATATTACAATTTGTTGCTGCTATATTGTTTATTACGATTATTATAACCATTTAGTATTTATTCTGCCACTTTTACCCCTGTTTACATGTACATTCCTTCCTCAATCACTCCAGCACCCTCTACATTGGAATAATGGTACTGCACTGACCAGTATATAAGACATGGCATTTTCGTGTTTCTTTTATTTTCTTCTTTCTCTTCTCTCACATTTCACTTGTTTTTTCTTATCTATATTACTACCTCTATTGTGCATTATTGGGGAAAAAGCTAGGCATTTCACTCTAGGGGAGAGTGGGGAAAGTTGAGTCATTTTTACATTCAGCATCACTGCGTCAAGGGAAATGTACTATTCTTTCTAACAACAAAGATGTCTACATATGCACTGTGTACGAAACATTAAGAACACCTGCTCTTTCCATGACATAGACTGACCAGGTGAATCCAGGTGAAATCTATGACCCCTTATTTATGTCACTTGTTAAATCCACTTCAATCGCACAACTCGATATTAGGAATGTTTTGTACACTCAGTGTATTTCAGGATGTTGTGTATCCCTGGAAATAATCAGAATTCATGTAAACATGACAGTTTTGAAATCATAGTTTGTCCAAAAAAAGTGGTCTCTTGGCACAACTTACCCGGGTATGGGGTAAGTGGAGAATGGGGACAGGGTAAGTTGAGCTGCCTTGTGGACAGTGGGTGATGGTGCTGGTTGATCAGTTTAATTCATGGAATGGGGGTGTGGTATATCGTAAATGTATGCATACCTTCAGATTTACACTGAGTGTAGAAAACATTAGGAATACCTTATGTTGAGTTGCACCCCCTTTTTCCCTCAGAACAGCTTCATTTCGTCGGGGCACGGACTCTACAAGGTGTCAAATGTTCCACAGGGATGCTTGCCCATGTTGACTCCAATGCTTTCCACAGTTGTGTCAAGTTGGCTGGATGTCCATTGGGTGATGGACCATTCTTGATATTCACGGGAAACTGTTGAGCGTGAAAAACCCAGCAACGTTGCAGTTCTCGACACACTGAAACCGGTGTGCCTGGCACCTATTACCATACCCCGTTCAAAGGCACTTAAGTATTTTGTCTTGCCCATTCACCCTTTGAATAGCACACATGCACCATCCATGTCTCAATTGTCTCAAGGTTTAAACATCCTTCTTTAACCCGTCTCCTCCCCTTCATCTACACCTATTGAAGTGGATTTAACAAGTGACATCAATAATGGATCACAGCGCTCACATGGATTCACCTGGTCAGTCTATGCCATTGAAAGAGCAGGTGTTCCTAATGTTTTGTACCCTCAGTGTACATATCTCTCTGTTCAATATCACTTATTCTTCCATTTCTTGACCAGTTGTCTGGGACAGGGATGTTGTTTCAATGTCCCAATTCGTAGGCAAGTTCTCATCATTTGAGGCTACTATGCCCATGAAGCTGGTCTCTGGAGATTCTTGATAGGTTTAGGAAGCTCAGACCTCATGTGTCCCCTGCTACTCTATCATGGCCTCTCTTTTGTACAGGCACATATTTACTTTTTTTGTCAGTGTACCTCTTCTGTGTCATTCAGTCAAAAAATAAATAATAATCTCTTGCTGCTGCTTGAATGAACATCTTCCCGTCTCTCACTTCCTTGGCTGCTCTCTCAAGAACCTCAAGGGGGGATACGCCCCTTGTTTTACATTTGTATACACAGGGCATGATGATGTCTGGTCTGTAACAATAACAATGCTCCATCTTGAGTTCATATTGCATGACACATTGCATAAATACTATGCATGTCGGCCCAGATCCAGATCGGAGGTAAGCTTGCGTAAATGGAACGTAATTTCCATTGTATGCGCTTTTCTCTCTCTCTTAAGCTTGAGCGTAGCATGCTATTCACCCACTATTCATGGCTGCTCCAATAAATGGTGTGGAGGAGGTGTGTGTATACAGATCCGCCGTATTCTGACCTTGATTTAATTCCCCCAATAATGGCACCACCTTTACGTGCGAGGAAACGATGAATAAGGTCTAACAAATCCTACCGGTTCCAAGGTGGAAAAAGCATCAACTTTTTTTTTTTCTGATTTGGAAATAACACCATGCACTGTAATTTACAACTTGATAAGATCTATTGATGAGAGCTAGGTAAGTGAGTAATCCGTTTGGAGAAGGGGATTGTAAAATACACACAGCGATTGTTTTAAAATCATTTTTCCTTATGATCCCTGTATGTGAAACCAGCCATATGGAAGCAAACTGAAAATAATATCAACGTGATGTATTGCGTCGTGAAATAGGCTAGAAATAGCTGTAATATTATTCAGAATTGTAATTGTGGGCCCTTTTCATAATTTGCGTGGATGAAATTTGGAGACCCAAGCTATAGGCTTCTATAGGGCTGACCCTGCCGAGTTGATGTTTTTACCGTTGTCATGTTACCGTTGTCAACAGTTCCATGATTAGTGAGAATTAGGGTAGATTTATAGGACTATTGTTGAACACCTATTGTACACTTTTTTTTCATCTTCCAATATGTCATTGATTGAACTTGAATATGGCAACTTTCAGGATGAATCAACCCACTATTTATTATTCATCAATATACAGTATGTCATGCGTAAAGGTTCTCCAAATGATTCATACATACTTTCCTAACCCTAAAATGTGCCTAAGTAATCTACAAGATCAGAGTATATTTTTAATCTACCAGTTGGTGCTGAAACGGAGACAAATGTGCATAGATGGCTCTATTTCATTGATCCCTATTATGAACCTGTTCTGTCGACAAAACGGGAGTTGCAGCGATGCGACAAGACAAGCCAAATTTCTGTCTGCTTTAATGTGCTATGGTGGCCATTGGCTCAACTTACCACATGGCAAACATTTTGACTATATTAGACTATGACAGTTAAGGATTAACTTTCATGCTTGGTTTTCAACTTCATATTTTAGCTTCTAAAGACCCAAGCTGATATATAAAACAATCTACTTTGGTTTGGATGCAAGCATCATGAAACCTATTACACAAATTACATTTTTCCATGTGGTTTCTTCCTTCAGACTCCATGAAATGAATGAACCTCTTCCTAAATATTTGCTCATGTGATTCATTGTGTGTATGGTTTCTTAGAAACAAGCGGTGGCTCAACTAACCACACTCCCCCGTACTGTTTTACATGTGACAAAACGTGAAACTTGCAGCCAGCTGAGCATATAAATGTACATCGTCTCCCTAATGGCGTGTGTGTCTTGCTGTTTTAGTCTTCAAGAGGTTGAACGGGATCTTAAGCACTTACAAACTTGTAACATATTGTACGACTTGGAAACATATTAAAAAACTAAAATCTTCAGGACGTAACATATCATACGTTGTATGTATCATACGTTGTACACAATTGCAACATTTTCCTGGAGCCATTTTGGCTCGTGAGTGCTACTTCCAGAAGTGTATATATAAAAACCTCTATCATCACTTTAATGATTGTATGTGGACTTGACATCCAGAGGTGATGCATCAACTGTGAAGTCTGTTATAAACACACTAACTAATAAGATAAGTACCCCCCCCTCCGCCCCCCTCCCTGTCTGTGTCCATCTGTGTCCGGTCACATCATTTAACACGGCCTGAGCGGTGCCAGCCCTCAGCCTTGGACAAAAGAGATGAACATGCTTTTATAAGGATTGGATTCCAAAATATCACCAACACATGTCAGTGTGCTTGGCAGCAGCGGGTTGTCTTGTTGTGTAGGGCTATACGAGTGTGACAAGATGGCTTCTGTTCCGCCCGACACACACCGCCTCCGTCTACCCACGGCCACCAAAGAGGGCAGGCTCACCCTGTCCTTCCTGTCTCCATATGGGCTCTTTGGGCTCTTCCTCTTGTGACTCACCATCCTCTTTCTCACTGCCAAACGCTGGGGGTTAGCAAGTGACCTGCCATAGCCTAGGACAACCCCATCCTACACCACACACTATCCTATACAACCCCATCCTACATATTTTACATTTACATTTTAGTAACTCTTTTCCAGAGCGACTGAGACGATCACAGTCGTAGTAATAAACAATTTCCTGAAGTCAGTACTAGTAAGAAAAGACAAGTGCGCGTAAAAAGACTGAGATGTCTTATTTAAAGTAAAGATTCACCCATTTTGAAAGTTATACTGTTTTTGTGCATCTCTGAGCGATGTTCTATCGATTCCCTGGGTCATTTCATGTTCTCATGTGTATCTGAGCTATTGCTGTTCAAGCAGACAGAAATTTGTCTGGTATGACGTAGCGTTGCGATAAAGGCGCTCTTCTAACACATTTTTCCTATTTGTCTGCCACTTTAGCCCAGGGTGCATTGCATGGTGCCGTAGCGAATGTCAAACTCTGCAGGTTGAACAGTGTGAGATTGCAGACTCCTAAATTGATAGCTGTAAAATCACCTAAACAAACTGCACTAACTACTATTTCACGTTCTGGTATTGACTTTGCTATTATTGCGTGTAGCTATGTTTGCTAACTAACTACCTACTTAGCTAGCTAGCCAGAAAGCCCATAGAGAGAGCATTGCATTGTGGGTTTTGTAGTCGACTTGAGCTGCAACAGATTTCCACAAAAATGTTCACATGTTGCTACCAACCTTATTATAACGACAAAATTAAACACTTGTTCACAAAAAATATTGTCATATGTAAATGTTATTTAACACGGTCAATTATAGTAATGAGTGGTTTTGTGTGGATGTGTCCTTTTAAGATATTCTTTGAAGAGGTAGGGTTTTAGATGTTTTTGGAAGATGGGCAGGGACTTTGCTGTCCTAGCATCTGGGGCACCATTGGGTGCCAGGACAGAGAAGAGCTTTGACTGGGCTGAGCGGGAGCTAACCTCCCGTAGAGGTGGGACGGACAAGAGACCAGTGGTGTCAGAACGGAGTACTCTGGTTGAGATGTAGGGTTTGAGCATAGCCTGACAGTAGGGAGGGGCAGTTCCCCTCGCCGCTTCGTAGGCAAGCACCATGTGGGCAGGTTGTCGGGCGGCTGGACATCACTAGTCATCTGGAGAGAGAGGGAAGAAAGAGGTCAAGGCGTAAGGTAGTTCTGTGTGACTGGGACCAGTGGACTCCGTAGGCTGAGTGAATGAGGAGTGGATGTCATCAAACTTTTTTTTCAAAGTGGTTGACAAAGTCGTCCACAGAAAGGGAGGGGTGGAGGATTTAAGGAGGGAAGTGGCTTCAGCAGCGGATACAGAAGAAGAGAATGTGGATAGGGAGTGGAAGGTTGATATGTCCAACGGAAGTTTAGTTATCTTCCATTTTCTATGTGCACGCAGTGAGTCATTCAGCCACGGAGCGGGAGGGGAGGTTTGAGCCGTGCAGGAGGAAAGGGGACAGTGGAAGTCAAAGGAGGCGGAAAGGGAGGAGAGTAGGGTCAAAGAGGCAGTCGGGACACAGGAGGGAAAATGATTCAGCAGAAGGGAGAGCTGATAGGATAGAAGAGAGAGTTTAGATTGCAACGGCACATGACCATCTGGGTGCGGGCTTAGTGGGCAGGGTTGGAGGAGAGAGTGAGAAAAAAATAAACACATTTGTGATCAGAGACCTGGAGGGGGGGTTGCGGTGAGATTAGTAAGCGAACAGCCTCTAGTAAAGATGAGGTCACGTGTATTGCCTGCCTTGTAAGTGGGAGGGGACTGGGAAACGGGTGTGGTCAAAAGAGGCAAGGAGGGGAAAGAAATTAGTTGAAGTCAGGCATCGGGAGGTTGACGTCGCCCCGTACGATGAGTTGTTGCCATCGTCGGGAAATAAGCTTATCAAGGTGTCAAGCTCATTGAAGAACTCTCCAAGGGCACCTGGTGGGTGATATTTGACAACCAATGTTAAGCTTGAGTGGACAAGTGACAGTGACAGCATGGAATTCAAATGAGGAGATGGAGTGGTGAGAGAGTGGGGAAAAGGAGAAATGAGTAGCCCTGTGCCACCACTACGACAACCATATGCTCTTGGACTATGAGATGACATGATGAGAGAGCAGCTGGAGTAGCAGTGTCGTGTTCTCTGGGGTGATCCGTGTCTTCGACAGGGGCCAGAAAGTCTAGGGACTTTAGGGTGACAAAGACCGAGGAAGTCAGCATTGTTGACCGCCTATCGGCAGTTCCAATTCCACATGGGTTGTGCGTGCCGAAATCGCACACATACTTGACAAAGCTACGAAAGAGCAAAATGAGAATCTGAAAATAACTACAGTAGGTAAGATACTCAAGTAAGAAAGTCGTGTGAAGCCTTCCTCAAATAACTCGGCAGAACAACTTGGCAGAACGTCTTTGTTTTGGGCGACAACACCGGCGCTTGATTGAAGATTGAAGTGCAACACTAATTGCTGATTGCCTAGAAGAGGTGAAGAAAAATACTCCCCCCAACAGACACAGCCACCAAGTATTACAAAGTTATCATGAATTGACCTGAAACCAGTCCAAGTCCATGTTCCAATACTTCAGTCACAAGTACTGAGCATTCAGCAGTTCAAAGCAATGATTAAGTAGGCTATTGAGTAGAAGGGCAGCACTTAACTAAAATGTCCCTATCCAGACTATAAACAGCAACACTTATTGAAAGACAAACGTATACACTACATGACCAAAAGTATGTAGACACCTGCTCATCTAACATCTCATTCCAAAATCATGGGCATTAATATGGAGTTGGTCCCCCCTTTGCTGCTATAACAGCCTCCACTCTTCTGACAAGGCTTTCCACTAGATGTTGGAACATTGCTGCGGGGACTTGCTTCCATTCAGCCACGAGCATTAGTGATGGGAGGCACTGATGTTGGGCAATTAGGCCTGGCTCTCAGTCGGCGTTCCAATTCGTTCCGAAGGTGTTTGATGGGGTTGAGGTCAGGGCTCTGTGCAGGCCAGTCAAGTTCCTCCACACCGATCTCAACAAGCCATTTCTGTGTGGACCTCGCTTTGTGCACGGGGGGCATTGTCATGTTGAAACAGGACAGGGCCTTCCCTAAACTGTTGCAACAAAGTCAGAAGCGCAGAATCGTCTACAATGTCATTGTATGCTGTAGCGTTAATATTCTCCTTCACTATAACTAAGGGGCCTAGCCTGAACCATGAAAAACAGCCCTAGACCATTATTCCTCCTCCATCAAACTTGACATTTTTCACTATGCGTTTGGGCAGGTAGCGTTCTCCTGGCATCTGCCAAACCCAGATTTGTCCATCAGACTACCAGATGATGAAGCGTGATTAATCACTCCAGAGAACACGTCTCCACTGCTCCAGAGTCCAATGGCGGCGAGCTTTACATCACTCCAGCCGATGCTTGGCATTGCGCATGGTGATCTTAGGCTTGTGTGCAGCTGCTCGGCATTGGAAACCCATTTTATGAAGCTCCCGACGAACAGTTGACCGGGGCAGTTCTAGCAGGGCAAACATTTGGCTGGGCGGCCAGCTCTAGGAAGAGTCTTGGTGGTTCCAAACTGCTTCCATTAAAAAATTATTCAGGCCACTGTGTTCTTGGGGACCTTCAATGCTGCAGTCATTTTTAGGTACCCTTCCCTGTACCTCCGAGCGCTACGGACAATTCCTTTGACCTTATGGCTTGGTTTTTTCTCTGACATCCACTGTGGACCTTATATAGACAGGTGTGTGCCTTTACAAATCATATCCAATCATTAGAATTTACCACAGGTAGACTCCAAGTTGTAGAAACATCTCAAGGATGATCAATGGGAGCAGGAAGCATCTGAGCTCAATTTCTAGTCTCATAGCAAAGGGTCTGAATACTTATGTAAATAACGTATTTCTGTTATTTGTAAGAAATTAGCATACATTTCTAAAAAACTGTTATTATGGGGTATTTTGTGTAGATTGACGGGGGGAAAGTGTGTAATCCATTTTAAAATAAGGCTGTAATGTAGCAAAATGTGGCAAAAGGGACGGAGTTTGAATGCTTTTCAAATACACTGCATATGACTTCAGTTTTATGCTAGAAAATGTATAATCTAACAAACAGTCCTTCGTTAGAGTTTAGAAATGAATATTCTCTCTGCACACTCAACAGTCTGTGTCACAGTGTGTGTCATGGAACAGCTTGAGAAGAAGCAGTGTTGATGAATACAGTAAACCGGTTGGCTCTTTGAGAGGAGAGCGTTCTTTTTTTCCTTCCGTTTTTGCACTGTTTCCATTTTTGTGTTTGTTTTCCCCCCCTAAGACCATTTGTGGTGACATATGCAGTCCCACTGTGTGTATCTGGACTGGTACTTACTGTTGGCTCCACAAGCTGTCAGTTCTCCTCTCTTGTGAAAAGACTAAAAAAGCATGGCTCTGCTACATGCTGTTTCACCAAACTAAAAGCATGGCTCTGCAATATGCTGTTTCACCAAACTAAAAGCATGGCTCTGCAATATGCTGTTTCACCAAACTAAAAGCATGGCTCTGCAATATGCTGTTTCAAGCTATGGACCTGTATCTGGACAAAGCTATGGACCCACTACACTGTGGCTTTGCTGTTTCTTGAAGAGCCCCGCTCAAGCCTCAGCCAAGTGTCAGAATATGGGATGCCGTATTCGCTGTACTGTTTGTGTTGTGCTTCTGTTGCGTTTCCAAGAGTCGTATTGGACACTGCCTTTCTGATACAGCCACTGTGGTGTCGTTCAACTGCTGTTTCCTTAGACTGTTTTGTTTGTCTCATAAATTATTGTTTTGGGAACATCAGACATTTTTTTCTTCCCCGCAGGAGCCACCTATGGGACTAGGGCCAGTGTGCAAACATTTGCATATTTGATCATCAGTGAAATTAGCATAAATGGTGAGCCTTATTCTATGGCCAAGGTGTGGTGCCCCAAGCACGCGGGCAGATTGCTCCCTAGGCTGTCGAGGGTAAGATCTACAACTGATTAAGGATTCCTAGATGTTCCACTCTGGGAATACATGCGGTTTTACCAGGACTTTATCACAGTTTGGCGTATTTGCATAATGAAGTCGATTCCAGCTATACTGTTCTCACGTGTAGTCACCATAATCATTGCGTCAGACCCACGTACTGTAGTTTGTATAATTCATAATCGCATGATTTAGTGATGAGTTTGAACCTGATAGTCGAACTGCTGACCTAACACTCAAACATGATGGGAACGTTAGCCCTTCACATGTTTTGCTGAGACCGTACGGTAACAGAACACACCAAGGCACGGACAGCATTTTTGTCCAATTAAAATAAATCTGAGCACCTGGGAAGTCAATACTTCATTGTCATTATTCACCCTATGTTTTTAAAGGTAGCCTGGTAGTCTCACGTTACGTTACGATACTCTCCAGTCTTGTTCACTCTGAACAAATATATAGGACACTTGGGAACCGAAGCTAGTAGCTAGCCTTTTAGTGATAAACATGTATGGCCTGACAAAGGATATCAAATCCCAATCAAAGTTTATTTGTCACGTGCGCGGAATACAACAGGTGTATCACCTTACAGTGAAATGCTTACTTACAGGCTCTAACCAATAGCGCAAAAAAAGGTATTAGGTGAACAATAGGTAGGTAAAGAAATAAAACAACAGTAAAAAGACAGGCTATATACAGTAGCGAGGCTACATACAGACACCGGTTAGTCAGGCTGATTGAGGTAGTAGGTCCATGTAGATATGGTTAAAGTGTCTATGCATATATGATGAACAGAGAGTAGCAGTAGCGTAAAAGAGGGGTTGGTGGGTGGCGGGACAATAGCGCTACAAGACTTGTTCATGTTATACAAAAAAATACATTCATATAGGAGCAAATTCATCTCAGGAGTGATCTCAGCGCCATTGTGTTGCAACCGTTTCGAGTTGCTCGTAGAGAGACCGTTGAACATGCAGAGTTCCTGTCTGCTGTCGGGTGTAGCCGCTGTCACGTTGAACAGGCCTCTCCAATGCACAGGGACAGCTTGAGAATGTAGCTGCTTTCCAATGTGCCCATTACTACTGTGGAATAAGTGCTTTACAATCTCCCTCTGTGTCGATAAAGCAATACAGCTTCTGAGGCCATGATATTGTGCATATGGTACTCTATGCCTGAGGCACATGGCGGAGATGATTTTGATGGTGGTGCTGGTATGGCTCAAACACTCCTCGGCCTATCAGGAAGCACTATGGGTTGTCAAGAATCCAGCTGTTTTGAGATTGTAACAGCTTTTAGAACGTGACCGTTTTAGAATATGCCGGTAACAGATTTGTAGAATATGACTGGATAGGAATTTAGCAGCTCGAGAATGTTCAGGTAACCGTTTTGAGAACGTGACTGCGTTTAGAATGTTCCGATAATAGCTCTGGAATGTTTTCGAACTGCTTTCAGAACGTTACCGCTGAGGCACATGTAGAGAGGGGGTTGAAAAGCAGAGGGGGGTGCCTCTTGGCCCTGTTCTCTCCATATTAAGAGATTAACATAGTCGTACCGTAAAGACACTGTCTCTTTCTCTTCCCTAGCTCTCTTCTCCTCCTCCCCATAGCTCTTATCTTGCTCTCTCGCTCTCTCTCCTCCATCATCATCATTCCTCTCATCGTCATCATTCCTCTATTCCCTGCGGCAGACTTGTATCTCTCCATCTGCACAGTGCTCACGCTTATGAGCCTCACATTCACATTACCATGCTGTTCTACTCAGGCTCACTGGGTTCTCCCACTACAGAATAGGAACGTCATTAAGTCTGGAGGACTGTAGCCAGGAACTAATGGACTGTAAATGACAGGAATGAATGAATGAATGAATGAATGTATAGGGAACAGTAGCAAGTATGTGAATATGTAGTGAAGCTGTTGATTCTATAGAGCTATATGATGTACAGTGCATTCGGAAAGTATTCAGACCCCTTGACTTTTTCCACATTTTGTTACGTTACAGCCATGTTTTAAAATGGTTTAAATAGTTTTTTCCCCCTCATCCATCTACACACAATACCCCATAATGACAAAGCAAGGTTTTTGGACATTTCTGCAAATGCATTATAAAAAAAAAAAAAAAACTGATATCACATTTACATAAGTATTCAGACCCTTTACTCTGTACTTTGTTGAAGCACCTTTGGCAGAGATTATAGCCTCAAGTCTTCTTGGGTATGACTCTACAAGCTTGGCAGACCTGTATTAGGAGTTTCTCCCATTTCTTCTCTGCAGATCCTCTCAAGCTCTGTCAGGTTGGATGGGGAGCGTCGCTGCACAGCAATTTTCAGGTCTCTCCGGAGAGGTTAAATCGGGTTCAAGTTCGGGGCTCTGGCTGTGCCACTCAAGAAAATTCATAGACTTTTCCCGAAGCCACTCCTGTGTTGTCTTGGCTGTGAGTTTAGGGTCGTTCTGTTGGATGGTGAACCTTCACCCCAGTCTGAGATCCTGAGCGCTCTAGAGCAGGTTTTCATCAAGGGTCTCTCTGTACTTTGCTCTGTTCATCTTTCCCTCGATCCTAACTAGTCTCCCAATCTCTGCTGCTAAAAAACATCCCCACAGCATGATGCTGCCACCACCATGCTTCACCATAGGGATGGTGCCAGGTTTCCTCCAGGTGTGACGCTTGGCATTCAGGCCAAAGAGTTCAATCTTGGTTTCATCAGACCAGAGAATCTTGTTTCTCATGGTCTGAGAGTCCTTTAGGTGCCTTTTGGCAAACTCCAAGCGAGCTGTCGTGCTTTTTACTGAGGAGTGGCTTCTGTCTGGCCACTCTACCATAAATTCTTGATTGGTGGAGTGCTGTAGAGATGGTTGTCCTTCTGGAAGGTTCTCCCATCTCCACTGAGGAACTCTGTAGCTCTGTCAGAGTGACCATCGGGTTCTTGGTCACTTCCCTGATCTTGGTGGTTCCAAACTTCTTCCATTTAAGAATTATTGAGGCCACTGTGTTGAATTATTGAGGCCACTTCAATGCTGCAGGAATGTTTTGGTACCCTTCCCCAGATCTGTGCCTCGAAACAATCCTGTCTCAGAGCGCTACGGACAATTCCGTTGACCTCATGGCTTGGTTTTTGCTCTGACATGCACTGTCAACTGTAGGACCTTGTATAGACAAGTGTGTGCCTTTCCACATCATATCCAATCAATTGAATTTACCACAAGTGTACTCCAATCAAGTTGTAGAAACATCTCAAGGGTGATCAATGGAAACAGGATGCACCGGAGCTCAATTTTGTGTCTCATAGCAAAGGGTCTGAATACTTATGTAAACAAGCTATTTCTGTTTTACATTTTTTATAAGTTTGCTAAAATGTCTAAAAACCTGTTTTCGCTTTGTCATTATTGGGTATTGTGTGTAGATAAGGGGAAAAAAACTGTTTAATACGTTTTAGAATAAGGCTCTAACGTAACAAAATGTGGAAAAGTCAAGGGGTCTGATTACTTTCCGAATGTACTGTATAGTTTACGGCAGGGCTGGGCAAACTACGGCCAGTGGGCTGGAGAAATTGTAGTATGTAGAAATGAACCTATATATTTTCAAGTAACTGCCCTTTTTCTGTCCAGCAAATTCATTTTGACAAACAAATCGGTCAAAAAAACATGTGTTGCCCTCTGTTGAATTTTGAAATTCCGATGTGGCCCTCGAGCCAAATGTTTGCTCACCCCTGGTCTACGGTGTCTTGGACTGCACTGTCTCATTTTCTGAAGACCTTTTGACTTTAGCATGTTCATTGTTCACAATGTTTAAATGTTCAGGATGATGTCTTGATAGTAGGTCACTGTTTTGAATGAACCAATATAGTTAGTCATTGATTTATTTGAACCCAAATGCCTCCTAGAGCAACCATCCACCATTATTGTTCTGATGGACCGTCTCTCGTCTTAACTTCCTAAGCCGGTCAGACAATCGAAGTTGTGAATGGAGTTTTAGGTCAGAGTGGAGGAGTGGCGCTAGTAGCGATCATAACTGGTCCGAGTAGGTTTTGACAGGTCTATGTGATCATGATGTATGGTGGGGCCTGGAACTCGGACTCCTCTCTCTGTCTGCCATCCCTCTCTGCCACTGTCTCTGCCTTCCGGCTTAACACGAGAACCGCTAAAGCAGTCATTTTGACTGCTCATTATTTCATTTTTTTTATTACTCCGCCATTTTTTAAAGTCATGCCCCCCTCCGTCCTGGACTTTTCCTAAATAAGTCTATATAATAATGCCAAACAGAACTAGAGTTATAATCCGTTTTTAGGAAGTCATGTCATTTTCTTGGTTTTCCTCGTTGCCCCTCCTTCTCCCAACAGTAGGGCCTGCTCCGCTCATTCTTCAGACAGTTGAAAGTGCAGTGCCCAGCTCATAATCACCCCGACAATTGCCTCCCAACTGAACCTAAACTCCCCCGAAACTAATTTCACACACATAACAACAGATGAAATAAAAGAAGTAAAGTATGATGGAGAGAAAGGGGGAGAAGGGGTGAGTTGATGAGCTAGGGGAAGCGAACGATGCATAATTATGTAACCGCCAATGAACGAAGAACAGGGCGGGCCATTCTATCGATCCATTCTAATTATAGTTCTAATCTTAAAATGGTATGTACCCGATATCAGTTCACCGAATCTAAGTGTTCTTATCAGTGTACTCTGGTATACTTGGAGTCGGCTACACGGGGAGAGCGTGGGTAATTGTACATGCTGAACGGCTTTCAGTATCTGGGAAAATATCCACATCGGGCAGTAGGCGGAGAATGTGGTGATGAGGCTTGTGGAACCTTACATTGGCATGGGAAGCAATGTCACCATGGACACATGCTGTATATCAAAGTGTGTCTAGCAAGTGAAAATTGTGTCAACTGTTAGGACAAGGATAACAGCTCAATTATATCCAACTGATGACTTACATTAATTGTAATGTCTTTATTGCTTTTGTGCCGAGTTTCACTGTTTATCAAGGCCACTTGGCGCTTATGATGTTTAGGCTACTGATGTTTTCATCATTTGACCCGCGTGTCTTTTGACTGTCTTGGTGGTTGGGGTATTTTTTTAAATGTATTTTGTCGTTATAAAAATAAGCTGTTACCGTGTCCCGACGCATATGCTTTCTGTTTCATAGTTGTAACAAAGACACTCCACAAATAACATTTATTGAACACTTGAATTTTGGCGGGTTTTTGTTTTTACATATAGCCTACTGTATCATAACACAGTAGCATTTTCATTCGTTTATTTGAAATGAAACATGACAAAATCGTATTCTGTTACCCAAGGCCTTCATAAACACAACCAAATTATTCTTTTTGCCATCGCATATATGAAATATATCAATTACTGTTACAATGTTGCCATCTTAATGACAGCTGTTTAGCTTGAAGGGTGGTCCATCGAGGCCCAGAGGTTCTCGTGTTAAACAGCCTGAATGGGAATATGGAGGTTAAAGGTGACTCTGAAGACTACACTCACCCTTCAACTTTTTAAGGTGATTAAAAAATGCTAAATTGATAGATTTGATTTATGGCATATGCCACACCAATTGTATGTTGTAAGTTGAGTACATTGACTGTTCTTCAGTGTTTTATAGTTGATTGAATAATTTCTGAATGAATGTATGGGTTCTTACTATACGCTCGAGACTTCACAGTTCTTTATTCGGCGTGATGATACTCATTCAACATGACAGTATATTTCACAGGAATGTGTGTTCAAATTGCCTCCATCCATGCCTTCTATGTGTTTACCAATCAAAGACATTGTTCTTAGATGGCTATCTGCATAACATACACCCGGCATGGATCTCTGCGTCTCAGAGAGTGAAAACAAACTGATTGTCCTCCAGTGTCTGTCTGCCTGCTGTGTGTTCTGTAGAGCACTGCAATTTCATCCGGGAAGTTTCTAAATTACAACATACACCCTTTCATTACCCCTTAGAATCTGATTTCATATCCCCCTTAAAACACGTCCTGACAGAGCGAGAGAGAGACTCCAGCTCACGTAGCATCCGTTCCCAAAGTGGGCTGGTACTCTGCTCATCTGTAAACGCCAGAGAGAATGAGAAAGAAAGGAAGATGGAGAGAGAAATAAGATTACAGCATTTTTTAATTACACCTTGTAAAGAAGCAACCATGTTCACCACTATTAGTGTCAGCGGCAGCAAATAGGACATTGCATCAGTGGCTGCGAGACACACAATCTGCTGTTGCGTTGTGCTGTTTGTCTGTGTGTTTTGTTGCTAAAACTAGTCATTACCTCTATCGGCCATGCTAAAGTGACTAAGCCACCAGGCTACAGCAGTCAGGCCACTAAGAGAAATATTCCACTGCTTGGATGTGTAGACACTGCTAGGCCTTATTTAACTCCCAAAGATTGCACCCGACACTGCCGTAGGGATAACAGATTGCTTTTTGGTATATAATGTTTGTGTGATGTGAATGGGTGACTGTTGAGTGTGTTGGTACAATATAGTACACAGTAGGCTTGGGAAGTATCCAGATTGTCATACCTTCATACTGACCTTATGCCATCCTGGGATATCCGGTAATACCGTCACTGAACACAAGGGGAGCTCTTTTCAAACCCCACTGAGCCTCTGTAATCCAAATGTGACCCACTGGCCCGATTCGGTCTTATGTAGCTAAATCTGAAATGTATTTTATTTTAACATTTGCTAAAAGTAGACTCGGAGCAACAAAAAAAAGAAAATGTATATCATACACTACAGTTGAGGAACAATGGGAAAGTAAATCTGCTTTGTAAGCTGATAAACATGTAACCTCACTTTTGAGAAAATGGCCTTTAAATATTTTGGTACTACTACTGGAGAGCCCAACAAGCAGCTTCATTAAATAGTACCCGCAAAACACCAGTCTCAATGTCAACAGTGAAGAGGCGACTCTGGGATGCTTGCCTTCTAGGCAGAGTTGCAAAGAAAAAGCCATATCTCAGACTGGCCAATAAGAAAAAAATATTAAGATAGGCAAAAGAACATTCTGCCTAGAAGGCCAGCATCCCGGAGTCGCCTCTTCACTGTTGATGTTGAGACTGGTGTTTTGCTGGTACTATTTAATGAAGGTGCCAGTTGAGGACTTGTGAGGTGTCTGTTTCTCAAACTAGACACTCTAATGTACTTGTCCTCTTGCTCAGTTGTGCACCGTGGCCTCCCACTCCTCTTTCTATTCTGGTTAGGGCCAGTTTGTGCTGTTCTGTGATGGGAGTAGTACACAGCATTGTACGAGGTCTTCAGTTTCTTGGCAATTTCTCGCATGGAATAGCCTTCACTTCTCAGAACAAGAATAGACTGACGAGTTTCAGAAGAAAGTTATTTGTTTCTGGCCATTGTGAGCCTGTAATCGAATCCACAAATGCTGATGCTCCAGATACTCAACTAGTCTAAAGAAGGCCAGTTTTAATGCTTCTTTAATCAGAACAACAGTTTTCAGCTGTGCTAACATAATTGCAAAAGGGTTTTCTAATGATCAATTAGCCTTTTAAAATGATAAACTTGGATTAGCTAACACAACGTGCCATTGGAACACAGGAGTGATGGTTGCTGATAATGGGCCTCTGTAGATATTCCATAAAAAATGCTGTTGTCTGCTGTTTCCAGCTACAATAGTCATTTACAACATTAACAATGTCTACACTGTATTTCTGATCAATTTGATGTTATTTTAATGGACAAAAAATTTGCTTTTCTTTCAAAACAAGGACATTTCGAAGTGACCCCACACTTTTGAACGGTAGTGTAGGTCTATCAACAGTTTTTGCAGTGAAATCAATCAATCAAATGTATTTATGAAGCCCTATTTACATCAGCAGATGTCATAACGTGCTATACAGAAACCCAGCCTAAAACCCCAAACAGCAAGCAATGCAGATGTAGAAGCACGTTGGCTAGGAAAAACTCCCTAGAAAGGCAGGAACCTAGGAAGAAACCTAGAGAGGAACCAGGCTCTGAGGGGTAGCCAGTTCTCTTCTGGCTGTGCCGGGTGGAGATTATAACAGTACATGGCCAATATGTTCAAACGTTCATAGATGACCAGCATGGTCAAATAATAATAATCACAGTGGTTGTAGAGGATGCAACAGGTCAGCACCTCAGGATTAAATGTCATTTGGCTTTTCATAGCTAAGCATTCAGAGTTCGAGACAGCAGGTTTGGTAGAGAAAGAGAGTAGAAAACAGCAGTTCTGGGATAAGGTAGCACGTCCGGTGAACAGATTAGGGTTCTATAGCTACAGGCAGAACAGTTGAAATTGGAGCAGCAGCACGACAAGGTGGACTGAGGACAGCAAGGAGTCATCAGGCCAGGTAGTCCTGAGGCATGGTCCCAGGGCTCAGGTCCTCCGAGAGAGGGGGTTAGAGATAATTAGAGGGAGCATACTTACATTCACACAGGACACCGGATAAGACAGGAGAAATACTCCAGATATAATAGACTGACCCTAGCCCCCCAACACATACTATTGCAGCATAAATATATGCCCTAGCAGAGCTGGTTAACATTCTATTGAAATGGTTACTTGCATAGTGGAGTTTTTTGTTTAGACATGTAGCTAGCTAGCTAAACAATGAACCATAATCCCAACTCATGGCTCTGAGATACAAATAATTTTACTACACAGATCATACACGTAACCTTAGATAGCAAGCCAGCCAATGTTAGCTAGCTAGCTAACAGTACTTTTTAACTTGAAATGAAAACTACTTTCTGACCAAATTAGAAATGTGTAATATATGAAAATGTAGCTAGCTACACTATCTTTCCCGTATACATGGATGGACGCTTCTCACTCTGTCACGGATGCCATGGTTGCCCGTAGTTTGATGATGTAATCCAGAGACAGGTGTTTTCTCTATCTCCTTAGCTATCATACTCAAATTCCACTGATTTCAAAACTCGGTCCTCCAGAAAGTGGAGAGCAACACTTATGAAGTTCTATTAATATATATATATATATATCTATATATATATATATATCTATATCTATATATATATATATATATATATCTATATATATATATATCTATATATATATATATATATATACTGCTCAAAAAAATAAAGGGAACACTTAAACAACACAATGTAACTCTAAGTCAATCACACTTCTGTGAAATCAAACTGTCCACTTAGGAAGCAACACTGATTGACAATACATTTCACATGCTGTTGTGCAAATGGAATAGACAAAAGGTGGAAATTATAGGCAATTAGCAAAACACCCCCAATAAAGGAGTGATTCTGCAGGTGGTGACCACAGACCACTTCTCAGTTCATATGCTTCCTGGCTGATGTTTTGGTCACTTTTGAATGCTGGCGGTGCTCTCACTCTAGTGGTAGCATGAGACGGAGTCTACAACCCACACAAGTTGCTCAGGTAGTGCAGCTCATCCAGGATGGCACATCAATGCGAGCTGTGGCAAGAAGGTTTGCTGTGTCTGTCAGCGTAGTGTCCAGAGCATGGAGGCGCTACCAGGAGACAGGCCAGTACATCAGGAGACGTGGAGGAGGCCGTAGGAGGGCAACAACCCAGCAGCAGGACCGCTATATCCGCCTTTGTGCAAGGAGGAGCACTGCCACAGCCCTGCAAAATGACCTCCAGCAGGCCACAAATGTGCATGTGCAAATGGTCTCACAAGGGCTCTGAGGATCTCATCTCGGTACCTAATGACAGTCAGGCTACCTCTGGCGAGCACATGGAGGGCTGTGCGGCCCCACAAAGAAATGCCACCCCACACCATGACTGACCCACCGCCAAACCGGTCATGCTGGAGGATGTTGCAGGCAGCAGAACGTTCTCCACAGCGTCTCCAGACTCTGTCACGTCTGTCTCATGTGCTCATGTGCTCAGTGTGAACCTGCTTTCATCTGTGAAGAGCACAGGGCGCCAGTGGCGAATTTGCCAATTTTGGTGTTCTCTGGCAAATGCCAAACGTCCTGCACGGTGTTGGGCTGTAAGCACAACCCCCACCTGTGGACGTCGGGCCCTCATACCACCCTCATGGAGTCTGTTTCTGACCGTTTGAGCAGACACATGCACATTTGTGGCCTGCTGGAGGTCATTTTGCAGGGCTCTGGCAGTGCTCCTCCTTGCACAAAGGCGGATATAGCGGTCCTGCTGCTGGGTTGTTGCCCTCCTACGGCCTCCTCCACGTCTCCTGATGTACTGGCCTGTCTCCTGGTAGCGCCTCCATGCTCTGGACACTACGCTGACAGACACAGCAAACCTTCTTGCCACAGCTCGCATTGATGTGCCATCATGGATGAGCTGCACTACCTGAGCCACTTGTGTGGGTTGTAGACTCCGTCTCATGCTACCACTAGAGTGAGAGCACCGCCAGCATTCAAAAGTGACCAAAACATCAGCCAGGAAGCATAGGAACTGAGAAGTGGTCTGTGGTCACCACCTGCAGAATCACTCCTTTATTGGGGGTGTTTTGCTAATTGCCTATAATTTCCACCGTTTGTCTATTCCATTTGCACAACAGCATGTGAAATTTATTGTCAATCAGTGTTGCTTCCTAAGTGGACAGTTTGATTTCACAGAAGTGTGATTGACTTGGAGTTACATTGTGTTGTTTATGTGTTCCCTATATTTTTTTGAGCAGTATATATATATATATATATATATATATATATATATAGATAGATATAGATATAGATATATATATATATAGATATATAGATATATAGATATATATATATATTAATAGATATATATATAGATATATATAGATATATATATATAGATATATATTAATAGATATAGATATACCATATCTATATCTATTAATATATATTAATAATCTATATATATTAATATATATATATCTATATATATATATATATATATATATATATATCTATTAATATATATTAATATATATATATATATATATATATATACAGTGGGGCAAATAAGTATTTAGTCAGCCACCAATTGTGCAAGTTCTCCCACTTAAAAAGATGAGAGGCCTGTAATTTTCATCATAGGTACACTTCAACTATGACAGACAAAATGAGAAAAAAAATCCAGAAAATCACATTGTAGGATTTTTTATGAATTTATTTGCAAATTATGGTGGAAAATAAGTATTTGGTCACCTACAAACAAGCAAGATTTCTGGCTGTCACAGACCTGTAACTTCTTCTTTAAGAGGCTCCTCTGTCCTCCACTCGTTACCTGTATTAATGGCACCTGTTTGAACTTGTAATCAGTATAAAAGACACCTGTCCACAACCTCAAACAGTCACACTCCAAACTCCACTATGGCCAAGACCAAAGAGCTGTCAAAGGACACCAGAAACAAAATTGTAGACCTGTACCAGGCTGGGAAGACTGAATCTGCAATAGGTAAGCAGCTTGGTTTGAAGAAATCAACTGTGGGAGCAATTATTAGGAAATGGAAGACATACAAGACCACTGATAATCTCCCTCGATCTGGGGCTCCACGCAAGATCTCACCCCGTGGGGTCAAAATGATCACAAGAACGGTGAGCAAAAATCCCAGAACCACACGGGGGGACCTAGTGAATGACCTGCAGAGAGCTGGGACCAAAGTAACAAAGCCTACCATCAGTAACACACTACGCCGCCAGGGACTCAAATCCTGCAGTGCCAGACGTGTCCCCCTGCTTAAGCCAGTACATGTCCAGGCCCGTCTGAAGTTTGCTAGAGAGCATTTGGATGATCCAGAAGAAGATTGGGAGAATGTCATATGGTCAGATGAAACCAAAATAGAACTTTTTGGTAAAAACTCAACTCGTCGTGTTTGGAGGACAAAGAATGCTGAGTTGCATCCAAAGAACACCATACCTACTGTGAAGTATGGGGGTGGAAACATCATGCTTTGGGGCTGTTTTTCTGCAAAGGGACCAGGACGACTGATCCGTGTAAAGGAAAGAATGAATGGGGCCATGTATCGTGAGATTTTGAGTGAAAACCTCCTTCCATCAGCAAGGGCATTGAAGATGAAACGTGGCTGGGTCTTTCAGCATGACAATGATCCCAAACACCCCGCCCGGGCAACGAAGGAGTGGCTTCGTAAGAAGCATTTCAAGGTCCTGGAGTGGCCTAGCCAGTCTCCAGATCTCAACCCCATAGAAAATCTTTGGAGGGAGTTGAAAGTCCGTGTTGCCCAGCAACAGCCCCAAAACATTACTGCTCTAGAGGAGATCTGCATGGAGGAATGGGCCAAAATACCAGCAACAGTGTGTGAAAACCTTGTGAAGACTTACAGAAAACGTTTGACCTCTGTCATTGCCAACAAAGGGTATATAACAAAGTATTGAGAAACTTTTGTTATTGGCCAAATACTTATTTTCCACCATAATTTGCAAATAAATTCATTAAAAATCCTACAATGTGATTTTCTGGATTTTTTTTCTCATTTTGTCTGTCATAGTTGAAGTGTACCTATGATGAAAATTACAGGCCTCTCTCATCTTTTTAAGTGGGAGAACTTGCACAATTGGTGGCTGACTAAATACTTTTTTGCCCCACTGTATATATACAGTGGGGAGAACAAGTATTTGATACACTGCCGATTTTGCAGGTTTTCCTACTTACAAAGCATGTAGAGGTCTGTAATTTGTATCATAGGTACACTTCAACTGTGAGAGACGGAATCTAAAACAAAAATCCAGAAAATCACATTGTATGATTTTTAAATAATTAATTTGCATTTTATTGCATGACATAAGTATTTGATCACCTACCAACCAGTAAGAATTCCGGCTCTCACAGACCTGTTAGTTTTTCTTTAAGAAGCCCTCCTGTTCTCCACTCATTACCTGTATTAACTGCACCTGTTTGAACTCGTTACCTGTATAAAAGACACCTGTCCACACACTCAATCAAACAGACTCCAACCTCTCCACAATGGCCAAGACCAGAGAGCTGTGTAAGGACATCAGGGATAAAATTGTAGACCTGCACAAGGCTGGGATGGGCTACAGGACAATAGGCAAGCAGCTTGGTGAGAAGGCAACAACTGTTGGCGCAATTATTAGAAAATAGAAGAAAATAGAAGAAGTTCAAGATGATGGTCAATCACCCTCGGTCTGGGGCTCCATGCAAGATCTCACCTCGTGGGGCATCAATGATCATGAGGAAGGTGAGGGATCAGCCCAGAACTACACGGCAGGACCTGGTCAATGACCTGAAGAGAGCTGGGACCACAGTCTCAAAGAAAACCATTAGTAACACACTACGCCGTCATGGATTAAAATCCTGCAGCGCACACAAGGTCCCCCTGCTCAAGCAGGCGCATGTCCAGGCCCGTCTGAAGTTTGCCAATGACCATCTGGATGATCCAGAGGAGGAATGGGAGAAGGTCATGTGGTCTGATGATTCAAAAATAGAGCTTTTTGGTCTAACTCCACTCGCCGTGTTTGGAGGAAGAAGAAGGATGAGTACAACCCCAAGAACACCATCCCAACCGTGAAGCATGGAGGTGGAAACATCATTCTTTGGGGATGCTTTTCTGCAAAGGGGACAGGACGACTGCACCGTATTGAGGGGAGGATGGATGGGGCCATGTATTGCGAGATCTTAGCCAACAACCTCCTTCCCTCAGTAAGAGCATTGATGATGGGTCGTGGCTGGGTCTTCCAGCATGACAACGACACGAAACACACAGCCATGGCAACTAAGGAGTGGCTCCGTAAGAAGTATCTCAAGGTCCTGGAGTGGCCTAGCCAGTCTCCAGACCTGAACCCAATAGAAAATCTTTGGAGGGAGCTGAAAGTCCGTATTGCCCAGCGACAGCCCCGAAACCTGAAGGATCTGGAGACGGTCTGTATGGAGGAGTGGGCCAAAATCCCTGCTGCAGTGTGTGCAAACCTGGTCAAGAACTACAGGAAATGTATGATCTCTGTAATTGCAAACAAAGGATTCTGTACCAAATATTAAGTTCTGCTTTTCTGTCATGCAATAAAATGCAAATTAATTACTTAAAAATCATACAATGTGATTTTCGGGATTTTTGTTTTAGATTCCGTCTCTCACAGTTGAAGTGTACCTATGATAAAAATTACAGACCTCTACATGCTTTGTAAGTAGGAAAATCGGCAAAATCGGCAGTGTATCAAATACTTGTTCTCCCCACTGTATATGTGTATATATATATATATATATATATATATATATATATATATATATATATATATATATATATATACACACACACACATCACACACACACACGGTATTAGACAGGATTACCTACACATACTGACCAGCTCCGACAGAAGCGTGCATGACAGACCAATCTGAACTGATCTCTCGGCATATCCAGCCCACTCATTGTGTCAGCCAAGTGTGAAGGTTGCTGACTTTGTTTGTGGCTAAACCAACTAGGGTTGTAATTTTAACAATTGTATTCAAATTTACAGATGGCTTACAACTTTGTTATTAAGGCACATGAAAGTTCACATGTTCCATAAGGCATTTCTGCCCCCCCAAAAAAAACGAATTCAGATTTTTTTTTAAAGTTTTTGTTCAAATGGCGCTCCTGTGAAGTAGTGACGTGCGATATACGCCTAGTTTCCTGAAAGGGTCACAAATGTTAGCAATGATAACAAGTACATGAAAAATCCCATAGGAAATGGGACCCTCAACCCTGGCGTTGTAAGCGCCATGCTCTACCAAGTGAGCCACACAGGATTTTATACAGTAAGTCTCTTAATCCAGTAGGGGATTTTCTGCTGTTACAAGGGAAGCTTGATTTTGCAAGAAGCTAACCACTTAGCTAGCTAGCTACTGAGCTAGCAAACCAAATGAACAACTGCAGAGCATTTAGCACATCTTAGACGGTTAACATGATAGTTGTAAGATGTCTAGCTGGCAAACATTTAGTTGTGAATTCCATACGGTTACTCGAACACCTGGCGCATGCTGCACAACAGTGAGTGAGTGACTCACAATGCTCCGGTCTCTCGTCGTTGTGTGCTTGTAAACTAAACAACGTGACTGAGGACTACCGTTAAGCTTCATGATGGAAAAGGTGACCGGTGAAAGACGTTATCTCCTAACGTATTGCACATGTTGACTGCAGGTATTTACTTAAAAAGTAGCTACAAATATTGTAATTTATAGAAGAGAAAAAAATTTTTTTGACGGTATTGGAAAACCATTCTGTGGCTATTTCCAAGTACCCCTGTATATGTGGTACACAGACTAGTAAGGTCACATGCACACATACACAAACTGTGTTGGCCTTTCCTGTATTCGGACTGTACATCATGTCACAGCACGGTGCTAATGTATTCCTTTATGCGTGCCAAGTGCCAAAATTGTTGTCCGTGTGTGGCGCTTGCATGTGTGTGAGATATTCCAAACGTGTCCAATCCCAGGGCAAAGAATGGAAACATCATTTTCTGCTCCTGTTGTCCCCCCGGCAGGTAGGTGTATAGCTTTAGTAATACGTTTCCCTGAGAGCTCTCTGTCTGATAGATGTACTATCAGCAGACCCACTAAAGAGCTACTCACAGGCCTCTGTTAAAGCTGGAACAATCATCTCGGGGTGAGTCCCATATGGCAGTCTCTTCCCTATTTTCGTCCACTTTTTTACCAGGGCCCATTGGGAATAGGGTGCCATTTGGGACGCAACCTCAGCCTCTCCTCTGGCCCAAACCTGTCCTACGCTCACATATACTAGCCAGACCTGCACTCCCAAAATAACTCCTATTGAGTAGTCTACATATCCGGGTTTATTTGATATGGTCCCTAGGACTGCGGCGCTAAAAGGTGTTATACATGTATATTCAATTAGTGTGAAGTGTGCGATATGAACACAATCTGTTTTCATAAGGAACCTGTCCTCTACAAACGAAAATTCTAACAACAATCCTGGGGAAAAATGTGTACTTATAAAAAGAATACTATGTCCAGGATGAAGGGAGAGCCAGAGAAAACATGTAATGAGTCCATAGCCTGGAGGGCAGAGATCGAAGTTAATTTGCCTGTTTCAACATGCCCAGATGAAACGCTTGATCCTAAAGAATTTTCCTGTTCAAATGTCACTTTGGTTCACAGCTGGCTAACGTGTGTGTGTGTGTGTATGGCCTGGGGCTAGTGGACCAGCAGGCTGGTAGGATAGGACTTGTCTTTGACCAGTCATCATAGCTCTGGCCATTCATACCTGCTGTAGTCTCTCCCTTGCCAGCATAAGATGGAGAGAGACCTTCCTTCCTTCCTTAGAGCTGGGTGCCATGTTGCTGCTTCCAGAAATCCCATCCAAGAGTATCTGGATCTAATTCTGAGTCATTCTAATCCCTCTCTTCTACCAAAGCAATTTTTTTGTTGTTATTCTCCTATACATTATGATGATTTAGGGATGTAATTTGACAGGGTTGACCTACTAGAGAGTACAAAACAGGATCAGATAGTCATTGTGTTCCGAGAGGAAGAAAATGTTCCAGGTGACAGGTGTTTAACGTTGTTGTGTACCTGTGTTTATGCATGCGTGGGTATATTATGTGTGTGTACTGCTTTATCTCGTAACGTATTATACAAGTTGACTGCAGGTATTTACTTAAGTCTAACAAAAAAAGTAGCTACATCCCGTGGCTATTTCCAAGTACCCCGGTATATGGTATATATGGTATACTGCCCAAGCCTAGTACACAGGCGAGTAAGGTCACACTCACACACACACTATGTCTTAGCATTTGCTGTATTCGGACTGTACATTAGGTCATAACGCGGTGCTAATGTATTCGTATGTGTTTTTGACCTTCACCTGTGGGATCGTCTGAAGGAGTTGCTGAGGAGGTATTTCTGTCGGTAATAAAGCCCTTTTTTGTAGAAAACCTCATTCTGATTGGCTGGGCCTGGTTCCCCCGTGGGTGGGCCTATGCACTTCCAGGCCCACCCATGGCTGCACCAGTGCCCAGTCATGTGAAATCCATAGATCAGGGCCTAATTCATTTTATTTATATTCACTGATTTCCTTATGAACTGTAACTCAGTAAAATCTTTGAAGTTTTTGAATTTATATTTTGATCCAGTATAACATTGTAAAAAATGTTTCAAAGAATAATCCTGAATACAAAGCATTATGTTTGAGGCAAATCCAACACAGCACATCTCTCAGTACCACTTTTAATATTTTCAAGCATGCTTGTGGCTGAATCATGTTCTGGGTATGCTTGTCATTTGCAAGTTTTTCAGGATAGAAAGAAAAGTAATACAGCTAAGCACAGGCAAAGAGGAAAACCTGGTTCAATTTGCCTTCCAACAGACACTGGGAGACAAATCCACCTTTCAGCAGGACAATAACCTAAAACGCAAGTCCAAATATATATACTCGAGTTACTTAACAAGATGAAATTGAATGACTGGCTGAGTTTTGACTTACATCTACTTGAAAATCTATGGCAATATTTGAAATTGGCTGTCTAGCAATGATCAACAACCAATTTGAGAGCTTGAATTTTTAAAATGATAGTGGGCAAATATTGTACAATCCAGGTGTGCAAAGCTCTTAGAGACTTACCAAGACTCACAGCTGTAATCGCTGACTCAGGGATTTGAATATTCTAATCAAAAATTTGACATGAGTATTTTGTGTAGATCGTCGATTAAAAAGAAAAGACAATTTAATCCATTCTAATCCCACTTTGTAACACAACAATGTGTGTGAATACTCTCTGAAGGCACTGTATATCCTTCAGTGTGTGTGTGTACCTGTGCTTATGAATGCATGAATGTGTGTTTCTGCATTGTGTATATATACTAGTGTGTGTGGTGTCATGGTAGGCTGTAACCCTGAGGCTTGATCTCAGCAGGTGCCTAGGGGTCAACGCGACCCCCCTCTGGGATTTGTTCTCTGCAGGGTCCATGGTCCATAGATTTCCTTCAGATAAGGCGCAGCATGAGAGTGAGGGAGAAGAGAGGGAGAAATAGAAGGAGGTGAATGGAAGAGAGAGAGAGACCCCTGTACTGTATAATGTCAGTACAGGAGATAGCGAGGCCGGCAGCTAAGTGCTTTTGTCCCCGTTTTATCCTCTGAGCCAAAAGGTCCTGGGTAAAAAGGCTGGGGCTGCAGAACAGTCTATCATTCTTTCTCCCAGGCCTGTGGTTACACTGGCCACCTGCAGAGAGAAAGGAGGGAGGGAGAAAAAAATAGAAAAAGAGAAAGGGAAGGATACGGTGACAGAGAGATGTGCAATTTGAGGTTGACCTGACCTCGTTTTCAAACACTTTCATTTTCAAACCCAGTCAGTAAAATGGTTCTGCTTTTCAAGGTGACGTTATTGGGTTAACTCCCTACAGGCCGCACGTGTCGCGCAGCTGAGGGTCGAGCGGAGACGAACGGATTTGGTTCAGCCAGTCAGTCGTCCTGATGAGCCCTTCCCATCTAGCTAGTTTATTCTTGTGTGCCGAAGTTGGGACTTGGAAGAGTGTTCAGAATCATTCCGTTTTTTCTGAGTAGTTGTATATTTTTACAGTATTTGTACTTTAGCGGTCACCCTGGCCTGATATTGGATACACTATCTAGCTACTTCTCCTTACTGCTGGACAGCAGTGCTTGGCAAGAGAGAGCGAGGGTCACTGTGCCCCATGTTGTTGCCAGCTTGCAGTGCAAACTCTCCCAATTGAGCAGTGTAACGTTCTACTGCATCACGGTGACATCCAGATGGTTACTACCACTATTACAAGCTATTTCTCATGTAGGCTGCTATCCTACTCAAAATAAAATGTAGTGGGATGGGATAAATTGGACGCGTTAACTACCACATGATACAGCAACTGTTGCCCGGTGGGAAGCAACTCACGTCGGCAAGCATCTCAATACAACACCGTTGCACTGGCTTGTCGTAACGTTTATAGGCATAACCCCCTTTTTTTTCAATTTTCGCCTAAATTATATACCCAAATCTAACTGACTGTAGCTCAAGACCTGAAGCAAGGATATGCACATTCTTGGTACCATTTGAACACTTTGAAGTTAGTGGAAATTGAATGTAGGAGAATATAACACAATAGATCTGGTAGAAGAAAATACAAAGAAAAAAACAACCGTTTTTTTCCCTACCACCATCTTTGAAATGCAGCAGAAAGGTCCTGTTCCAGCCATCACTCTGGTTGTAATTCCGATGGTGTCCACAAGATGGCAGCCGTGTATGTGCAAAGTTTCAGGCGAATAACTTGAAATATTACATTTAGTGTGAAGTCACCCAGGTACATTTGGGCAAATCGTGAAGGAGACATTTGCATTCGTATTACATTTCTCTGCAAAAATATCGTTAAGTCTGTATACTTGGACTTTGATTTAGCTTTTACAGTATTAGTAGCCATATTATAAGTTCAACATTTACAAAACAACCAGTTTTCATAACTTCATAACTCTGAATATTCTTATAATTTTTGTCCAAAATTAAAAGGCATGCTGTCGTACAAGGTTACAAGCTACATTTTACGACCGATACATGGTTTCCGGATACTCCCGCAAGCTTATTGGCTATCTAGCTAGCTTTGTTTGACCCCGATTGATGCTTATTTGACAAAGTTAGTCATTCGAGTGAACGCCCGCGTCATCGGCGTGCCATGAATGCGTCGCTCTCTGACCAAATATGGTGTCCTATAGGATATACTACACCCCTAATGATATAGTGAAGTCTCGTTACGTTCTAGGATCTCTGATGAATACATACCCACGCGATTTGACTGGTTGAAACAACGTTTTGGGTGTGATTTTCACAGATTCCTTTCTTTGCAAATTGAGCAAGTGGAAATACAAAATCGATTGTGCATGCACCTTTTTAGGATATGAAAAAGGATTTCATGTAACAAAATGACACTTCATGTTATCTCTGGGACCCTTTTGGATGATAAATCAGAGCAAGATTTCAGAATGTAAGAACACATTTCACCTTCAGAGGTGAATTTATCAAACCTATTGCTGTGAAAAGTGTTTTGTTGTTAGGAGCTCTCAAACAATAGCATGGCATTTTTTTGCAGTAATAGCTACTGTTAATTGGACAGTGCAGTTATACTAACAAGAATTTAAGCTTTCATCCGATATAAGACACTTATGTACCGACATTTTGTTGTTTCCCTAAAATCTGTGATGGATGAGTCCTTCCCAGCTAGTTAGCTGGCAACAGCATGGCGCAAGTTAAAAGGTATATAAAAAAAGGCGCTGCATGATTTACAGCTGTCCCGTTGATGGGACGCCGATCCCCAACTAATTGGCATGTCACGGTGATATCCAGATGGTGACCAATACTTCAAGTTATTTCTCCCTCTCCCATTGAAATAAACATGGCTTTTTTATATACCTTTTAACTAGCAACATGCTGTTGCCAGCTAACTAGCTGGGAAGGACTCATCCATTCGTCTCCACTCGACCCTCAGCTGCGCGAATTACGTAATCAATTTGGGCACCAGGCGTGTCGGTATAGCCTCTCTCCTCTCAGAAATGTTTTTCAGTCTCTGAATGATGTCATTCACAGCTAGTTATTAGAATAATTGGATTCGAAACTAGAGTAGCAATGTTTACCGTACTAACTGCAATTGAATTAAACGGACACACATTATCAGCTAGGCCGACTTCTTAATAAGCAACACCAGTGCTCATTATTATTAAAAAAAAATCTAATTCCATGTTTTTTTCCTTGCTCTAGCCTTGAGAATGAATAAAGCGATTTTATTTATTTTTTGTTCCCCCAATATGGAATTATTAGATTTGGCCATGTGTCCATTTTAAAGGCATAGCCTCGGAAAACCAAAAACAATTTCATGTAGAACACTAGAATTTTTCTATTTCAATGATTAAGATAACATCACCAATTTCAAAAAGAGGTCCAGAGTAATGTGGCCCTGTAAGGGAAAAAGACAGTTTTGCCAATAGGGGAGAGAATTTTTTTAAATAATTGAAACTACACTTTACTATAAAAATGTTAATGTTCATTCCGCCTACAGAGGGTAATTCAGCCGCTTATAGAGGGGAGAGGGAGACAAAGAGATACTATATATGGAGAGAGAGAAGAGCGAGCGAGGAAGCTGTTGGAGAGGGGAGAGCCTGTGGTGTAAGAGGGAACACTCAGACGTATAGACACCTTAAACAGATACAGCTCTTCACCTTCAGGCATCCATATTTATAACCCAGCAGGACAGCAGCTTCTACAGATAATGGACATTTCATTTACTGCCGAGTGTGAAGTCAGTGAAGTGCTTTTAAAGACATGATGGTTGTGTGGTTGGCATGTGTGGGTGACTGGCCTACTGTATTTTGTTTTGCTGTACCATTGTATTGGTCGTCGGGTATGTGTTATGGGTCTTGACCCAAAGCCTCTTTCTCTAGAGATGCATCTCTAGGCCTGCTCTCTCTCTCCCTCTCTCTTTCCCTCCCTCCCATCCGCCTTCTCCTCCCCTCTCTCTCCCTCTCTCTTTCCCTCCCTCCCATCTGCCTTCTCCTCCCCTCTCTCTGTTGTTTCATTTCTCGGTCTGATTGAGATGATATCGCGTCGCTAACAGTCATGGCCGCCGGTGGCCTTCCCATTGGCCATCTGCCTGAGGGTTAGGGTCAGGGGCCAGGCGGGCGTTTATCTGGCCAATCGCAGCTGCCCGCTGATCTGCCTTCCCAGTCATCTGAGGTTTGAGATGAACTGCTCTGCTGTCTGCCTCCCGCCGCAGGGCAGCGGCGAAAAACACGCAGATTATCTGATCATTTCATAAAAGGACAGGCCGGGTCAGCTACGCAGACGGGCGCGGGGGACGCTGCGGAAAAAGGAGAAAAGAACGGAGAGACAGAGGAGAGGAAAACAACGAGAAGAGAAGTGGTGGGGTGTTGTGATGACATTGCTGTGGTCTTTATAGGTAGATTACATGTTTTTGTAGGGTTCTTATCATTTGAATGCGACGCGTGACATATTCCTGTTTGTCGATGCACACAGCATACAGATGTTTTCTCCTCATTTGACCAGTTTTCGTAGGGGTTGATGCGTTTTTCGTCTGAAATTATAAAGTGGCACTTGCAAACTTTAGAAGCCTTTTGAAAACCTTGAATACACTAAAAGTTTGCAGTTGCAGGTAAATTATTTGCGACAGAGTGATTTTAAAGATGGTACACCTGTATCTGTCGTGACCGTATGCCACTTTATTGAATAAGTACCCTTTACTAGTATTATTATGATACTATAGAGAGTGCTGTGCCACTCTCTCACATAAACTATTACAATAGTGTTGTTCCTGGGGGGAGCATATTACATGTGAGCACACCACCGTACATAGCCTACCATAAATCGTTTTGTGTGGGGAAGCATATTGCCTGTGACACCTTGTTATATTACCACACTATCCCACCCACCATCATTAGGCCCATAGCTGTGTTGCGGTGGGGGAACATATTGCCTGTGACACCTTGTTATGTTAACAGGCTATCACACAGGCTATTACAGCACAATAGAGTGCCTCAGTGGGGAGTGTATTTAATGTGACACGCAGGCAGGCAGGCTGTATGCATACTGTAATGAGTCCGGTCCCAGAGGACTGTCGCTGCTTAACCTTCGCACCCCCTTCGCTAATTACTGATCCAACTGCTACTGCAGCTGAGGGAAGGAAAGAAGGAAGGGAGAGAGAGGAGGAAAAGAGAGGGGGAGAGAGGGAAAGGAGGAGGAGAGCAGGTAACCCCCAGTTTGGTGATCAGTGATATTAATGAAGGAGGGAATACCCATTACTAGGATGTATTGTGGATGTATTTCAAGGCCTACCTTCAAACTCAGTGCCTCTTTCCTTGACATCATGGGAAAATCAAAATAAATCAGCCAAGACCAAAATTGTAGACCTCCACAAGTCTGGTTCATCCTTGGAAGCATTTTCCAAACGCCTGAAGGTACCACGTTCATCTGTACAAACAATAGTACGCAAGTATAAACACCATGGGACCACGCAGCCGCCATACCGCTCAGGAAGGAGACGCGTTCTGTCTCCTAGAGATGAACGTACTTTGGTGCGAAAAGTGCAAATCAATCCCAGAACAACAGCAAAGGACCTTGTGAAGATGCTGGAGGAAACGGGTACAAAAGTATCTATATCCACAGTAAAACGAGTCCTATATCGACATAACCTGAGAGGCCGCTCAGCAAGGAAGAAGCCACTGTGCCAAAGAGCACTATCCCAACCATGAAGCACGGGGGTGGCAGCATCATGTTGTGTGGGTGCTTTGCTGCAGGAGGGACTGGTGCACTTCACAAAATAGATGGCATCATGAGGATTGAAAATTATGTGGATATATTGAAGCAACATCTCAAGACATCAGTCAGGAAGTTATAGCTTGGTCGCAAATGGGTCTTCCAAATGGACAATGACACCAAGCGTACTTCCAAAGTTGTTGCAAAATGGCTTAAGGACAACAAAGTCAAGGTATTGGAGTGGCCATCACAAAGCCATGACCTCAATTCTATAGAACATTTGTGGGCTGAACTGAAAAGGCGTGTGTGAGCAAGGAATCCTACAAACCTGACTCCGTTACACCAGCTCTGTCAGGAGGAATCTGCCAAAATTCACCCAACTTATTGTGGGAAGCTTGTGGAAGGCTACCCAAAACATTTGACCCAAGTTAATCAATTTAAAGGCAATGCTACCAAATACTAATTGAGTGTATGTAACTTCTGACCCACTGGGAATGTGATGAAAGCAATACAAGCTAAAATACACCATTCTCTCTACTATAATTCTGACATTTCACATTGTTAAAATAAAGTGGTGATCCTAACTGACCTAAGTCAAGGGAATTTTACTAGGATTAAATGTCAGGAATTGTGAAAACGGAGTTTAAATGTATTTGGCTAAGGTGTATGTAAACTTCCGACTTCAACTGTAGATACTTTTGTACCTGTTTCCTCCATCTTCAGAAGGTCCTCTGCTGTTGTTCTGGGATTGATTTGCACTTTTTGCACCAAAGTACGTTCATCTCTAGGAGACAGAACGTGTCTCCTTCCTGAGCGGTATGACAGCTGTGTGGTCACATGGTGTTTGTACTTGCGTACTATTGTTTGTACAGATGAAGCTAGTTAGCTGGCGTTTGGAAATTGCTCCCAAGGATGAACGAGACTTGTGGAGGTCTACAATTTCTTTTCTGAGGTCTTGGCTGATTTCTTTTGATTTTCCCATGATGTCAAGCAAAGAGGCACTGAGTTTGAAGGTAGGCCTTGAAATACATCCACAGGTACACCTCCAATTGACTAAAATGATGTCAATTAGCCTATCAGAAGCTTCTAAAGCCATGACATAATTTTCTGGAATTTTCCAAGCTTTTTAAAGGCACAGTCAACTTAGTGTATGTAAATTTCTGACCCACTGGAATTGTGATACAGTGAAATAATCGGGCTGTAAACAATTGTTGGAAAAATTGCTTGTGTCATGCACAAAGTAGACGTCCTAACCGACTTGCCAAAACTATAGTTTGTTAACAAGAAATTTCTAGTGGTTGAAAAACGAGTTTTAATGACTCCAACCTAAGTGTATGTTAACTTCTGACTTCAACTGTCTGGTATGTATGTACACTACCTTTCAAGAGTTTGCGGTCACTTAGAAATGTCCTTGTTGTCCATGAAAACATACATGAAATGAGTTGGAAAATGAATAGGACATATCGTCAAGATGTTGACAAGGTTAGAAATAATGCTTTTTAATTGAAATAATAATTGTGTCCTTTTGTCAAAGAATCCTCCATTTGCAGCAATTACAGCCTTGCAGACCTTTGGCATTCTAGTTGTCAATTTGTTGAGGTAATCTGAAGAGAGTTCACCCCATGCTTCCTGAAGCACCTCCCACAAATTGGATTGACTTGATGGGCACTTCTTACGTACCATACGGTCAAGCTGCTCCCACAACAGCTGAATAGGGTTGAGATCCGGTTACCATGCTGGCCACTCCATTATAGACAGAATACCAGCTGACTGCTTCTTCCCTAAATAGTTTTTGCATAGTTTGGAGCTGTGCTTTGGGTCATTGTCCCGTTGTAGGATGAAATTGGCTCCAATTTAGCGCCGTCCACAGGGTATGGCGTTGCAAAGGGGAGTGATCACCTTCCTACTTCAAGATCCCTTTTACCCTGTACACATCTCCCACTTTACCAGCACCAATGCACCCCCAGACCATCACATTGCCTCCACCATGCTTGACAGATGGCGTCAAGCACTCCTCCTCCATCTTAAATTTTTTTTCTGTGTCTCACGAATGTTCTTCTTTGTGATCCGAACACCTCAAACTTAGATTTGTCTGTCCATAACACTTTTTTCCCAATCTTCCTCTGTCCAGTGTCTGGGTTATTTTGCACATCTTAATCGTTTCTTTTTATTGGCCAGTCTGAGAGATGGCTTTTTCTTAGCAACTCTGCCTAGAAGGCCAGCGTCCCGGAGTCGCCTCTTCACTGTTGACGTTGAGACTGGTGTTTTGCGGCTACTATTTAATGAAGCTGCCAGTTGAGGACTTGTGAGGTTTCTGTTTCTGATCAATTTTAGGTTATTTTAATAGCACAAAATGAGCTTTTCTTTCAAAAAACAAGCAGATTTCTAAGCGACTCCAAACATTTGAACGGTCGTGTATATAGATGGGTTTCCCCCATCTGTATGGGAGAAGGTGACTCGTCGGACTCGGGCTTGCCAGGAGTGCCCACTTTTTTCCCCCTGGCATTGCCACCTGTCATCTGGCACAGGTGGCACAGCTCACCTGGCACCGCAGGGCAGAAACAGACCCTGGCCTCTCGCCCGTGTCTGTCTCTGCCCCCTCCGCTGCCTGTTTCATGCCCGCTCACCGCCTGTTTGGCTGGCTGTGTCCACTCCTGTCGCCATCCTGACTGACACACACATACAAACACCTGTAACGCCGGACACACAGGGCAGAATCCCAGATAGCCAGCCCAACACCAACACACTTCTAGACTTGTAATATATCATCCAACTCTCACTGGATGTCACAAGTTATTGGTGCTGTTTGTGTGTGTATGTCTGCTCGCATGAATATGTGTACTGTATGTATGCGTGTGTCTGTCTGTGTAGTTTGGGGTCATTGGGCTGTTTTTTTTGCTGCAGTGCCCAGTGGGTTAGGGTTGTCTGTCTGTCTGTCTGTCTGTCTGTCTGTCTGTCTGTCTGTCTGTCTGTCTGTCTGTCTGTCTGTCTGTCTGTCTGTCTGTCTGTCTGTCTGTCTGTCTGTCTGTCTGTCTAACCCATCACTGTCTGTCTGTCTGTCTAACCCATCACTGTCCGTCCGTCCGTCCGTCCGTCCGTCCGTCCGGTTCCATACATACCTAGAGGCAGAGGCTCACCTTGGCTCCTCCTTGACTTTCAGTGGGCCACCATTTTAGAGAGAGCGAGATTTACTGTTCATTTCTGATTGTTTGTTTATTTTACTTCTATTTATTGTTTAAACGTATGTTACCCATTCCAATAAAACCCTTTGAATTAAATTGAATTGAGAGAAAAAAAGAGCAGGATAGTCATGAAGCCAGTAGGCCAGCCTTGTGTGAGAGAGGCGGATGGAGGACGTAATGGAACAGAATTATAGAGCGATGTCATTGTATTTCTCGCCCATAAGAAGTGGAGGGAGAGGGATACAGCCTGTAACACAGCCTGATGGCTGTTGTTCCTGCGGCTCCATTAGAAGAGGCCAGTCATGCAGCAAAGCCCTGACTCACTGATTGATAAGGGGCTCAACTATACACAACACACACACATGCACAGACACACATACACAAACACAGATGGATGCATGCACACAAAAACACACATCCCGGGGGTGCTGCTCCTCTCTAACTATCTCTCTCCCCCTCTCTCTCTCCCACTCTCCCTCCCTCTCCCTCCTCAGCTCTCTGATCTGTTCATCTCCTTCGATGAGGAACCCCAGGGCGCGGCGTCGCTGGCCCAGGTCCACAAGGCAGTGTTGCATGATGGTAGGACGGTGGCTGTGAAGGTCCAACACCCCAAGGTCCAGACACAGAGCTCCAAGGACATCGTGGTCATGGAGGTGAGCCTGTCTGTCTGTATTCAATAACCGTCGACGTATCTTCTGACATGTTATCTCATCGATGGTCTCTCAATAATGTCTTTCTCTCGGTCTCCCTGTCTCTCTTTCTGTTTCTCTCTCTTTCTGTTTCCCTTTGTCTCGGTCTCTCTTTGTCTCTGTCTCTTGTCTGTGTCTCTCTCTCCCTGTCTCTCGTGTGTATTTGTGTATGCATGCGTGCGTGTGTATTTGTGTATGCATGCGTGCGTGTCTCTGTGCATATGTATGTGCCGTGCGTACATGCTTATTCCCCCTCTAGGTCCTGCTGAACATGGTCCACTGGCTGTTCCCAGACTTTGCCTTCATGTGGCTGGTGGAGGAGGCTAAGAAGAACATGCCTGCAGAGCTGGACTTCCTCAACGAGGGACGCAACGCTGAGAAGGTGGCGGTCATGCTCGCACACTTCCCCTGGCTCAAGGTACACACACACACACACACACACACACACACACTGGGATGGAAGAAATATCATGTTTTTACTCTGCTTGAGTATACAGTCTATTTTTCCTTGTCGTATATAACTGTCTATTTCCCCATTCTTCTTTTAGCTTCGGTTGAATGTGGCTTGGTAACTGTCCAGAGGGCATGATTGATTAAGAGCAGCTACTATTGATCAGTGTGATAGTGAATGTTCCCAGAGAGATATGGTGTGTGTGTGTGTGTTTTGGGGAGGTGTGAAGGAAAACAATAGAAACTCCTCTAACGGTTGCTATCGTGTTGTCATGCAATTGTGAAACATCCTCCCTTCCTCCATCCCTCTCTCAGGTACCTAAGATCCACTGGGACCTGTCTACCAGGCGGATCCTGACCATGGACTTTGCCGAGGGAGGCCAGGTCAACGACAGAGACTATATGAGGAGACACGGCATCAACGTCAATGAGGTACGACACGATGGCCGCATTCATTAAGTCACACCGGAGCAACATTGTTCGGGGGGACGAACAGCGAACACGAGCGTTTCTTATTGGGCAAATCCATGCAGTCCCTCCCTGTTTGTCTGTTTTTTTTCTGTTTGGTGCATATTGAATATGACCCATATCGTGAGCTAATCCTCACTTCTGTGTATTTTCCGACATTTTTCGTCCTCATTTTGGGAACGTGAGTGAGGCCCACAGTAAAAAGTTCAAACTTGGCTATTTACTATCGTCAGTGCGTAACGTCGTCAAACTTCTTCAGAGAAAGAAACAGTGCAGAGGGAGGGAGAGAGAGAACAAATGAAGCTTTCTAGGCTGACGTCTTATACCTCCATCCCTTTCTTCCTCCCTCCCACCCTCTACCCCCCCCCCACCCATCACCAGATGAAGAGGGAATTAAAGAAATCTCTTTTTCATATAAAAGACTGTTCTCTGCAGATGGATTACATTTATTCTCGTTTGCCGCCTATTGTCGTGGCAGGGGCTCCGTGCCTGACGGAGTACTGTTTAATTCTGCTGCCGGCTGCATCCAGGCCTGGGCAGCGCATATTGGCAGGGGTGCGATACCGATCATTACACCTGGGCACAATGGTGGAACACAAAAGCCATGGGAGTCTGTGGAGAGCTGGCTAATACTGGGGAGGCGTGGTTGGAATCATAGGAGACTGGTTTGATAAATACCGTACAGTCAGACGTGTGGGGGGTGTGTGTCTGGGGGAGCGGTGCATGTGGGAGGGTTTGTGCGTGCACGTATGTCATTGTGTATCTGTTAACGTGTGTGTTGATCCCTCTGTCTGTTTGTGTTGATCGTTATGCATGCTTATACACACCTGTGTGTGTGTGTGTGTGTGTGTGTGTGTGTGTGTGTGTGTGTGTGTGTGTTTGTGTGTCTATCAGGGATGTGGCTTGTGTGGGCTTTAGACAGAATCAGCAGAGACACTAATGATTTATTGATTGATAATACAGTGTGCGTTGTCACTGAGGTATTTGGCTGGGAGATTGCCGTTCTGCTCATATCGTTTTTCTGTTACTGTGCGACGTCTTCCTGATGGGAAACAATAATTCTCTCTTTCCGTCCCTCTCTTGCGTTCCCTCTTTCTTCCATCTCTTTCTTTCTCTCTTTAGGTCGTTCTCTTCCTCTCTTTCCACTCTTTGTCTTTAAAAAAAATGTCTGGGAAAGAATGAGAGACGGAGGAAGAAAGAGACAGGAAAAAGAGGAGACGTGTACATGACTGCTGCCCTCTGCTCACCCATGCCACGGCTGCCAGTCAGGGCTCTAGAGTGCAACCATTTTAATCGCATATGCGCGTAGATATTTTGCTGTGCGACCTGGAATTTTAACTTTAAAGCACCAGTGTGCCTAGAAAAAAGGATTCAAGCTTTTTTTACCTCAAATATTGTACACCTAAATGTCTTTGGCGCACACGTGCTCCTTGTAAAAAAACATATTTCAAAAAGTCACCATAGAGCCCTGCCAGTGTATTACATTGCGACATCATGTTCCGCTGTGGGTGTGTTTCCGTGTGTGTGTGTGTGTGTGTGTGTGTGTGGACAGGGTTAAAGCTCCATTCCAGTTCACACATGCTGATTATTTGGCTGACGATCCGCTGATTAGTTTCATACATCTCATTTCATACATCTCTATTGAAATGAAACGTTTCACGTACTCTTCATGTATCCAACCAATCACGTCTCAATGTGCCCTCGAAACGTGTACACGTGGACACACGCAAACACAAACACTTGCACTCACACACCCATATATGCACACGGGATTTCAGATGTATATTTCAGCGCTGCACCTACGGCCGCAAAATAAGCCATTACTCTTCATAACAGTTAATTTCATGCCTTGCTTTACAGCAACAGAGAGGATGGGAGCGAGGGAGAGAAAAGAGAGGGGGAGAGACGAGTGAAAACAGGGTAAGAAATTGCAAGGGGGAGAAACACAGTAGAGCGAAAGAACAGAGCAGAGATGGGGAGAGAAAAGGATACAGTGCATTCGGGAAGGATTCAGACCCCTTCACTTTTTCTACATTTTGTTACGTTACAGCCTTATTCTAAAATGGATTACATTCTTTATTTCCCTCATCAATCTACACACAATTTCCCATAATGACAAATCTTGGTTTTTAAACATTTTTGCAAATTTATTAAAAATAAGCTAATTAAATATCACATTTACATAAGTATTCAGACCCTTTACTCAGTTCTTGGATGAAGCACCTTTGGCACCGATTACAGCCTCGTCTTCTTGGGTATGACGCTACAAGATTGGCACACCTGTATTGCACAGCTATTTTCAGGTCTCAGGTACCTTACCCGTCCGTATACATGGCTAGCATAAATAAATAATAATAACGTTCAAACGGCTCTCCTGTGACGTAGTTACGTGCGACATACGCCTAGTTTCCTGAAACGAGTCACAATTGTATGTGGTTGAAATACTATCAACGTTTTAGGATGCTGATGAAGATGGCACCTTTACAAGACGGTATCTAACTGCACATTCTCGTTCTCTCAAGATGCAAGGAATGCTTAAGTCTTCAGGAGTTACTATTAAAGCTGTGTGAGAGGTTATAAACCTACTGCCATCGGAACAGGAGGCTGCAGATCCCTTGACATGCTATAGGCCTATTTCAAGTCCCCATCTTGTGATGGTCTTATTTGTATAGCGCCTCACAATCATCACACGTAACACTGCTATCATCCTTTTTTTATCACTTCACCAAGTCTTTCCCAAACATTAGGCTACTTTTCTGGCCCTCCCGCCTCTTTATTATCAGCTTCATTTCAAAGCGTTTCTCTTATTGAATTAAACTCAACTTAGTACTTTTTTTCCTCGGAGGATTGACAATGAACTTTTTCTTGCCCATTCCAAAAAGTATTTGCGATAGGGGTGTAGGCTATTTGGCACGCGTACAGTTAGACCCTAAAAGTTAGGCTTACGCGCTAATGCCAGATAGGCTACATTGAGGTTTTTATTTCATTCATTTTTTTATATAAATTGCACAAGAATTATACATTTCTGGATTTTCTTTTTTAGGTATTGTTTCCTCTTTATTCTACCAGCCCGTGACATCACTTCCCAATATTTCATGACCCTGAACCCGCGCATCTAGCATGCAGATCCTAGTAGGCCAGATGTATGGGCAAATCAATGGGCGGACATAGCGATAATGGATCAAGCTATAATTTCTCTGTGTGTAAGTCTGTCACACTGGTAATATTCCATCAGCTTTGGCCCCCAGGTGTTGTCTGTGGAGCTGTTACACACTCATGCAGGCATGCACACACACATGCAGGCAAAAGCACACACACGTATGAAGACACACACACATTTTGTTATTCTATCCTCATGGGGACCTAAAATGTATTTCTATTCAAAATCTTATTTACCCTAACAGTGACCCTAACCCAGGTCTGCACCCAAACAATTTGAACTTCTACTTTAAAAAATCCACCTCTCTAAAAACAAGTCTCTCACCGTTGCCGCCTGCTATAGACCACCCTCTGCCCCCAGCTGTGCTCTGGATACCATATGTCAACTGATTGCCCCCCCGTCTATCTTCAGAGCTCGTGCTGCTAGGTGACCTAAACTGTGACATGCTTAACACCCCGGCCATCCTACAATCTAAGCTTGATGCCCTCAATCTCACACAAATTATCAATGAACCTACCAGGTACAACCCCAGTGCCGTAAACATGGGCACCCTCATAGATATCATCCTAACCAACTTGCCCTCTAAATACACCTGCGCTGTTTTCAACCAAGATCTCAGCGATCACTGCCTCACTGCCTGCATCCGTGATGGGTCAGCGGTCAAACGACCTCCACGCATCACTATCAAACGCTCCCTGAAACACTTCAGCAGGCCTTTCTAATCGACTTGGCCCGTGTTTCCTGGAAGGATATCGACCTCATCCCGTCAGTAGAGGATGCCTGATTATTAAAAAAAATGCCTTCCTCACCATCTTAAATAAGCATGCACCTTTCAAGAAATGTAGAACCAGGAACAGATATAGCCCTTGGTTCTCTCCAGACATGACTGCCCTTAACCAACACAAAAACATCCTGTGGCGTTCTGCATTAGCATCGAACAGCCCCCGTGAAATGCAACTTTTCAGGGAAGTTAGAAACCAATATACACAGGCAGTTAGAAAAGCCAAGGCTAGCTTTTTCAAGCAGAAATTTGCTTCCTGCAACACAAACTCAAAAAAGTTCTGGGACACTGTAAAGTCCATGGAGAATAAGAGCACCTCCTCCCAGCTGCCTACTGCACTGAGGATAGGAAACCCTGTCTCCACCGATAAATCAACTATAATTGAGAATTTCAATAACCATTTTTCTACGGCTGGCCATTCTTTCCACCTGGCCACCCCTACCCCGGTCAACAGCACTGTACCCCCCACAGCAACTCCTCCAAGCCTTCCCCATTTCTCCTTCTCTCAAATCCAGTCAGCTGATGTTCTAAAAGACCGGCAAAATCTGGACCCCCACAAATCAGCCGGGCTAGACAATCTGGACCCTTTCTTTCTAAAATTATCTGCCGAAATTGTTGCAACCCCTATTACTAGCCTGTTCAACCTCTCTTTCGTGTCATCTGAGATTCCCAAAGATTGGGAATCTCAGAAAAGTTTTAACTTTAAGATCTGAAGGGACACTCTTGACCCAAACAGCTACAGACCTATATCTATCCTACCCTGCCTTTCTAAGGTCTTCGAAAGCCAAGTTAACGAACAGATCACCGACCATTTCGAATCCCACCGTACCTTCTCCGCTATGCAATCTGGTTTCAGAGCTGGTCATGGGTGCACCTCAGCCACGCTCAAGGTTCTAAACGATATCTTAACCGCCATCGATAAGAAACAATACTGTGCAGCCGTATTCATTAACCTGGCCAAGGCTTTCGACTCTGTCAATCACCACATCCTCATCGGCAGACTCAACAGCCGTGGTTTCTCAAATGATTGCCTCGCCTGGTTCACCAACTACTTCTCCGACAGAGTTCAGTGTGTCAAATCGGAGGGCCTGTTGTCCGGGCCTCTGGCAGTCTCTATGGTGGTGCCACAGGGTTAAATTCTTGGGCCGACTCTCTTCTCTGTATATATCAATGATGTCGCTATTGCTGAGGGTGAGTCTCTGATCCACTTCTACGCAGACGACACCATTCTGTATACTTCTGGCCCTTCTTTGGACACTGTTAACAACCCTCCAGACGAGCTTCAATGCCATACAACTCTCCTTCCGTGGCCTCCAACTGCTCTTAAATACAAGTAAAACTAAATGCATGATCGCTGTCTGCACCTGCCCGCCCGTCCAGCATCACTACTCTGGACGGTTTTGACTTAGAATGTTAACTTCTGAACTACAAATACCTAGGTGTCTGGTTAGACTGTAAACTCTACTTCCAGACTCACATCAAACATCTCCAATCCAAAGTTAAATCTAGAATTGGCTTCCTATTTCGCAACAAAGCATTCCTTCACTCATGCTGCCAAACATACCCTCGTAAAACTGACCATCTTACCGATCCTCGACTTTGGCGATGTCATTTACAAAATAGCCTCCAACACCCTGCTCAACCAATTGGATGCAGTCTATCACAGTGCCATCCGTTTTGTCACCAAAGCCCCATATACTACCCACCACTGCGACCTTTACACTCTCGTTGGCTGGCACACGCTTCATACTCGTCGCCAAACCCACTGGCTCCAGGTCATCTACAAGACCCTGCTGGGTAAAGTCCCGCCTTATCTTTGCTCGCTGGTCACCATAGCTGCACCCACCCGTAGCACGCGTTCCAGCAGGTATATCTCACTTGTCACCCCCAAAGCCAATTCCTCCTTTGGCCGCCTCTCCTTCCAGTTCTCTGCTGCCAATGACTGGAACGAACTACAAAAATCTCTGAAACTGGAAACACTTATCTCCCTCACTAGCTTTAAGCACCAGCTGTCAGAGCAGCTCACAGATCACTGCACCTGTACATAGCCCATCTATAATTATCCCAAACAACTACCCTTCCCCTACTGTATTTATTTATTTATTTTGCTCCTTTGCACCCCAGTATGTCTACTTTGCACACTCATCTACTGTCAAATCTACCATTCCAGTGTTTTAATTGCTATATTGTATTTACTTCGCCACCATGGCCTATTTATTGCCTTTACCTCCCTTATCTCACCTCATTTGCTCACATTGTATATAGACTTATTTTTCTACTGTATTATTGACTGTATGTTTGTTTTACTCCATGTGTAACTCTGTGTTGTTATATGTGTCGAACTGCTTTGCATTATCTTGGCCAGGTCGCAGTTGTAAATGAGAACTTGTTCTCAACTTGCCTACCTGGTTAAATCAAGGTGAAATAAAATAAATAAAAATGAGGGAGAATTTTCCTTGTTTTACTATCCTTGTGGGGACTTTAGGGGATTTTAGGTCCCCACATGGATAGAAGAACCCCGCCCTCCTGAGGAGTGATTCTGCCTGCCTGCAAGCCTGCTGTGATGCTGCTCTCCATCTGGCAGACACTCAGACACGTTACTGTTGTTATTGATGCACTTATGAATACTGTTAGTCACACAGCTGTCAGCGATCCAGTGCGCCAGCACGGAAGCGTGCGTGTGTGTGCGTGTGTGTGTGTGTGTGTGTGTGTGTGTATACGCGTGTGTGTGCACGCGTATATGCACGCATCTGGAGAGATACCCGTAACTCTGAAGTGGTGCTCATTGACTCACACTTATCAAAGTGTGTCTTCCTCCAGCTCTTTATAGTTTGATCAATAAAAGCCGGATAGAGAAAGAGAGAGTATGATTGAGAGCATAGATTACACAAATATTATTCTACTGATCATCAACACACACATACAAAGAAGATACAGACTCCCAGAAATTAATCATACTGATCCCTCACACACACACACACACACACACACACACACACACACACACACACACCAGTGATGTTGTGTTCTAATGTGCCCCAGAGTGTGTGTAGGAGGCCCAGGGATACCGTCAGTGTGAAAGATCAGTATGATTAATGTCTCGGGGTCTGTATCATCTTTGAATTCTCTCTCTCTCTCTCGTAGTGTGTAAACAGTGAGTGATGAGTGTGTATGGTGACTCTAGGCCTGATGACACACTCATTATTACTATGACATGAACACTATTGCTGTCAGCCACACTCTCCAATGATATGCAGAAGAATAGTAGGGCCTGGGCAAGAGGCTGGGTGCAGATTTAGGGGTTGGATCTAGAACCCATTGGTAAAGGGTTGGGACAAGAACCCATGAGAGGTAGCGAAAGAGGACGGCAAGATAATGAGAAAGGAGAACCAGATGGGAGAAACATTGTGAGAGAAAGTTTAGACAATTCAATAGCGAAACACAGAGAAGGAGATGGCGGTAGAAGGGAAAAGAGGGAGGGAAAGCGAGAGAGAGTTGTGACGATTGGAGAGAGAGAGAGCACTCTGTAGAGAGGGTTCATCAGGCAGAGGCTAGCCAGGCTACGCTACATTATGCTAGCCACTCCGAGAGCCTGGCTGAGTGAGTGAGATTGTAGAGGAGGACACTTAACTCTGTAAAATACTGTTTCCCCAACTGTTAGTTGTATTAAAACCTACACAAGAGAGAGAGAACTGCTCATCTGTTCACTTTCCTCTGCATAGATCATGTTACAATAAACAGAAGTGTGTGCACAAATACACATAGTACACAGATTATGCAAAACTCTGCATCATCAGCATTCGTAACAGCGTAATGTATGTCTTGGATATATTCGCAAAACTTGTCTCCCAAATCATCTCTGTGGTTGGAAAAATGAAAAGGTAAATCTGTTTATCCATGCCGTGCACGTCGGGGTCGAGTCCAGAGAAAAGTCTATTTGGTCCGTCATCAATCTTTTGATTACACACACGGCGGCGACTCGCGCGCACACACACGCATGCCCGCCTGCGCGCGCGCACGCACACACACACACACACACACACACACACACACACACACACACACACACACACACACACACAGATGCCAGGGCCAGTTAATAATTCTATCCATTCTCACCTGGCCGGACAGACTCATTTATTATGTGTAATAACGCTCACTATCGGCTAATGGCCGGGCCCGCTGCTACTGTGGCCCCGTACAGTGTGTGTTTGCATGGAGACAAAGAGATATACACTCTTTTTATGACGTCAGATAGTTCTCTATCCGGATTTAAAGTAAACTGTCTTTCTGTGCGTTGCATGCGAGGCAGTAGCCATCTGCGGTTTTCCAATTTTCAACCAAGTGCCGTGCAGGGTCTTTGTAATGATTTGATAGATACAATGGTCTCCGCTTTCTAAATGACATGCACATTGCAGATGTTAAGACGGAATAAACTGGGGATTGTGTGTTTATAAACTGGGATTTGGAGAGAGAATATGACAATCCAGACTTGTAATCCCATGAGAGGAGTAGAGATTACAGACAACACAGATTAGGAGTGTCTGGAGGCACGACAACTTGCATCTGCTATATTGTTTCATCAGACACACTACGCCGTCTTTGAGGAAACCGTGTCCAGGCCATGGCTGTGTTTCTGACTGTGGGATGTCTTCTCAATTGAGTATCTCTTTAGCAGTATGTATTATTTATTTTTTACTATGGCTGTGTTAGCCCTGCGCTACAGACTTGTGCTACACTATGCCTGTGTTAGCATGGTCACTATGTTACAAAACTCAGCTAACCCAAACCATTGCCAGGGCCTTGACATACCATGTTAAGTGGATACATTGGCGTAGTTGTACTGTATGCCTGCTGGAGTGGTAAGTCATTGGTAAGTCATTGCTGCTTTGACAGCATTAGATAATCAGCCTCGAGAAGAGGGTTGGTGTAAAGGTATGCTACTGAATTCTTCTAAGAGAGCGCCATTAAACCTAAATGACCCACGTCACAGCACTGTACCCATAGCAATAGGCTCTGCCCCAAATGGCCCATAGGTCTGTGGTCAAAAGTAGTCCACTATATAGGGGATACGCTGCCATTTGGGATGCAACCATAGTAATTCAATGAGTTGCAATGGAGGGACTTAATTTCTTTCAGCGTGTCGACTCGCAGGCTTGATGAGTCGCGGGGGTTCGTGCGTCAATGTGTCTGCATGCCGTGCGCGCATGAGTACCAGTCGTGACATCACAATGCCCCATGTCAACTTGGCCACCATTCAAAAGCTCCAATTACATATGATTCATATGTGAAAGCTGAGCTCTGCGTGTGGTTTGCCTGTGGATGTATACTAGGTCTTAGCTATTCAACCATTATTCATATTTAACGTCCTGGAACGCAGCCATCAGCTGGAAGCCTTACACAAAACCCAAACCGGCTGCGCGCGTGTGCCATCGTGCATAAATGTATTTTGTACCCCCACACCAAACGCGATCACGACACGCAGGTTAAAATATCAAACAAACTGAACCAATTATATTAATTTGGGGACAGGTCGAAAAGCAATAAACAAATATGGCAATTTAACTAGCTAGCTTGCACTTGCTAGCTAATTTGTCCTATTTAGCTAGCTTTCTGTTGCTAGCTAATTTGTCCTGGGATATAAACATTGAGTTGTTATTTTACCTGAAATACACAATGTCCTCTACTCCACCAATTAATCCACACATAAAATGGTCAACTGAATAATTTCTAGTCCTCTCTCCTCCTTCCAGGCTTTTTCTTCTCTTGACTTTGTATTGCGATTGGCAACATTCATAAATTAGGTGCATTACCCCCACTGACCTCGTTCGTCTTTCAGTCACCCACGTGGGTATAACCAATGAGGAGATGGCACGTGGGTACCTGCTTCTATAAACCAATTGAGGAGATGGGAGAGGCAGGACTTGCAGAGCGATCTGCGTCAGAAATAGAGCTGACTTCTATTTTAGCCCTTGGCAACGCAGACGCTCGTTGGTGCGCGAGCAGTTATTGAATAACATAGATTTTTTATTTTGCAGCGCACGCAATGCAAGCGGTGTAGTCAGCCTGTTAGGATGGGTCATGGTTGGTCACCTGACGGCTTCCCTCATGAGAAGAAGGGAGTGTGGCACAGTGAGGGTCATCCACTTAATGTCCACGCCCTCACCTGCACCACAAGCCATGCAATCAGCCGGGAACGCGCCCACTGGCTTGAACATGCACGGCTGAATTTAATATGCTCGTTAAGGGTTTGGCTGGCTACTCAATTATCAGCTGCTGGTTTCCCATCACTGGGAGAGATGACTGAGAGAGCATGTACAGTTGAAGTCGGAAGTTTACATACACTTAGGTTGGAGTCATTAAAACTCGTTTTTCAACCACTGCACAAATTTCTTGTTAATAAACTATAGTTTTGGCAAGTCGGTTAGGACATCTACTTTGTGCATGACACAAGCAATTTTTCCAACAATTGTTTACAGACAAATTATTTCACTTATAATTCACTGTATCACAATTCCAGTGGGTCAGAAGTTTACATACACTCAGTTGACTGTGCCTTTAAACAGCTTGGAAAATTCCAGAAAATTATGTCATAGCTTGAGAAGCTTCTGATAGGCTAATTGACATCATTTGAGTCAATTGGAGGTGTACCTGTGGATGGAGGCACTTCCTTCAAACTCAGTGCCTCTTTGCTTGACATGTGAAAATCAAAAGAAATCAGCCAAGACCTCAGAAATTGTAGACCTCCACAAGTCTCGTTCATCCTTGGGAGCATTTTCCAAACGCCTGAAGGTACCACGCTCATCTGTACAAACAATAGTACGCAAGTATAAACACCATGGGACCACACAGCTGTCATACCGCTCAGGAAGGAGACACGTTCTGTCTCCTAGAGATGAACGTACTTTGGTGCGAGATGTGCATATCAATCCCAGAACAACAGCAAAGGACCTTGTGAAGATGCTGGAGGAAACAGGTACAAAAGTATCTATATCCACAGTAAAACGAGTCCTATATCGACATAACCTGAAAGGCCGCTCAGCAATGAAGAAGCCACTGCTCCAAAACTGCCATAAAAAATCCAGACTACGGTTTGCAATGTCCTCTGTTCTGATGAAACAAAAATGGAACTGTTGGGCCATAATGTCCATCGTTATGTTTGGAGGAAAAATGAGGAGGCTTGCAAGCCGAAGAATACCATCCCAACCGTGAGGCACGAGGGTGGCAGCATCATGTTGTGGGAGTGCTTTGCTGCAGGAGGGACTGGTGCACTTCACAAATAGATGGCATCCATTAGGAAGGTAAAGTATGTGTATATATTGAAGCAACATCTCAAGACATCAGTCTGGAAGTTAAAGCTTGGTCACAAATGTTTGACCCAAGTTAAACATTTTATAGGAAATGCTACCAAATACTAATTGAGTATATGTAAACTTCTGACCCACTGGGCTTGTGATGAAAGAAATAAAAGCTGAAATAAATCATTCTCTCTACTATTATTCTGACATTTCACATTCTTAAAATAAAGTGGTGATCCTAACTGACCTATTCGAACTTGTAACCTTTGGAATCAGAGGCAGATGCTTACACCCATCCGCCATCCCAGTCCGTAACGCTTTAGCAAAATCAAAACCTACTTGAAGGCCGGTTTCCACGTCATCTCCTGACGTCCTCATACATGGATGGAAGTCGAATACTGACTTGTTTCACGGGTGACCTGGCTGCTTCATCAGGCATTCATATTTCAGGAGTGGGTGGAAGGTCATATGTGTGTATATATATATATATATATATATATATATATATATATATATATATATATATACTGCTCAACAAAAATAAAGGGAACACTTAAACAACACAATGTAACTCCAAGTCAATCACACTTCTGTGAAATCAAACTGTCCACTTAGGAAGCAACACTGATTGACAATAAATTTCACATGCTGTTGTGCAAATGGAATAGACAAAAGGTGGAAATTATAGGCAATTAGCAAGACACCCCCAATAAAGGAGTGGTTCTGCAGGTTGTGACCACAGACCACTTCTCAGTTCCTATGCTTCCTGGCTGATGTTTTGGTCACTTTTGAATGCTGGCGGTGCTTTCACTCTAGTGGTAGCATGAGACGGAGTCTACAACCCACACAAGTGGCTCAGGTAGTGCAGCTCATCCAGGATGGCACATCAATGCGAGCTGTGGCAAGAAGGTTTGCTGTGTCTGTCAGCCTAGTGTCCAGAGCATGGAAGCGCTACCAGGAGACAGGCCAGTACATCAGGAGACGTGGAGGAGGCCGTAGGAGGGCAACAACCCAGCAGCAGGACCGCTACCTCCGCCTTTGTGCAAGGAGGATTAGGAGGAGCACTGCCAGAGCCCTGCAAAATGACCTCCAGCAGGCCACAAATGTGCATGTGTCTGCTCAAACGGTCAGAAACAGACTCCATGAGGGTGGTATGAGGGCCCGACGTCCACAGGTGGGGGTTGTGCTTACAGCCCAACACCGTGCAGGACGTTTGGCATTTGCCAGAGAACACCAAGATTGGCAAATTCGCCACTGGCGCCCTGTGCTCTTCACAGATGAAAGCAGGTTCACACGCACATGTGACAGACGTGACAGAGTCTGGAGACGCCGTGGAGAACGTTCTGCTGCCTGCAACATCCTCCAGCATGACCGGTTTGGCGGTGGGTCAGTCATGGTGTGGGGTGGCATTTCTTTGGGGCCCTCCATGTGCTCGCCACAGGTAGCCTGACTGCCATTAGGTACCGAGATGAGATCCTCAGACCTCATGTGGCTGGAGTGTGTCAGCAGTTCCTGCAAGAGGAAGGCATTGATGCTATGGACTGGCCCGCCCGTTCCCCAGACCTGAATCCAATTGAGCACATCTGGGACATCATGTCTCGCTCCATCCACCAACGCCACGTTGCGCCACAGACTGTCCAGGAGTTAGCGGATGCTTTAGTCCAGGTCTGGGAGGAGATCCCTCAGGAGACCATCCGCCACCTCATCAGGAGCATGCCCAGGCGTTGTAGGGAGGTCATACAGGCACGTGGAGGCCACACACACTACTGAGCCTCATTTTGACTTGTTTTAAGGACATTACATCAAAGTTGGATCAGCCTGTAGTGTGGTTTTCCACTGTAATTTTGAGTGTGACTCCAAATCCAGACCTCCATGGGTTGATAAATTTGATTTCCATTGATAATTTTTGTGTGATTCTGTAGTCAGCACATTCAACTATGTAAAGAAAAAATTATTTAATAAGAATATTTCATTCATTCAGATCTAGGATGTGTTATTTTAGTGTTCCCTTTATTTTTTTGAGCAGTGTATATAGGAGTGCTCAGTGTCATCACTTCCTGTAACCTGAAACAGGATGGGGATGTCACTGATTACTGCCCCTATATACAGAACCTTCCACCCCCACCTGGGATATGAATGTGTGTGGCGTTTTCCTTTTTACCAACACCTCCAAAAAAGTACCTTGATGTGCGTATGTTCTTCAGCTTTGGTATAGGGGACCTCATGCATGCAGACATACTGACGCACAAACCTGCGCGCACACACAAGCCTTCGGGTGGACATGCTGAAAGAAATTAAGTGACTCTATTACAACTAGAGATGGGCACGGTTATTTGAATATTCCAACGGACGTTAGTATTCGATTACATGCGAGAGTATTCATTTAAAAATGAACACAAAAATAGATCTTAGTGAAAAGACTTAGATAATATACACTGCTCAAAAAAATAAAGGGAACACTTAAACAACACAATGTAACTCCAAGTCAATCACACTTCTATGAAATCAAACTGTCCACTTAGGAAGCAACACTGATTGACAATAAATTTCACATGCTGTTGTGCAAATGGAATAGACAAAAGGTGGAAATTATAGGCAATTAGCAAGACACCCCCAAAAAAGGAGTGATTCTGCAGGTGGTGACCACAGACAACTTCTCAGTTCCTATGCTTCCTGGCTGATGTTTTGGTCACTTTTGAATGCTGGCGGTGCTCTCACTCTAGTGGTAGCATGAGACGGAGTCTACAACCCACACAAGTGGCTCAGATAGTGCAGTTCATCCAGGATGGCACATCAATGCGAGCTGTGGCAAAAAGGTTTGCTGTGTCTGTCAGCGTAGTGTCCAGAGCATGGAGGCGCTACCAGGAGACAGGCCAGTACATCAGGAGACGTGGAGGAGGCCGTAGGAGGGCAACAACCCAGCAGCAGGACCGCTACCTCCGCCTTTGTGCAAGGAGGTGCACTGCCAGAGCCCTGCAAAATGACCTCCAGCAGGCCACAAATGTGCATGTGTCTGTTGCTTCCAAAGTGGACAGTTTGATTTCATAGAAGTGTGATTGACTTGGAGTTACATTGTGTTGTTTAAGTGTTCCCTTTATTTTTTGAGCAGTGTATTTTTCTTAAATTACAATGTGACATTTCTGCATACAAGGATAGAACAACAAGCCAAGTCTCTCACAAGGTCACACACAGTATCTGCACTTTCACACGGTCACACACACACACAGATTTGGATAGAAAACACTCTGAAGTTTCAAAAAATGTTTGAATGATGTCTGTGAGTATAACAGAACTCTTATGCCAGGCGAAAACCTGAGAAAAATCCTACCAGGAAGTGGGAAATCTGAGCTTTGTAGTTTTTCAAGTGATTGCCTATCCAATATACAGTGTAAAATTTGGTCCGACTGCACTTCCTAAGGCTTCCACTAGATGTCAACAGTCTTTAGAACATTGTTTCAGGCTTCTACTGTGAAAGGGGAGCGAATAAGAGCTGTTTGAATCAGGGGTCTGGCAGAAAGCCTTGAGTTTAGTCACGAGCGTGACTAAACATACAAGAACGGAGCGTTCATTTTCAAATTCAAGGAATTTTCCGGTTGGAATATTATTGAAGATTTATGATAAAAACATCCTAAAGATTGATTCTATACATCGTTTGACATGTTTCTACGAAGTGTAATAGAACTTTTTTGACTTTTCGTCAAAAAAGTCAAAGGCTCGCGCCTTGTGCATTTGGATTACTGGACTAAAAGCGCGTACAAAAAAGAGGTATTTGGACATAAATGATGGACTTAATCGAACATAACGAACATTTATTGTGGAACTGGGATTCCTGGGAGTGCATTCAGATGAAGATCATCAAAGGTAAGTGAATATTTATAATGCTATTTCTGACTTTTGTTGACTCCACAACATGGCGGGTATCTGTATGGTGGCTGAGCACTGTACTCAGATTATCGCATGGTGTGCTTTTGCCGTAAAGCTTTTTTGAAATCTGACACAGCGGTTGCATTAAGGAGAAGTATATCTTTAATTATATGCATAACACTTGTATCTTTCATCAACGTTTATGATGAGTATTCCTGTAAATTGATGTGGCTCTCTGCAAAATCACCGGATGTTCGAGGCAAAAAATTATTGAACATAACGCGCCAATGTAAACTGAGATTTTTGGATATAAATATGAGCTTTATTGAACAAAACATACATGTATTGTGTAACATGAAGTCCTATGAGTGCCATCTGATGAAGATCATCAAAGGTTAGTGATACATTTTTATCTCTTTCTGCTTTTTGTGACTCCTCTCTTTGGCTGGAAAATGGCTGTGTTTTTTCGTGACTAGGTGCTGACCTAACATAATCGCATGGTATGCTTTCGTCGTAAAGCCTTTTTGAAATCGGACACTGTGGTGGGATTAACAACATTTTTTTCATTAAAATGATGTATAATACTTGTATGTTTTGAGGAATTTTATTTATGAGATTTCTGTTGTTTGAATTTGGTGCCGTAATTTCAGCCGTAAGAACTAAAGAGTCTTCTGATCCACGTTGCACCATCAGAAACACGTCAGTTTGCTGCCAAAGAACATATAAAGTGTACATTCTTCTGGGTGCACGTTTTCCTTTCCCAGTTTATATTGACGCCTTCACCCAAATACTTGGGTGCACTATTGAGTCAAGCATGCCAATTATTGATTTGCCATTAGTAGTGCCAGAAACAGGCCAAATGCCTTGATGACTAGCATCTAATAGACTGTGTGTAAACATATGCTGTGGGATTTCCCCCAGCATGCTACAGTGTGTTAGTCTTAAAGAAGGACATGATTGCGATTTTACACTGCTAATTCCCCCTCTGGGTTCCCTCCTACTGACTTAGTTAGTTATATTTCAGCCACTTGAGTTACTGTGTGTGGGGGGGGGGGGGGGGGCAAGAAAAGGTGGGTTGGTTCTATCCTTGTGGGGGCCTAAAATCCCCCAAATTCCCCACAAGGATAGTAAAACAAGGAACATTATCCCCCATGGGAACATTTCCATGGGAACATTTCCTAACAGACCCCGTCTTAGGTCTGTTAGGATCACCACTTTATTTTAAGAATGTGAAATGTCAGAATAATAGTAGAGGGATTTTTATTTCAACTTGTATTTCTTTCATCACATTCCCAGTGGGTCAGAAGTTCACATACACTCAATTAGTATTTGGTAGCATTGCCTTTAAATTGATTAACATGGGTCAAACATTTCGGCTAGCCTTCCACAAGCTTCCCCCAATAAGCTGGGGGAATTTTGGCCCATTTCCTCTGACAAAGCTGGTGCACCTGAGTCAGGTTTGTAGGCCTCCTTGCTCGCACACACTTTTTCATGACAAAGGCTATTTTATGCTTAGGGGTTAGGTTTAGGAATAGGGTTACATTTAGGTCCCCACGATGATAGAAAAACATAACGTGTGTGTCTGTTTCTTGTGTCTGCTGTGATATGAGATCTGGATTATCTTTGTGTATGTGAGACAGACTTCCCTCTCTCCCCAATGACAAATGGAGTTCTAATTAATGGCCATTAGTAGATGCCTATTCCTTATCAGCTCTTTTGTTTGCTGTCTGTGTCCTTATTAACTACATTGTGTGTGTGTGAGAGAGAGAGAGAGAGAGAGAGAGAGAGAGAGAGAGATTAATTATATGCAGGGCTCTCCAAACAGGTTGAATGGTGTATCAGAGGGACCCTAGCAGCGTGGTGTCTTGTACAGCACAGACGTACACACAGGGGCCACTGTTTAACTCTGTGTGTTTTTGAGTGCGTGTGTGAACCTGTCCTGTGTCTGTAGTGTTTCAGCTCTCTGCAGGACGACAGCTGTGTCTGTGTCTGTTTCTTGGGTCGGCTGTGATATGACCCACAATCTGTATGTGTGTGTGAGAGCGATTGAGACTCTCACTGGCTGCCACTGACGTCCTTCCCCCAGTCTTTCTCTCCTGTGATGTTACTATTTTTAGACTGACGACAAAAAGAGCTGTCCTGGGGGATCCCTGAGAAAGAATCCCCTTTCTTTTTTTTCTTCTTCTTTCATCCCCCCCTCTGAGAGAGAACAGAGATACCTGGGGTTGTGTCGTGCTGCTTAGTCAATATGGTGTAAGTGTTTGACACGCACACATTTGAAGTAGTTTATTTGAATCCACAAATGACATAACATTAAGATGGGTTCAAACCATTCAAAGGTCTTGGATACAAGCAGCACCTTCTCTGCTACGCTGCCCATAACAGCTGAAATGGAGCAGTACTTCGCCAGTTACTTTACACTACTCTTAGGCAGGCCTGCAATCTGTAAACCAGAAGCAATTTTTAGAACCCTGAAAAAATTTGCACATTTATCTATATGCCAACAGTGAGCAACAAAGCCTAATTTATCATAACCATTACAGATAACAAATCCTAATTGCTAAATTTCCTCATATATTGCCATATTTGCTATATATATATATATATATCTATATATCTATATATATATATATATATATATATATATATATATATATATATATATATATATATATATATATATATATATATATACAGTTATATATATACAGTTGAAGTCGGAAGTTTAAGTCGGAAGTTTACAGACACCTTAGCCAAATACATTTTTCACAATTCCTGACATTTAATCCGAGTCTTAGGTCTGTTAGGATCACCACTTTATTTTAAGAATGTGAAATGTCAGAATAATAGTAGAGGGATTTATTTCAACTTGTATTTCTTTCATCACATTCCCAGTGGGTCAGAAGTTCACATACACTCAATTAGTATTTGGTAGCATTGCCTTTTTAAAATGTTATACCTTGGGTCAAACATTTCGGCTAGCCTTCCACAAGCTTCCCCCAATAAGCTGGGGGAATTTTGGCCCATTCCCTCTGACAAAGCTGGTGCACCTGAGTCAGGTTTGTAGGCCTCCTTGCTCGCACACACTTTTTCAGTTCTGCCCACAAATTTTCTATAGGATTGAGGTCAGGGCTTTGTGATGGCCACTCCAATACCTTGACTTTATTGTCCTTAAGCCATTTTGCCACAACTTTGGAAGTATGCTTAGGGTTATTGTCCATTTGGAAGACCCATTTGCGACCAAACTTTAACTTCCTGACTGATGTCTTGAGATGTTGCTTCAATATATCCACATACTTTACCTTCCTCATGATGCCATCTATTTTGTGAAGTGCACCAGTCCCTCCTGCAGCAAAGCACCCCCACAACATGATACTGCCATGTGTTTCACGGTTGGGATGGTGTTCTTCGGCTTGCAAGCATCCCCCCTTTTCCTCCAAACATAATAATGGTCATTCTGGCCAAACAGTTCTATTTTTGTTTCATCCGACCAGAGGACATTTCTCCAAAAAGTACGATCGTTGTCCCCATGTGCAGTTGCAAACCATAGTCTGGCTTTTTATGGCGGTTTTGGAGCAGTGGCTTCTTCCTTGCTGAGCAAGTGTCGATATAGGACTCGTTTTATTGTGGATATAGATACTTTTGTACCTGTTTCCTCCAGCATCTTCACAAGGTCCTTTGCTGTTGTTCTAGGATTGATTTGCACTTTTCGCACTATAGTACATTCATCTCTAGGAGACAGAACACGTCTCCTTCTTGAGCGGTATGATGGCTGCGTGGTCACATGGTGTTTAAACTTGCGTACTATTGTTTGTACAGATGAACGTGGTACCTTCAGGCATTTGGATATTGCTCCCAAGGATGAACCAGACTTGTGGAGGTTTGCAAAAAAAAATCTGAGGTCTTGGCTGATTTCTTTTGATTTTCCCATGATGTCATGCAAAGAGGGACTGGGTTTGAAGCTAGGCCTTGAAATACATCCACAGGTACACCTCCAATTGACTCAAATTATGTCAATTAGCCTATCAGAAGCTTCTAAAGCCATTACATCATTTTCTAGAGTTTTCCAAGCTGTTTAAAGGCACAGTCAACTTAGTGTATGTAAACTTCTGACCCACTGGAATTGTGATACAGTGAATTATAGGTGAAATAATTGGTCTGTAAACAATTGTTGGAAAAATTGCTTGTGTCATGCACAAAGTAGATGTCCTAACCGACTTGCCAAAACTTTAGTTTGTTAACAAGAAATTTGTGAAGTGGTTGAAAAACGAGTTTTAATGACTCCAACCTAAGTGTATGTAAACTTCCAACTTCAACTGTGTGTGTGTGTGTGTGTGTGTGTGTGTGTGTGTGTGTGTGTGTGTGTGTGTGTGTGTGTGTGTGTGTGTGTGTGTGTGTGTGTGTGTGTGTGTGTATATATATCAATTAAAAAACAAGTGCCATTTAAGATTGATTTATTGAAACCGTAATATCAACTGGTTATGTTATATCGTGGAACACAATCTTCAAAAGGTAGTAACATCAACAGTGGCACTTGCTTGTGGAAGCCTATGGCTGTGTAATGGCATAGCCTTGTTTTGTTAATTTAGCAGACAAGACACTCTTATTTCCCCAAGACCTTATCACAGTCAAGACACCTATTTTATACTGAAAAACATGATGTAATAGAACAGAATAAAAAAAAACAAGAGTGATCATTTGAAACAGTGCTCTACTTCAGCTCTACAAGTTGAAAGACACATTTTTCAGGGTTACAAACCTAAATCTATCTCTCTTTTCGATATACAGATGTTCAAACGTTTTTTTACTTTGTTTTCTAAATGGATTACAAATTCTTCATTGAACACTGCATGGGGATGAAATACAGTGTATTCGGAAAGTATTCAGACCCCTTGACTTTTTCCACAGTATGTTACATTAACAGCCTTATTCTAAAATTGATTAAATAACTTTTTTTGCTCATCAATCTACACACAATACCCCATAATGACAAAGCAAAAACAGGTTTTTAGAAATTTTTGCAGATGTGTAAAAAAATGGATACCTTATTTACATATGTATTCAGACCCTTTGCTATGGTACTCGAAATTGAGCTCAACTGCATCCTGTTTCCATTGATCATCCTTGAGATATTTCTACGACTTGATTGGAGTCCACATGTGGTAAATTCAATTGATTGGACATGATTTGGAAAGGCACACATCTGTCTATATAGCCATGTCAGCCAAAACCAAGCCATGAGGTTGAAGAAATTGTCTATAGAGCTTAGAGACAGCATTGTGTCAAGGCACAGATCTGGGGAAAGGTACCAAAAAACGGCTGCAACAATGAAGGTCCCCAAGAACACAGTGGCCTCCATCATTCTTAAATGGAAGAAGTTTGGAACCACCAAGAGCCGCCCAGCCAGCTCTGACAGAGCTCCTCTTTGGAGATGGGAGAACCTTCCAGAAGGACAACCATCTCTGCAGCACTCCACCAATCAGGCCTTTATGTTAGAATGGCCAGACGGAAGCCACTTCGGGACAAGTCTCTAATGTCCGTTAGTGGCCTGGCCAGAGCCCAGACTTGAACCCGATCGAACATCTCTGGAGAGACCTGAAAATAGCTGTGCAGCGAGGCTCTGATCAAACCTGACAGAGCTTGAGAGGATCTGCAGAGATCGCTGTCAAAGGTTCTTCAACAAAGTTCTAAATAATGGTCTGAATACTTTTCAAAATGTGATATTTGACGGGGTTTTTTGCAAACGTTTCTAACCCTGTTTTTGCTTTGTCATTATGGGGTATTGTGTATATAGTATTTCTTTTTTTTTGTTGCTCAACAATCAATTTTAGAATGAGGCTGTAATGTAAATAAATGTGGGAAAAGTCTGAATACTTTCCGAATGCACTGTATGGCCAGGACATCTGTTTGGTGAGCAGGCCTAAGCTTAATGATTCTGATGAAAATACCTTTGGTCTTTATCAAACAAATATTTGTGCATATTTTCAGTGTGGAAACGGTCTATGTTTAGAGGGGTAATAGCCTAGGCTAACCAATTCTAAAGGCCACTAGCAGTTGACAAAGTAGGGTCGTCACCTGACGTTAGTTGCCACAGTCATAAACCCTGCCTGTTTCTACAATTTTGTTTCTTAAAATCTGATTTTGAACCTAATCCTTAACCCACTGTTCCCGGGCGCCGAAGACATGGATGTCGATTTAAGGCAGCCCCCCCCTTTCCCCCGCACCTCTGATTCAGAGGGGTTGGGTTAAATGCGGAAGACACATTTCAGTTGAAGGCATTCAGTTGTACAACTGACTAGGTATTCCCCTTTCCCTAACCTTAAGTCCACAAACACACACACACAGTCCCTGAAGCTGAGAGGAGCAGGGATAACAGTGTGCTGACAGGGATGCCCTTATCTCTCTTTTCTATTCTGCCCAATGACGAGACACTTGTCAGCTCACAGGCACCTCATATTCTCTCTCTCCCACTCTGGCATGATGGGAAATAAGTGTTTTACAGAGAGGGAGAGAGGGCGAGTAAGGTGAACAGAGGGGACTCTTGGCACTGCTCTGTAAACTAATTTTGTGCTCCATGGACATGCCCTTTAATCAATTACAAATATTTGTAGATGCTGCTGCCTCTCCTCTCTCTCTCCCCCCCTCTTTCTTTACTGAGTAGGGGCATGTGTACCAAAACGTTTGTGCTTTTTTGATACGATAACATAAAAGCGGTTCGTTTCTTAGAATTTGGTCAGTTCTTCTATCAAATGTGTCACACATTTGGAAATCAACTAATTCCCTCAAAACCAGTGGGCATTCGTTTAGATTTTTCCCAGACCTTAAAAGTGGTCTCCTGATGTGGTATCAAATGTTATTTGTCACATGCTTTGTAAACCACAGGTGTAGACTAACAGCGAAATGCCTACTCCTTTTCCAACAATGCAGAGTTAATGAAAGTGACACAAGGAATAAATACACAGTGAATAACAATAACATATTGTAGCAGGTTCAAGGGTGTGGGGTTTCCACGTCACCAAGTTCAATAACCAAACACACACAGGGAGCACAACTAGAATGCAAATGAGAAGTTTATTAGGGATTTTTGTACACTGGGGAAGAAGGGGGAATTCACCAATTACTTCACAAGCCGTTCTCGTTGTCCGTTCCGTTCTCCAAGGGTGATCCGAAAACAGCCAATCCGACAGTCCAGGTCACAGTGGGTAATCTCACAGATATTGTTCTCTCTTCTCCCACTCGTCATAAAGCACATTTTTCTCTCCGTTCTCTGCCCCTTTTTGCAGGCCGATTCCTCTTATCCCACAGTGCTCCCTGGCTTAATGAGCCACAGGCTCCCCTTGTTGGGGCAGGAAGTCCATATAAGGCTCAGGGGTGGAGCCAGGGGGGCTGCAAGATATCTCCCCTCAATAACCACTCCCCTCACCTCTCCCTGCCGTCTGCCACAATATGTAGAGGCAGTACCAGTACTGAGTCAATTGGGCATGGACTCTACACGGTGTCAAAAGCGTTCCACAAGGACGCTGGCCAATGTTGACTCCAATGCTTCCCACAGTTGTCAAGTTGAAATGGCGCACATACAAAATCCATATCTCAATTGTTTCAAGGCTTAAAAATCCTTCTCTAACCTGTCTCCTCTCCTTCATCTACGCTGATTGAAGTGGATTTAACGAGTGATATCAATAAGGGATCATAGCTTTCACCTGGATTCACCTGGTCAGTCTATGTCATGGAAAGAGCAGATGTTCCTAATGTTTTATACACTCGGTGTATAAGCATTGTTGTGGGCTTAATTTCAGATAGTGGTTTTTTTCTTCAGGTTTTCACTCTCAAATCACACTTTTGTAATAGGAAAAACAACACAAAGTATCGTGATATTTAACTTGGTATCGAAGTCAAAATTCTGGTAGGTGCAGCAGATAGCCTAGCAGTTAGAATCCCGGTTCTGAATAGAAAAATCTGTCGACGTGAGCTGGCAACAGAAGGGTTTCCGGTGTCAAATGCCAATGTCTGCCGTTGTTCCCTTCAAATCAATCATGCCCATTTATTTTCTAAAGCCCATTTTACAACAGCAGATGTCACAAAGTGCTATACAGATACCCAGCCTGAAACGTCGATGAGCAAGCAATGCAGATGTAGAAGCACAGTGGCTAGGAAAGGGAGAGAGAGAACACAGATGTCTGCTTGAGGGTGATGGTAATGCACTCCGTATGAGCTGCATCCTAAAGATGTGTCATCAGGAAATGCCCAGGCTACGTGAGGCCTAGTGGGGGTTCTGACATTAGTCGACGTAGCCCAAAGACGAGGACCACTTCATGGGGTTCCTATGGCTGGGTGAAGGCTTTTGAAATTGTGTACTTTTTCATGTTTACTTCTGTCCTCCCCAAACACATGCGTGTTAACACACAAAACATACCCTCTCATTCGCCTACTCACCATTAATAAAGCTCTTGACAACGTAACTACACAGTGAGTCAGAGATGGAAGTGATTGTTTCTTTTCTTGTTGAATGTTTTGTCTGGTGGTTTTCGATTGACACACACTGTGCCCTGCTTCTCCTCCTGTGAAACTGTCACACACACATCACGACGCAGTGACTCAACATGCTGTGATTCATCTCCGCAACACACACGCAGCCCCCTGGACTGATTGTCTCAAACAGACACCTGTGTGTGGGTGCATATTTGGCTATGTATTTGGTTGTAGGACAAACTGTGCAGCGTCATTGTAAAAGTGACATTGCTGCAGGCTGCCGTGTCCTCCCTGCTTTTTCAAGATTGCATTGCTGTGTGTAGATCCATATCACAACTGAACCGAAAACAAATGGAATGATTGTGTAGGATTTATAAACCTGTCTGGCTTTGTATATTCTGTTATCTCCTTGTGTACTATAGAACTGTTAAGATACTGAATACAAATAAAGTGAAATGCCCAATTTATACCAGCCCAGCATACATATACAGATAGTCTGTGTAAATGTGTTTTAGATCATGCTGATGATTTAGGTTAGCTATACTGTATTGTAGAATGGAAGCACACACACAAACACGCCATCTCTTGCACCACACTTATCTCTCCCTCCCTCTCTCCAGATTTCTCAGAACTTGGGGAAGATGTACAGTGAGATGATATTTGTGCATGGCTTCGTCCACTGTGACCCCCACCCAGGCAACGTGTTGGTGAGGAGGTGTCCCAACACCAAGAAGACTGAGATTGTCTTACTGGACCACGGCCTGTATCAGGTAAGACGAGGGGGGGTGAGTGTGTATGTGTTCGGGTGTATATTTTGTAACAGGATCAGGCCCTCTATCAGATACGGCATTTGAGGTTCTAGCCAGGCCGATGGAGGAACCTGGAAAAAGAGCATTAATCACACATTACACCTAATTTTTACCCGACACCCTGGGTCATCAGTATAGACATACACACGCAAGCAGAGAGTAGCACAGTCATGAACGTGCTCACACACACTGACCAGTGGAGGCTCCTCAGAGGAGGAAGGGGAGGACCATCCTCAGTGAATTTCATAAAATTAAAGTAGTGAAACATAAAAGTTATCCTTCTTAGATAATTAGTATAGTTTTATATTATCACCAAATCATTAATCAAAACACACTGTTTTACAATGAAGGTGTACAGTAGTCTCAATAATACTCTCTGGGATAGCACCATGGTGTAGCCAGAGGACAGATATTTTCCGTCCTCCTCTGGGTACATTGACTTCAATGTAAAAGCTAGGAGGCTCATCGTTCTCACCCCCTTCCATAGACTTACACAGTAATTATAACAACTTCTGGAGGACGTCCTCCAACCAGTCAGAGCTCTTGCAGGATGAACTGACATGTTGTCCACCCAATCAAAGGATCAGAGAATTAATCTAGTACTGAAAGCATAAGCTACAGCTATCTAGCACTGCAGTGCATAAAATATGGTGAGTAGTTGACTCAAAGAGCAAGAAAGACAATAGTTACATAGTTTTGAACAAATTAAATTCTTCAAAAATAGAGGAGAGCGAATGGAGCTAGCTAGTTTAGCCTACTTAAACAGGGAGGGATATTATGTTAGCTAGCTGGCTATGGCTAACAAATCAAACTTTGTCACGTGCCGAATACAACATGTGTAGACCTTACCGTGAAATGCATACTTACAAGCCCTTAACCAACAGTGCAGTTCAAGAAAGAGTTAAGAAAATACTTATCAAATAAACTAAAGTTAAATATAATAAAGTAACACAATAAAATGACAACGAGGCTATATACAGGGGGAACCGGTACCGAGTCGAAGTAATTTTTTTGGGGGGGGTTGTCAATGTAAATAGTCCGGTTGCCATTTGATTAATTGTTCAGGAGTCTTATGGCTTGGGGGTAGAAGCTATTAAGGAGCCTTTTGGTCCTAGACTTGGCTCTCCGGTAAAAAAACTGTCTATGACGTGGGTGACTGGAGTCTCTGACATTTTGTTTTGGGCTTTCCTCTGACACCGCCAAGTATATAGGTCCTGGATGGCTGGAAGCTTGGCCCCAGTAATGTACTGGGCCGTGCGCACTACCCTCTGTAGCATCTTACAGTCTGATGCCGAGCAGTAGCCATCAGGAAGCTCTTGATAGTGCAGCTGTAGATCTTTTTGAGGATCTGGGGACCCATGCCAAATAATTTCAATCTCCTGAGGGCGAAAAGGTGTTGTCGTGCCCTCTTAACGACTCTCTTGGTTTGTTTGGGCCATAATAGTACGTTGGTGATGTGGACACCAAAGAACTTGAAGCTCTCAACCTGCTCCACTACAGCCCCATCGATGAGAATGGGGGCCTCTTCGGCCCGCCTTTTCCTGTAGTCCACAATCAGCTCCTTTGTCTTGCTCCCATTGAGGGAGAGGTTGTTGTCCTGCCACCACACTGCCAGGTCTCTGACCTCCCTATAGGCCGTCTCATTTAGAGATCGACCGATTAATCGGAGTGGCCGATTTAATTAGGGCCGATTTCAAGTTTCCATAACAATCGGAAATCGGTATTTTTGGACGCCAATTTTGCCGATTTAAAAAAATATATATATATATAATTTTTTCTTTACACCTTTATTTAACTAGGCAAGTCAGTTCAGAACACATTCTTATTTTCAATGACAGCCTAGGAACGGTGGGTTAACCTCTAACGAGTCAACCTCCCAGATCCGGGATCCTGCTCATCAAAAAAGCTGACTAGCATAGCCTAGCCTAACGGGACAGGGATATAATATAATTTCATGAAATCACAAGTCCAATACAGCAAATGAAAGATAAACATCTTGTGAATCCAGCCATCATTTCCGATTTTTAAAATGTTTTACAGCGAAAACACTATGTATTTATATTAGCTCACCACAATAGCCAAACACACAACGCCATGTTTTCACCATGTTTCCACCGCATAGGTAGCTTTCACAAAACCCACAAATAGAGATAAAATGAATCACTAACCTTGAACAACTTCATCAGATGACAGTCTTATAACATCATGTTATACAATACATTTATGTGTTGTTCGAAAATGTGCATATTTAGAGCTACAAATCTGGGTTTTACAACGCAGCCATCGTCACAAATAGCACCAAAATGTCCTGAGATATTTTGGACAGTCACCTTATCTAACCAAAGAACTCATCATGAACTTTACTAAAAAATACATGTTGTACAGCAAATGAAAGATACACTGGTTCTTAATGCAACCGCTGTGTTCGATTTTTTTAAATAACTTTAGTACAACATACAGCATGCAATATTGTGAGACAGCGCCCTACAATTCTCCGCCTTGTTGGAGCCAACATAAAATACAAAAATACGAAATAACATCATAAATATTCTCTTACTTTTGATGTTCTTCCATCAGAATGTTGTGCAAGGAGTCCTAGTTCCAGAATAAATCGTTGTTTGGTTTTAGAATGTCCATTTCTTCTGTCGAATTAGCAACTTTGGCTAGCCATGTGGAGCTCAGAAATGTTTGCGCCTGGAACGAAAAATTCCAAAAGTCCCAATAAACGGAGCATTTCGTTGTGTAAACCGAACGCATTTCAGAAGACAATGTTAGGTTCCCTTGTGCGCAGCTGACTACTGACAAAAGAGCGGACCTGTCACTCCAAAAGCTCTCATTCGGCCTCACATCAAGCTAGACACCCCATTCCACCTTCTACTGCCTGTTGACATCTAGTGGAAGGTGTATGAAGTGCATACAGATCCATAAATATAAGCCAGTTGAATAGGCAGGCCCTGACACAGAGCCCCTTTTTCAGAATTTTCACTTCCTGTCTGGAAGTTTGCTGCCAAATGAGTTCTGTTTTACTCACAGATATAATTCAAACAGTTTCAGAAACTTCACAGTGTTTTCTATCCAATAGTAATAATAATATGCATATTGTATGATCTAGAACAGAGTACGAGGCCGTTTAATTTGGGCACGATTTTTTCCCAAAGTGAAAACAGCGCCCCCCTATTAAGAAGAAGTTAACTGCCTTGTTCAGGGGCAGAACGACAGATTTTTACCTTGTCAGCTCAGGGATTCAATCTTGCAACCTTACGGTTAACTTTTCTAGGACACACGTTCCGCTAGCGGAACCCCCCCCCCCCCCCAACATTCCGCTGAAAAGGCAGCGCGCGGAATTCAAAAATATTTTTTAGAAATATTTAACTTTCACACATTAATAAATCCAATACAGCAAATGAAAGATAAGATAAATCCAGCCAACATGTCCAATTTTTTAAATGTTTTACAGCGAAAACACAACATATATTTATGTTAGCTCACCACCAAATCCCAAAAACACACAGCCATTTTTCCCAGCAAAGATAGCTTTCACAAAACCCAGAAATAGAGAACATTAATCACTAACCTTTGAACATCTTCATCAGATGACACTCATATGACATCATGTTACACAATACATTTATGTTTTGTTCGATAATGTGCATATTTATAGCCACAAATCTTGGTTTACATTGGCGCCATGGTCAGAAATGCCTCCAAAATATCCGGAGTAATTACAGAGAGCTATGCCAAATAACAGAAATACTCATCATAAAACTTTGATGAAAGATACATGTTTTACATATAATTAAAGATACACTGGTTCTTAATGCAACCGCTGTGTCAGATTTAAAAAAAAACTTTAGTAAAAAGCACACCATGCAATAATCTGAGACGGTGCTCAGAAATACACAACATTTCTCCGCCATGTTGGAGTCAACAGAAATCCGAAATTACATCATAAATATTCCCTTACCTTTGATGATCTTTCATCAGAATGCAGTGCCAGGAATCCTAGTTCCACAATAAATCGTTGTTTTGTTTTATAATGTCCATTACTTATGTTGAATTAGCATCTTTAGCTAGCATGTGTAGTACACGTGTCCAAACACTTGCGCAATTGAACGCAAACGTCGGACGAAAACTTCAAAAAGTTATATTACAAGTCCAATAAACTGGTCAAACTTAGTTGAGAATCAATCTTCAGGATGTTGTTATCATATATATCCAATAACGTCCCAACCGGAGCATTTCTTCATGTCTGTAAAAGTAATGGCATCCCTGGTCACCCATGTCTAGCGTGCGTGACCAGGAACTGGCAATCAGCCAGACCAGTGACTCAAATAGCTCCCATCTGGCCCCACATCACACTAGAGGCTTCATTCCACGTTCTACTGACTGTTGACATCTAGTGGAAGGCGTATGAAGTGCAAACAGATCCATAAATTACAGGGATATGAATAGGCGATGACTTTCACAGCGACCCTTTTCAGAATTTTCACTTCCTGTTTGGAAGTTTGCCTACCATATGAGTTCTGTTATACTCACAGACATAATTCAAACAGTTTTAGAAACTTCAGAGTGTTTTCTATCAAATAGTAATAATAATATGCATATATTATGATCTGGGACAGAGTAGGAGGCCGTTCAATTTGGGCACCAATTCATCCAAAAGTGATGCTGCCCCCTATCCCTAAAAAGTCCAATGCTCTAACCACCTGCCTCACGAGGAGCCCGCCTGTTACTCAAATGCAGTAAGAAGCCAAGGTAAGTTGCTAGCTAGCATGAAACTTATCTTATAAAAAACAATCAATCAATCACTACACATGGTTGATGATATTACTAGTTTATCTAGCGTGTCCTGCGTTGCATATAATCGATTCGGTGCGCATTCGCGAAAAAGGACTGTCGTTGCTCCAACGTATACCTAACCATAAACATCAATGCCTTTCTTAAAATCAATACACAGAAGTATATATTTAAACGTTTTGTTTTTGAGATGATAGTTTCCGGATTCAACCATATTAATGACCTACGGCTCGTATTTCTGTGTGTTATTATGTTATAATTAAGTCTATGATTTGATAGAGCATTCTGACTGAGCAATAGTAGGCACCAGCAGGCTCGTAAGCATTCATTCAAACAGCACTTTCGTGCGTTTTGCCAGCAGCTTTTCGCAATGCTTCAAGCATTGCGCTGTTTATGACTTCAAGCCTATCAACTCCAGAGATTAGGCTGGTGTAACCGATGTGAAATGGCTATCTAGTTAGCGGGGTGCGCGCTAACAGCATTTCAAGCGTCACTCGCTCTGAGACTTGGAGTAGTTGTTCCCCTTGCTCTGCATGGGTAACGCTGCTTCGAGGGTGGCTGTTGTCGATGTGTTCCTGGTTCGAGCCCAGGTAGAGGCGAGGAGAGGGATGGAAGCTATACTGTTACACTGGCAATACTAAGTGCCTATAAGAACATCCAATAGTCAAAGGTATATGAAATACAAATCGTATAGAGAGAAATAGTCCTATAATTCCTATAATAACTCCAACCTAAAACTTCTTACCTGGGAATATTGAAGACTCGTGTTAAAAGGAACCACCAGCTTTCATATGTTCTCATGTTCTGAGCAAGGAACTTAAACGTTAGCTTTCTTACATGGCACATATTGCACTTTTACTTTCTTCTCCAACACTTTGTTTTTGCATTATTTAAACCAAATTGAACATGTTTCATTATTTATTTGAGGCAAAATTAATTTTATTGATGTATTATATTAAGTTAAAATAAGTGTTCATTCAGTATTGTTGTAATTGTCATTATTACAAATACATTTTAAAAATCGGCCGATTAATCGGTATCGGCTTTTTTGATTCCCCAATAATCGGTAGCGGCATTGAAAAATCATAATCGGTCGACCTCTAGTCTCATTGTTGTCAGTGATCAGGCCTACCACTGTTGTCGTCAGCAAACTTAATGATGATGATGGAGTCGTGTTTGGCCACGCAGTCGTGGGTGAACAGGGAGTACAGGAGGGGACTAAGTACACACCCCAACAGATGTGTTGTTGACAGATGTGTTGTTTGGGTCGTATGCAAATTGGAGTGGGTCTATGTTATCTGGGAGGATGCTGTTTATTTGAGCCATGACCGGCCTTTCAAAGCACTTCATGGCTACAGACGTGAGTGCTACGGGGCGGTAATCATTTAGGCAGGTAACCTTCCCTTCCTTGGGCACCGGGACTATGGTGGCCTGCTTGCAACATGTTGGTATTACAGACTCCATCAGGGAGAGTTTGAAAATGTCAGTGAAGACACTTGCCAGTTGGTCCGCGCATGCTTTGAGTACACGTGCTGGTAATCCGTCTGCTTTGTGAATGTTAACCTATTTTAAAGGTCTTGCTCACATCGGTTACCAAGAGCGTTATCACACAGTCGTCCAGAACAGCTGGTGCTCTCATTGCTTCAGTGTTGCTTGCCTTGAAGCGAGCATAAAAGGCATTAAGCTCATCTGGTAGGCTTGCGTCACTGGGCAGCTCGCGTCTGGGTTTCCCTTTCTAGTCCGTAATAGTTTTTAAGCCCTGCCACTGCCGATGAGCTTCAGAGCCGGTGTAGTACGATTTAATCTTAATCCTGTATTGACGCTTTGCATGTTTGATGGTTCGTCTGAGTGCATAGCAGGATTTCTTTTCAGCTTCCGGATTAGTGTCCCGCTCCTTGAAAGCGGCAGCTCTAGCCTTTAGCTCGATTTCTGATGTTGCCTGTAATCCATGGCTTCTGGTTGGGATATGTACGTACGGTCACTGGGGACGACGTCGTCAATGCACTTATTGATGAAGCCGATGACTGAGGTGGTATTCTCCTCAATGCCTTACCTCCTTGCTTCATTTGCACATACTGTATACAGATTTTTCTATTGTGTTATTGACTGTACGTTTGTTTATCCCATGTGTAACACTGTTGTTTTTGTCGCACTGCTTTGCTTTATCTTGGAAAGGTCAAAGTTGTAAATGAGAACTTGTTCTCAACTGGCCTACCTTGTTAAAAAAAAGGTGAAATAAATCAAATTAAAATAAAAAAAATTCCATTGGATGTGTCCCGGAACATATTCCAGTCTGTGCTAGCAAAATAGTCATGTATCTTGGCATCCGCGTCATCTGACCACTTCTGTATTGAGCGAGTCACTGGTACTTCCAGCTTTAGTTTTTGCTTGTAAGCAGGAACCAGGAGGATAGAATTATGGTCAGATTTGTCAAATGGAGGGCTGAGGAGAGCTTTGTATGCATCTCTGTGTGTGGAGTAAAGGTGGTCTAGAGTTTGTTTTCTTTTGTTTGTTTTTTTTGCACATGTGACATGCTGGTAGAAATTAGGTAAAACTGATTTAAGTTTGCCTGCGTTAAAGTCCCCGGCCACTAGGAGCGCCGCTTTTGGCCTTATACAGTTGTTTGAGTGCGGTCTGTGTGCCAGCATCGGTTTGTGGTGATAAATAGACGGCTACGAATAATATAGATGAGAACTCTCTTGGTAGATAGTGTGGTCTACAGCTTATCATAAGGTACTCTACCTCAGGCGAGCAATACCTCAATACTTTTTTAATATTAGTTATTGACAAATAGACACACACCCCATCTCTCGTCTTACCAGACATAGCTTCTCTGTCCTGCCGGTGCATGGAAAATCCCGCCAGCTCTATATTATCCGTGTCGTCATTCAGCCACAACTCGGTGAAACATAAGATATTACAGTTTTTAATGTCCCGTTGGTAGGATAATCTATTTTATTTTCCAATGATTGCACGTTGGCTAACATTGGAAGTCTTCCAAGTCAAGGTAAGCTTTTGGTTTGATTCATTTAGTGCCACCAGGGCCCGAGTAGCTATGTTGACTATAACGTTAGCTAATATGGTAACAATGATGTAGCGGTTATGCTATGGAGGTTTGGCTTGGAAAGGTTTTTTTGCCTGGTCAGACAGCTGTTATCTTGTGCAATGTAGTACGAAAGGAAAAGGTGAGAGGATGAGAGCGCGTAGATGCGAGAAGGAATTATGTAATGAACAAAGTGATCATGCTGTTTTTATGTGGCTGATATGGGTGAATTGTGTTTTCGGGTATTCATTCCGCTGATTCTGTTGAAAAGCGCTTCTTAAACGGAAGCAAACGGGGATGAACGTACCTGAATTTGTCCAATAGAAACTCTCGTTTGCAACTGTTGGACTAAAGATTACACGCTAGATCAGCTAGGTGCTGGCAAGAGTGTGCGAGGCGGCATTGAATGTGTCACCGTCTCACACCTTGATTGCGCACATTTTTTTATCGACCTGTGCATCTGTTGTACATTTTTGTTCATACGCTAGGTTGTAGCAACTTCATGATGGTTATGGGGAGAATTTGAGTATCATGTAGTAAGTAGCCTAAACCTTTCGACATTGAGCTGGATGAATGGAATATGAATGACAGTCATCCAATATGCTGTAATAGAAATAAGGCCATGCTCCTAAAGAAAACAAAAAACATCCTCCCTCATCTTAAACGGCACCGACCGGTACTGACATACATTCACGCTAGAGCAGACTAAAAGCTTTTCAATAATCTGCAAAGATGTGCTTCACCATCAGACAAATCCAGCAGCATGTTTGACAGTCTCACACACACACACTCACACACACAGGTGCGCCATGCATACAAATCCCTGGGCCTCTGTCAGCCCTGGATGGTAGATGTAGTGGTTGTAAGTGCAATCATGAAGATCATTTGGTGATGAATATGCTCCTCTGATGCTGGCTTATGAAAGGATGAACAAGAAAGAGAGCGAGAGAGGGAAATAAAAAGAGAGAGAGAGAACCCACTCTCCTCCTCTCTTCCTTCCTTTGACCATAATGGAACCAATTTAGCAGTAATGAGTTGAGATCTGAGCCTGGCTTTGGACAGAATGTTAATTCTCCGCTTGTGTGTTATTTCTATTGGGGGCAATTTTTCCATGTTACACGCTGCCTTCATGTTAATGGTGTGTGTGTGTGTGTGAATCATGTGGTAGTCTCATAAAGTGCTGCTGTGCTTCATTGGTATGCTAATGAGCAAGTGTTCCTTTGATGGGGATTGGCTGAGCTTTTTACTCTGTAAATACAGCGGAGAGGAGAGCTTGGTTAATGCATCAGGACGCTCTTGTCGTGCGCTTGTACACACATGCACGTACACACACATACTCACACATTATCACTTATATATATATATATATACACACACTCGCACACACACGAATAGAGTAATAGCCGCCTTAATGCATCAGAATGATTGTGTCTTATCTTTCACTCTCTTACTCGCCCGCTCGCACGCACACAGACCCACACTCAGTCATGAATACTTTTCATTTCACAGGTTCTGTTTTTAGAGTTGAATTTTAAGTCTCACTATTTTAGATAGACTCAGTGAGAACTGGACTACTGGTGTATTTTTAAGCCCCTGTACTTTCTTTTCCCTCCAGATCCTCCTGCCAGACTTCCGGCTAAACTATTGTCGTCTGTGGCAGTCCCTGATTAAGGGGGACCTGAATGGGATCGAGAGGTACAGCCGACGCCTGGGTGCGGGGGACCTCTACCCCCTCTTCGCCTGTGTCCTCACTGCACGCTCCTGGACCTCTGTCAATGCAGGCGTCGGCAACACCCCCGTCACACACTCTGAGGTACCCATTCTCACTCGCGCGCACACACACACACACACGAGGTAGTGTAGACACACACACACTCCGAAGCTCTGTACACACGCACATGCTGACATACACACTCGTCACACTCTGAGGTACACACACAGTTCACACCGTACACACAGAGGTAAACACATACGCATGTTTTTTGTGTATGTGTCTCTGTGTGCGTTCATGCATGCATATGTGTGGGACCGGGACCAAGCAGGAGTGTGTCTATGGGTGGTAGAGTGCCATCTGTGGAGTGATGGGGACTGTGTTATGCAACACAGGGACGGGTAGCACACTAGTATGTACTGCCAGAATAGTACATGCATAATAATTATGATAGCAAAGCTATTTGCTATAATACTGTTTATCAGAACACAACAAACTAGAAGCTCTTAGCCCGCCAGATACCCAACATGTACAATCGCAAACCTCCAAGGAGAGCACATTTATGACACCACATTGTGTTTCTGTTTTGACTCGCTCGCTCGCTCTCTCACACACACCCTCCATCCCCTCTTCCAGTCAGACTACAAGGGGATGTTTGTCAGTAGTCTGCTCTGGTGTAATTAAGTGTAATTATAAAGTCAGGTTGGCAACATACAGCTCTGACACGGGCAGAAAGGGAGCCGCCGGCTCATTAGCATAAAAGAGGCGATAAGAACATTGCATTGGAGCCACACGATAATAGGCCCTGTGAAAGGGAGGGAGAGATGGCGTTATGGAGGAAGTGGGAGAGATAGGGAGAGGGGAGGAAGAGAACATTTTGATGGTTGTTTTTCAGTATGCACATTACAGCGCCTGCTGTCTGAAAACGGCATTACTTTTTACAGTTTCAAAACCAGCCTTAGACACATTACTGCGTGTGCCGCCAACTCAACTCAAGATATTTCCCTCGAATCAAACACCTTGTGTTAATTACTATTACAGGGCTACAGACTAACATTGTTCCCCTGTTGTCACTGGTGCCACTAACTTCTACATATGGCGACGCCAAATAATAATCTTATGAAGTAATTCATAGTGCTTTATTACGAAATATAATAAACACACTACTGAGGTATTCAAGAAAGAAGTTGTTTTATCTGACATGTCCAAGCAGGAATAAACGATTCAAGATATTTTGATGTGCAACCTAATCCAGTGATTGTCATGAGTTTTGGGTTGTCAATTAGACTATATAGTTGCGTTATTTTACTGTCAAAATAGGACTCCAGCGTTTTTATTTGAAAAGAGATGAATTACATACATCTTCATGTGCACTAACTAGTATCATAGGCTAATTAATTTGGGGTTCAACAGCTGAGGAAGTGACAACTCAAAGCACATGAACCAGATCGCTAACTATAAGTATAATACTCACTGCTAGTAGCCATGTATTCATCCAACAGTAAATGTAATGACCTTAAAAAAAGTTGCAGTTGTAGGCTACTACCCATGAGACCTATAGACCTCGCAATGGCCAGTGCGCATTTCATATCTCAAAGCTATATGAAATATGTTGGTTGTAAACTAGTTGCTATTGAGCTGAATATTGAGTGTTGAGAAAAAGATTATACTTACAAAAAGTGGCTCGGGTGAGTGGCTCGCTCATCACAGCAGCAGGCCCTAGCAAGGGCACAGGGCAGGGCAGGGCAGACACTTTCATTACAGGAATCATGAGGATAATGCACTTTACTGTTAGACTAAATCATGGTTTAGCCGCCCAAAAAATAGGACGTTTTGAGTGAGGTGACAATGTAGAATGTGCTCTCTACCTTTATAGGCACCCTTTCCGTTTCTTACGATCCATGACCTTGGCTGTCTAACTGATGACAGCGTCGGAGCAGGTGTCTGTGCTGATGCCACGTTTTTGTGTGAGCTCAGAATACCGGGCTGGCCCATCTTGGTAGGGAGGGCCTGCCGTTGTCCTCTGATCAGCCAAAGGCTCAATAAAAATTAGTATAACAAAGAAACTGTGGAAAAAAATTTTTTTAAATCTTAACAGGCCCATGTGCCTCCGGCCACGTCACCTTTTTCAATGTTTTATTTTTATGTAAAAAAAAATTACATTTTGTGTGTGCAAATTTCGACAAGCCCACCCAACAAAACAATTGTCCAGCCCATCTGGCATTTGCCAGAATTGTCAGATGGTCAAACCGCCTCTGGTTAAGTTGTCTACATTCGAAATGGGGCCGGAACACTACCGCTGTCTGTGTTGTCAGTGTTAAAGATCAGTGCTCGTGTGTGTGGGTAGGAGGAGTTTGAGTGGCAGTTGACTAGTGTGTTGTTTCATATACAGTTAGAGGTCACTCTATCCCGTCTGTCTCTCTGTCCTGTCTGTCTGATGCTCTCATGACCATACTGATGAATTCATGCTGTTCACATCAATCTGCAATGTGCCTGTTGTCTTTAAATTGGACACTCTCTTAAATGTGTTGTTAGCTTTGGGTCACAGCTGGTTTTAGCATCGACTTTGTTTAGCTTTTCAATACCGTATCAGCAAATATTTAACCAACAGTGTTCTATTATTTTCCTGAAAAGCCTTTTACATTAGCAAATGAATCTGCTAATCCTTGTATGTTGACAGAGAGGCGTGGGGAAAGTTGGTATATGTTGGCGTCTTTTTTAAAGATTGTTGACATGACTAGCGAACTTATAAAATACAATCTTAGTGTTAGGCTTTCATAGGGCAATTCGGAGAAACCGATCGTCATTTTGGCGTGCATAGAAAAGAGTCGTGCGTGCATTCGGGTGCGTGCTCCACAATAGACAACCGTTGGCTCGTTCCGTTCAGAACAACCCAGGGTACGACGCCATGTCGTCTTGTAACTCTACATCAAACATGGGGATCCTAAACGTTGACGTGAGTTTTATGATGTGGAAATGTGACACGTTTGGACTCAACAGGAGTTTGGCTTGCTTGTATGACATCAAAGCTGTATTTATTATAACCCTCAACGTCTCATCTTTCAAAATACATCGAGTCCTCTTCATTTACAGCACTTCCCTCACTCAGGTGTCAACATTTTTTTGCAAAAGTTGCCTAATGAGCAGGAGGGATTGGGGCAACTTGGCGGGCCTCTTGCAGCTTTAAAGCTAATATCCTGCAATTCTACACATTTTGCTATGAGGCAGCGAGAACTTTACAGTTTTAAAGCTTACATTACAGTGCATCAGAAGAAGTATTGAGTTGTAAAATGGATGATTGTTGGAGAAACATTACTCAGAGCCTCCCAGACCAATGTTGCCCAGGTTTAAAAACATAAATTCTAGATTAATAATATCACATTGTATTAAATTACACCCTCTAAACTTATTCCACAGATCCCTTGGCCAACATGTGGCTAATATGTTAGTAATATTCATAAACATATGAAATGTAACATTACAGTACCAATCAAAAGTTTGGACACACCTACTCATTAAATTTTTTTTTTTTACTATTTTCTACATGGTCGAATAATAGTGTAGACATCAAAACTATTAAATAACACACATGGAATCATGTAGTAACCAAAAAAGTGTTAAACAAATCAAAATATATTTAATATTTTCAATTCTTCAAAGTAGCTACCCCTGGCCTTGATGACAGCTTTGCATATATATAATATTTTGATCTGGCTGCGGACACCCTGCAGTACCTCCGCTGACCCACTTTGAGAACCCCTGGTGTAGCGCACTGTACACCCTGGAGAGAGGAAAGAATTTTTATATATATATATTTAACTAGGCAAGTCAGTTAGGAACAAATTCTTATTTACAATGACAGCTTAGGAACAGTGGGTTAACTGCCTTGTTCAGGGGCAGAACGACAGATTTTTACCTTGTCAGCTCGGGGATTGGTTCTAGCAACCTTTCGGTTACTGGCCCAACGCTCTAACCACTAGGCTACTTGTCGCCCCAAGGGAGGAGAGAGATGGGAAGGGACGGAAATGGAAGGGGAGAGGAGGTAAGAATAGAGAATTTGGGGAGAGGAGTGTAATGAAGAGGAAGGGAAGGTTGAGGGAAGAGAGAGGCCAGCGTACCTAGCTGGAGTGTATTGTTGTGCATTTAGCGTCAGATCCCATTTGAGAGCGCAACATGTTGAACGTTAGGACATAGTAGTTATTCACTACTTCAATTGAGCCTTCCTATCTGAGAGAGAACAGATACGAGCTCTGTTATACACACACATTTAGTGGCTGTCTCAGTAATAAGCCTGGGTTCAGTGCTGTGGCTTTTTTCTACCAGGGCCGAGTGGGGCGCATAATTACAGAGGCAGGGAGAGACTGATGAGAGAGAGCTTTCATCAGACGAAAGGAGGGAGAGGGAGAGAAAGGGGCAGAGAGAAAGGGAGGATCGATAATATGAGAGGTAGGATGGATTGAGGGCCCAGCAGTCATAAGGACAGACTCTCTCCTGTTGTATTTCTCTCTGTTCGATCTCTCCCTATGGCCCTGGCTCTATGTACCAAACTCTGTCTGATTGGCTGTCTTTCCTCATCTGTAAAAGTGAGTTCCTATGCAATGCATTTAGGCTTGGGCGATATATGTTTATACCGTATACTGGGGTATTTCAAAATACAGATGGTAGATTTTCAATACCGTTAAAATATATATTTATATATATATATATATATATATATACATGCATACACACACACACACACTACCGTTCAAAAGTTTGGGGTCATTTAGAAAAGTCCTTGTTTTTGAAAGAAAAGCCATTTATGTCCATTAAAATAACATCAACATGTTTTTTATATAATATGTTTATTATTTCCCCCCCCCCCCAAAAAAAGACAGCAACACAAACGATGACATTCATTGTACTGTTGAATGGGATGGCCAATTTAGAGGACAAAACAGAACTTAACTCACACATACACAAAATAAAACAACATCCTATTAGGTGGTACATGTATAAGAAGAGAGCATATAGTCATTACAAGCAATGTAGTCAAGCCAAAAATAAATATTGAGTGGAGTACAGCACAGAGTAGCAGCAGATCGTCAGCCCAGTTATGAAGCGGGACTAGACCATTTATCCAGTATCGGCTGCCATATGTTGTAAAACATTGGACTTATATTGGAGGTATTGTATTGAATCTGTTCCATATGTATTACATTCCCTAAATCCCGTAGCCACATTTCAAAGGTAGGTCTCCCAATTTCCAAAATTGCAATATGAGCCTTTTGGCTAATAGAGTACAAAAAGAGAGAGCCTTCCCTTTCTGGTTATTCCCATCAACTGTACCAAATAGAGCGATCAATGGGTCTGGGGCTATAACTCTATCGAACGCTTTAGATAAGTGATAAAAAATGAGAACCCAGTAAGCATGTAACTTAGGACATGTCCAAAATAAGTGGGTCAACGTCCCCTCATCCTGCTTGCACCTCTCACACAGTGGTGAGGTGTCCGGGAATATTTTATGCAGTTTTACTTTTGAGTAATGTAACCTGTGTATCACCTTAAACTGCACAAGGTTGTGTCTGGCATTCACTGAACAGTGGTTAATATTCCTGAGAGCTTCTACCCAGTCCTCATCTGAGAGCTTCTACCCAGTCCTCATCTGAGATTTCTGAACCAAGTTCTTGTTCCCAAGCCCTTTTAATGGTGTCTGTGTATACCTCTATGTGGGCCTGTAGCACATCATACAGTCTAGAGACCGACCCTTTTGAATGGGGTTTGACAAGGATCAGGCTATCTAATGTAGGATTATTTGGCTTAATGCCTTACTGTGTCCTTGGAGGTATCTGATAAAATGTGTTGTTGGCATGTTAAACGTACCCTGTAATTGTTGAAATGAAGCAAACTGACCATCAATATATAAATTACCAATTGTTGTGAGCCCCTTCTCCCTCCACTGTGAAAACACCCTATCATCCAATCCAATATTAAGAAAATACCTCATCTGTTTCCAGATCCTAAGAGTATGACAAATGACTGGATTAGAGTCGTAAGTGGCTTTTTTCACATATGCTGGACTATTAACAAGTGCAGGGCGTGAGTAATGTTGACAGAAGGCCTGCTCAATCCAAAGCCATGAAGGCATATCATTCTGTCGCATCCCAGGTAAACTTTCCCTCCAGAAAGACACACTGTTCAGATTAGCAGCCCAATAATACAGTTTGAAGTGAGGAAGGCCAAAGCCCCCCTCTATCTTGTACTTGCATAAATGCTTATTTGAAATTCTGGCTGCCTTGTTATCCCATAAAAATGGAATTACTATTGAATCCAGTTTCTTAAAATAGTTTTTTGGTATGAAATCGGGTAGACATTGGAAAAGGTAAAGAAACCTGGGTAGGACAACCATTTTAGTAGCATTTACAGTGGGGCAAAAAAGTATTTAGTCAGCCACCAATAGTGCAAGTCCTCCCACTTAAAAAGATGAGAGAGGCCTGTAATTTTCATCATAGGTACACTTCAACTATGACAGATAAAATGAGGAAAAAAAATCGAGAAAATCACATTGTAGGATTTTTAATGAATTTATTTGCAAATTATGGTGGAAAATAAGTATTTGGTCAATAACAAAAGTTTATCTCAATACTTTTTTATATACCCTTTGTTGGCAATGACAGAGGTCAAACGTTTCCTGTAAGCCTTCGCAAGGTTTTCACACACTGTTGCTGGTATTTTGGCCCATTCCTCCATGCAGATCTCCTCTAGAGCAGTGATGTTTTGGGGCTGTTGCTGGGCAACACAGACTTTCAACTCCCTCCAAAAATGTTCTATGGGGTTGAGATCTGGAGACTGGCTAGGCCACTCCAGGACCTTGAAATGCTTCTTACGAAGCCACTCCTTCGTTGCCCAGGCGGTGTGTTTGGGATCATTGTCATGCTGAAAGACCCAGCCACGTTTCATCTTCAATGCCCTTGCTGATGGAAGGAGGTTTTCACTCAAAATCTCACGATAAATGGCCCAATTCATTCTGTCCTTTACACGGATCAGTCGTCCTGGTCCCTTTGCAGAAAAACAGCCCCAAAGCATGATGTTTCCACCCCCATGCTTCACAGTAGGTATGGTGTTCTTTGGATGCAACTCAGCATTCTTTGTCCTCCAAACACGACGAGTTGAGTTTTTACCAAAAAGTTCTATTTTGGTTTCATCTGACCATATGACATTCTCCCAATCTTCTTCTGGATCATCCAAATGCTCTCTAGCAAACTTCAGACGGGCCTGGACATGTACTGGCTTAAGCAGGGGGACACGTCTGGCACTGCAGGATTTGAGTCCCTGGCGGCATAGTGTGTTACTGATGGTAGGCTTTGTTACTTTGGTCCCAGCTCTCTGCAGGTCATTCACTAGGTCCCCCCGTGTGGTTCTGGGATTTTTGCTCACCGTTCTTGTGATCATTTTGACCCCACGGGGTGAGATCTTGCGTGGAGCCCCAGATCGAGGGAGATTATCAGTGGTCTTGTATGTCTTCCATTTCCTAATAATTGCTCCCACAGTTGATTTCTTCAAACCAAGCTGCTTACCTATTGCAGATTCAGACTTCCCAGCCTGGTGCAGGTCTACAATTTTGTTTCTGGTGTCCTTTGACAGCTCTTTGGTCTTGGCCATAGTGGAGTTTGGAGTGTGACTGTTTGAGGTTGTGGACAGGTGTCTTTTATACTGATAACAAGTTCAAACAGGTGCCATTAATACAGGTAACGAGTGGAGGACAGAGGAGCCTCTTAAAGAAGAAGTTACAGGTCTGTGAGAGCCATAAATCTTGCTTGTTTGTAGGTGACCAAATACTTATTTTCCACCATAATTTGCAAATAAATTCATTAAAAATCCTACAATGTGATTTTCTGGATTTTTTTCCCTCATTTTGTCTGTCATAGCTGAAGTGTACCTATGATGAAAATTACAGTCCTCTCTCATCTTTATAAGTGGGAGAACTTGCACAATTGGTGGCTGACTAAATACTTTTTTGCCCCACTGTATATGACCAACCAAGGAGAGAGGCAGATTTTTCCAAAAATCTAAATTTTGTTTAAGCTTATAAATGTTCCAATTCGCTTTCAATAGCTGATCAAGGTCTCTTGTCACTACAATGCCAAGGCTTGTGAACTTGTCCATCACTGTTCTAAATGGGGTAGATAGCAGAAATTGCATCTCCACAGGCCGTGATATTGGCATCAATTTGCTTTGTTGCCAGTTCATCTTGTAGCCAGAGAAGGAGCCGAATATATTTTTCAAGTTAAGTAAGGGGGGAATAGAAGTTTTAAGCTTGGGATAAAAACAAAAGAACATCGTCTGCATATAGGGAAATTTAGTGCTGCATCTCTTTTATTTTAACCGGAGCTATATCGGCACATGCACGAATGAGAGTAGCAAGGGGTTCCATGGCTATAGCCAAGAGAGCAGGCGAAATAGGGCACCCCTGTCGGCAGCCCTTGAACAGACGGAATGACTTTCCAAACCTGAAACAATCCAGAACCGACATCATATACTTCCACTCAATCTGATCAAATGAATTCTCTGCGTCAAGAGCAATTGCCACTCCCTCAACTTTATGATCATGATATATTACGTTGAAAAAGCGTCTCAAATTGTATTATATATGTCGGCCCGGGATAAAATCTGTCTGGTCAGGGTGTATGATGTCACACATATTTTTTCAATCGGTTTGCCAATATCTTTGTCAACACCTTATCTTCTATGGGGAGTAATGACTTATTTTCTATGGGGAGTAATGACACTGGGCGATAAGACGACATCTCTATGGAATCTATCTTTTTTCAAGATCAGTGCTATTGTAGCCTCATACAGTGTTTGCGGGAGTGTGGCATTATCTTTGGAATGTTTAAACATTCGCAACATAAGTGGAGCTAGACTGGCGCAGTACTTCTTATAGAATTCTATTACATATCCATCAGGCCCAGGAGTCTTGCTGTTTGGAAATTGTGCCATCGCTGTGTTAACAACACAGAGTTACACATGAAATAATCAAACATACAATCAATACAGTAGAAAAATCTATATACAGCATGTGCAAATGAGGTAGGATAACCTATCTGGGATAGGGGGCTGTATTTTCACGTCCGGATGAAAAGCGTGCTCAAAGTAAACTGCCTGCTACTCAGGCCCAGAAGCGAGGATATGCATATAATTAGTAGATTTGGATAGAAGGCATTCTGAAGTTTCTAAAACCGTTAGAATAATGTCTGTGAGTATATAAAGAAGGAATTAAAGAAGGAATTTATCGAACAAAACGACCATTCATTGTGTCACTGAGACATTTGGGATTGCAAAAAGAAGATCTTCAAAGGTAAGGCATTTATTATATGGCTATTTCTGACCTTTGTGTCGCACCTGCCTGGTTGAAAAATTATTTTCATGTGTTTGTATGCGGGGCGCTGTCCTCAGATAATCGCATAGTCTGCTTTCGCCGTAAAGCCTTTTTGAAATCTGACACAGAGGCTAGATTAACAAGACGTTAAGCTTTATTTTGATCTATTACACATATATTTTCGTGAATGTTGAATATTGATATTCCTGTAGTTTGAATTTGGCGCGCTGCCATTTCACTGGATGTTGTCAAATCAATCCCGCTAAAGGGATTGGTGCGTGAAGGGATCCATAAGAGGATAAGAGAGGTAAGGCAATAAATAGGCCATGGTGGCGGAGTAATTACAATATAGCAATTAAACACTGGAATGGTAGAATGTGCAGAAGATGAATGTGCAAGTAGAGATACCGGGGTGCAAATGAGCAAGATAAATAAATAAATACAGAATGGGGATGAGGTAGATTGGATGAGCTATTTAGATGAGCTATATACAGATGCAGTGATCTGTGAGCTGCTCTGACAGCTGGTGCTTTAAGCTCGGTTGGAAAGACACCCTGGCTCCGTTGTAGTTAAGGGGGAACTTATGACTAGCCAGCTTTAGGATGAGATCCCTGGTCTGGGGATAGTGCAGCCGTACGATGAATGGTCTTGGTAGCGCGCCCTTGGCCGGCTTCGTTGCCTGATCTGTGTGCGCGGTCGATCAGGATGGCCGTTTTGAAGTGTACACTCCCCAGCAATGCCTGTATCAGCTCTGAAACAAATCCAGTGGGTTTCCCTTTCTCAGTGTCCTCCTGGATCCCAAATATGCGGATGTTCTGGCGTCTTGAATGCAACTCGAGCATTTCCAATCGGGCTTTCAGGGTTTTGTTGTCATTTTTGAACGTTGTGCACTGATTCTCTATGTCCTGTAGCCTGGCCTCGTGATCGACTGTTGTCTGCTCAACCTCATGCACCCTTCCCTTAGTTGCCTTCACAGTTTCAGTCCCAATACTCTTTGAGATATCAGCCAACCTTGTGTCCACCTTCTTGCTTAGTGAGTTTATAGCAACCAGTAGGTCACTTTGAGTAGGTTCCGTGGGGAACTCTTGGGAGCTAACGTTAGCATCTTCAGCTAACTCCTCATGGGTCGGCGATGTTGAAATTGGTTCGTTGTGTATCTCGTTCAAATGATATTGTTTAGCGCCCCCTTTAGTGCCTTTTACATTTGTCATATTGCCAGACAATGTTTGAAGTTTTCGGTTGTGAGATATTAAGATAAATATGAATTTGTTTCAAAATTGAGTGGAGCTCTAGCAAACCACGCTCTCTAGTGTCCCCACCCCAATAACATCAAATTGATCAGAAATACAGTGTAGACATTGTTAATGTTGTAAATGCCCATTGTAGCTGGAAATGGCAGATTTTTTTTTAATGGAATATCTACAGAGGCCCATTATCAGCAACCATCACTCCTGTGTTCCAATGGCACGTTGTGTTAGCTAATCCAAGTTTATAATTGTTTATAATTGTTCATTAGAAAACCCTTTTGTAATTATGTTAGCACAGCTGAAAACTGTTCTGATTAAAGAAGCAATACATCTGGCCTTTATTTATGTGTGTATATATATATATATATATATATGTGTGTGTGTGTGTGTGTGTGTGTGTGTGTGTGTGTGTGTGTGTGTGTGTGTGTGTGTGTGTGTGTGTATGAATATATGTTTATTTTATTTCACCTTTATTTAACCAGGTAGGCAAGTTGAGAACAAGTTCTCATTTACAATTGCAACCTGGCCAAGATAAAGCAAGGCAGTTCGACACATACAACAACAGAGTTACACATGGAGTAAAACAAACATACAGTCAATAATGCAGTAGAAAAATAAGTCTATATACAATGTGAGCAAATGAGGTGAGTTAAGGGAGGTAAAGGCAAAAAAAGGCCATGGTGGCGAAGTAAATACAATATAGCAAGTAAAACACTGGAATGGTAGATTTGCGGTGGAAGAATGTGCAAAGTAGAAATAGAAATAATGGGGTGCAAAGGAGCAAAATAAATAAATACAGTAGGTGAAGAAGTAGTTGTTTGGGCTAAATTATAGATGGGCTATGTACAGGTGCAGTAATCTGTGAGCTGCTGTGACAGCTGGTGCTTTAAGCTAGTGAGGGAGATAAGTGTTTCGTTTCAGAGATTTTTGTAGTTCGTTCCAGTCATTGGCAGCAGAGAACTGGAAGGAGAGGCGGCCAAAGAGGAATTGGTTTTGGGGGTGACCAGAGAGATATACCTGCTGGAGCGCGTGCTACAGGTGGGTGCTGCTATGGTGACCAGCGAGCTGAGATAAGGCGGGACTTTACCTAGCAGGGTCTTGTAGATGACCTGGAGCCAGTGGGTTTGGCGACGAGTATGAAGCGAGGGCCAGCCAACGAGAGAGTACAGGTCGCAGTGGTGGGTAGTATATGGGGCTTTGGTGACAAAACGGATGACACTGTGATAGACTGCATCCAATTTATTGAGTAGGGTATTGGAGGCTATTTTGTAAATGACATCGCCGAAGTCGAGGATCGGTAGGATGGTCAGTTTTACGAGGGTATGTTTGGCAGCATGAGTGAAGGATGCTTTGATGCGAAATAGGAAGCCAATTCTAGATTTAACTTTGGATTGGAGATGTTTGATGTGAGTCTGGAAATAGAGTTTACAGTCTAACCAGACACCTAGGTATTTGTACTTGTCCACATATTCTAAGTCAGAACCGTCCAGAGTAGTGATGCTGGATGGGCGGGCAGGTGCAGGCAGCGATCGGTTGAAGAGCATGCATTTAGTTTTACTTGTATTTAAGAGCAGTTGGAGGCCACGGAAGGAGAGTTGTATGGCATTGAAGCTCGTCTGGAGGTTTGTTAACAAAGTGCCCAAAGAAGGGCCAGAAGTATACAGAATGGTGTCGTCTGCATAGAGGTGAATGAGAGACTCACAAGCAGCAAGAGCGACATCATTGATATTTACAGAGAAGAGAGTCAGCCCGAGAATTGAACCCTGTGGCACCCCCATAGAGACTGCCAGAGGCCCGGACAACAGGCCCTCCGATTTGACACACTGAACTCTATCAGAGAAGTAGTTGGTGAACCAGGCGAGGCAATCATTTGAGAAACCAAGGCTATCGAGTCTGCCGATGAGGATGTGGTGATTGACAGAGTCGAAAGCCTTGGCCAGGTTAATGAATACGACTGCACAGTATTGTTTCTTATCGATGGCGGTTAAGATATCGTTTAGGACCTTGAGCGTGGCTGAGGTGCACCCATGACCAGCTCTGAAACCAGATTGCATAGCGGAGAAGGTACGGGGTGGGGTTCGAAATGGTCGGTAATCTGTTTATTGACTTGGCTTTCGAAGACCTTAGAAAGGCAGGGTAGGATAGATATAGGTCTGTAGAAGTTTGGGTCAAGAGTGTCCCCCCCCTTTGAAGAGGGGGATGACTGCAGCTGCTTCCCAATCTTTGGGAATCTCAGATGACACGAATGAGAGGTTGAACAGGCTAGTAATAGGGGTTGCAAAAATTTCGGCAGATAATTTTAGAAAGAAAGGGTCTAGATTGTCTAGCCCGGCTGATTTGTAGGGGTCCAGATTTTGCAGCTCTTTCAGAACATCAGCTGACTGGATTTGAGAGAAGGAGAAATGGGGAAGGCTTGGGCGAGTTGCTGTGGGGGGTGCAGTGCTGTTGACCGGGGTAGGGGTAGCCAGGTGGAAAGCATGGCCAGCCGTAGAAAAATGCTTATTGAAATTCTCAATTATAGTGGATTTATCGGTGGTGACAGAGTTTCCTATCCTCAGTGCAGTGGGCATCTGGGAGGTGTTCTTATTCTCCATGGACTTTACAGTGTCCCAGAACTTTTTTGAGTTTGTGTTGCAGGAAGCAAATTTCTGCTTGAAAAAGCTAGCCTTGGCTTTTCTAACTGCCTGTGTATATTGGTTTCTAACTTCCCTGAAAAGTTGCATATCACGGGGGCTGTTCGATGCTAATGCAGAACGCCATAGGATGGTTTTGTGTTGGTTAAGGGCAGTCGGGTCTGGAGAGAACCAAGGGCTATATCTGTTCCTGGTTCTAAATTTCTTGAAAGGGGCATGCTTATTTAAGATGGTGAGGAAGGCATTTAAAAAAAAAAAACAACCAGGCATCCTCTACTGACGGGATGAGGTCAATATCCTTCCAGGATATCCGGGCCAGGTCGATTAGAAAGGCCTGCTCGCTGAAGTGTTTCAGGGAGCGTTTGACAGTGATGAGTGAAGGTCGTTTGACCGCTGAACCATTACGGATGCAGGCAATGAGGCAGTGATCGCTGAGATCTTGATTGAAAACAGCGCAGGTGTATTTGGAGGGCAAGTTGGTTAGGATGATATCTATGAGGGTGCCCGTGTTTACGGCTTTGGGGTGGTACCTGGTAGGTTCATTGATAATTTGTGTGAGATTGAGGGCATCAAGCTTAGATTGTAGGATGGCTGGGTTGTTAAGCATGTCCCAGTTTAGGTCACCTAGCAGCACGAGCTCTGAAGATAGATGGGGGTCAATCAGTTCACATATGGTATCCAGAGCACAGCTGGACACCACATATATAAGTACAATCTTTGCTCCATGTGCAGTTGCAAACTGTAGTCTGGCTTTTTTTATGGCGGTTTTGGTCTTCTTCCTTGCTGAGCGGCCTTTCAGGTTATGTCGATAGGTTATGTCCCATGATGTCAAACAAAGAGGCTCTGAGTTTGAAGGTAGGCCTTGAAATACATCCAATTGACTCAAATGATGTCAATTAGCGTATCAGAAGCTTCTAAAGCCATGACATCATTTTCTGGAATTTTCCAAACTGTTTAAAGGCACAGTCAACTTTGTTTATGTTAACTTCTGACCCACTGGAATTGTGATACAGTGAATTATAAGTGAAATAATCTGTCTGTAAACAATTGTTGGAAAAATGACTTGTAAAGCACAAAGTAGATGTTCTAACCGACTTGCCAAAACTATAGCTTGTTAACAAGAAATTTGTGGAGTGGTTGAAAATTAGTTTTAATGACTCCGACCTAAGTGTATGTAAACTTCTGACTTCAACTGTATGTGTGTGTGTGTGTGTGTGTGTGTGTGTGTGTGTGTATATTATTCTTTTTCTGGTTGTGGCTGCGGGGGTACGTGCTAATTATAAGAAATCTAAGATGTGTCAAATAAATTATATCCAGCGCAAGGCTCCAGCTTTGCATTTGGTTTGCTAACTTACAAGCTAAGATGTCAAGGTCAAGCTTCTTGGTTACAGCAGAGACATTCTAGCCTGAATTACCAGTCTCTTTAGCTAACATTCTACTTCTTGCCACTCCTTGTCATTGCAATAGAGACCGGCCTTTCTGCCACCTTCAAATATGAACATTCAATTATTAATGACCTCAAGGAGAACAGAGGAGTTGATCCTGATTCGATAACCCTCACAGCTATCCTCCAATCACAACAATTATCCAAATGTTTTTTTTCCATCATAGAACACGTTGGTATCCTTGTTTGTCCTGAATAATGTCAAAAGTTTCTTGCTCTAGTCTAAATTCTCAAACTAATTACATACTGCAATTCCAACCACAATTCCAAACTAAGTACATACTGCAATTCCAACCACAATTCCAACCTCTGCTTTGATCTTAAGCCTCAAAATACAATAACTTGCCTAGCTAACAGCTAAACATATTTTTTGATAATTCTAATTCTATTTTAGAGGCTCCACATGGGAAAAAAACACAAATATTTTCCAACAACCAATGAGCAACTGCACTGTAAATCCAGCTGCATATTGAACGTTGCGATTCCCGAAAGGCCAGTCTCTTTGCCAAAGACATGGAGTGAACTGTTAGCTCAAGACTGGTACCCAGATTAGAAACATTCAATCCCCTCCTGGTTAAGATCATTATGCAATTCCTAAAGTTACACGTTTCCTTGTATGGCTTGTTCTTTTCCAATCACTAAGAACTCTATAGAAATCCTTGTGTAAAGTGACAGAAATACTTGGTGGAAGCTGATGACACACACACATACACACGTCTCTGAGGCAATGTAGTGCTCCTTCCAGTTGGTTTGTTAGGCTCCCAAACAGAACAAAAGTGGCAACATTAGCAGGGAATTGGAATGAACGCAATTTACATTTATTGTGGCATGAAAAAATGCTAGCTTTGAGTCTGAATAGGAAGCAGCAATCACCGCTGCCAGCGGAGAGGGAGAGGGAGAGAGCGAGAGAGAGAGAACGGGGGGAGGTAAGAGATGGGGGGGGGGGAGACTGACAGAAGGGAGAGACTAAGAGAAAGAGTAGGGGGTGGAAGAGTAAAGCAATGGAAGGGAGAGGATGGAGAAAAGCGAAAGAAAGAAAGACGCTCGACAGCAGCAATACAAAGAGGGAGAGCGATAAAGGAGAGATGAAGGGAGAACAGACAGAGATTGAAGAAAGAGAAAAGCACATCCATTCTGTTAGGTAATTGTTGGGAACACATGAAATTCGGTCTGTCAGTCAAATCCTTTCAAATGTCACTGTGTTGCTTGTCTAGTCCACAAAGCATGTCCCGTCTATCTTCTACCGGGCTTACCATGGAACACAAACTTGTTTGTGTAGTCGTGCGTGCGTGCGTGCGTGCGTGCGTGCGTGCGTGCGTGCGTGCGTGTGTGTGTGTGTTCCAAAGCCAGAGTGGTATACAGCGTTATGATAATTATCATCCATGTTGCCACCAGAAGTTCTGAGATGATTGCGTTCTACTGAGTGCCACTTAGGTTCCCATGACAATAGCATTTTGATTTGGAACATCCCATAATTATATAGACCTTGCTCGACTTGATTACATTTCGAAGTCATCCTGTGTTTATGCTGTTCTGTTCTTTGTTTTTGTTTTTATTACACACCCTCCCGTACCTGTCTGTTCCCCTGCCGCTGACAGACAGACACAGACGGACACACACACACACTCTCTTGACTTCTAAGTGGGAAGCGGGAGTGTGCTTAGCCGAGGAAACACACCTCATCCTCCCAATGCCTCTCTCTCTCACACACACACAGTGGCATCATCAGTAGGTGTTTGCCCAGCATCTGTTATCTGAAATTGAGTTTATTGTGAAATAGGAAAGTAGCTGTGACTCCTAGACCAGACAGAGCTAAGTGAAAGACCGGACCCTGCAGCTTTAATCCATGTACTGAATTCCAAAATACGCTACACACGCACGCGCGTGCGCATCTGCACCCGGACACACACACACACGTGCACACAGAATACACACGTTAGATCGTTCCCGTAAATGCTCTTTTCACTTCCCTCTGATGTTTCTGAGGACAGAGAACACAAGGAATCGAGGGAAGAATTGAGAATCACCCTATAGCTATTACTCCTACACACACAGAACACACAGGCACACACACTGCATACTCACTCACTAACACAACAATAGTAATGGGGAATACAGAAGAATAAATCTGAGGGACTGACTGAACGGCGCTCTCGCTCATAAACACACACACACTGGAGGAATAATGGGCTAGGTGCAGGCAGTATTTCACCCTACCAAACAGATCTATGCTCACACACACACACACACACAAGGCGCTCTGTATTTGTTTGACTGAGGTTGTAATGCGCGTTGTAAATCTACCAATAAGTAGATGGCGTGCATATAAATCGTCCAGTAAGGAGACTGTGTGCATATAAATCTACCAATGCGTAGTTGGTATGCGTGAGCCAGGAAGTGTTTAGTCCGAGCGTGGTTTAGTGTGTCGGGCCAGACTCGTATCTCAGGTTTGAGGGATGGGGAGTAACACCAAAGTACGCATCTAGCACAGATAAGACATCGGCCCAGACGATTGATAGCACCAAATGTTGTTTATTTTGATTTCCGTTAACTGTTACAAGGCTTACATGATTCCGCTATACTCTTGTCAGGATTATAATGTTACGTATATACACACACACGCACACACACACACACACTGGATGAACTCACATGGGCAGAGGGGCTGATAGATCTGTTTTATTTGGATCCCAGTAAGTTCTCATTTGGTCTACTTTAGCATCTTCCGTCACTTGGCTCTCTTTGTTGTTGACACGCCTCTCGCCAGGATTAAAACAGTTTAGTGTTAGGAGTGAAGGTTAGCTAGAGGGTAGAAGAAGGATGAGGGGGTGACGGGGTTCAGTCTTTCATTTCTGATGGCCAACTTTCCTTCCATTTTCTGTGTGCATTTATATAATCTGGACTATTCTGCTGTTGTTTCTGGAACCTGCGAGAGTCCCACACACCAGCGCAGTAGGAATTGAAGCCACTTAATTTAGGCCCTAAGCCTTCCACCCCTCCTCCTTTCCTCCTCCTTTTAAGGGGCTTATGGGATAAATAAAGTCAAATAAACGCCGCTTTGACATGTTTCCCGAGCTCCCTCTCTAAGTCATATAGTTGATAGACAGCTATTAGCATGGCGGGTTGTTGAAGAGGAGGAAAATGGCCAGCTGGAATAGAATCTGCAGCCAGTCATAGTGCAAAACCTCAATGCCACCCTATAATCCCTCAGTGCACTTTTGACCAGAACCCTAAGTGGAGGAATGAAAGATGAAAAAGAAGGATGGGTACAGTCTCTGAAAGGAAAGAAATAAATACTTGTTTTGCAGTGCTGCACTTTCCTGACAAAATGCACAGTGCCTTCAGAAAGTATTCACACCCCTTGACTTTATTCGCATTTTGTTGTTACCGCCCACATTTTCTTTGAGATGTTGTCACTCCTACACAAAATACCCTGTAATGTCAAAGTGGAATTATGTTTTCAATTGTTTTTATTTTATTATTATTCAAATTAATTCTGTAAAAAAATTATGAAAAGCTGAAATGTCTTGAGTCAATATTCAACCCCTTTGTTATGGCACAGCTAAATCATTTCAGGAGTACAAATTTGCTTAAGTCACATAAGTTGCATGGACTCCGTTGTCACATCTCTAAAAAATGATGTATTTGGGTGTTCTTGGAACTATTGTTCAGGTTTTTCCTTTGCCCCTGCAACTTCAGAAAGAGCGTGAGGAAGTCTATTGCTGGTGGGGTAAGATTCTCAAAACCAAGTGAAATTGCAAAAAAAAAGTGTCTAACATGCCATTTACAGTGCCTTCAGAAAGTATTCACACCCCATTTATTTTTCAAAATTTTGTTGTTACAGGCTGAATTTGAAATTGATTAAATTTAGATTTTGTGTAACTGTCCTACACACAATACCCCATCATTTCATGGTTTGTAGGTACAGTATGCTCTTCTCTGTCTCAGCTCTCTCTCTCTCTCCCCATCCCGTTCTCTTTCTCGGTTTCTCTTTTTTTAAATATCAAAATACTGTATCACTTAAAGATGACTGATTTACTGTAGCAGGTTTGTCTTACGGTAGCAGGATCAGAGTTCCTCTTCTAACAGGGGGAGAGGGAGGGAGAGAGGGAGGGAGGGAGAGAGAGGGAGGGAGGGAGAGAGAGGGAGGGGGAGAGGCATAGGGAGAAGGATGAAGGCATAGGGAGAAGGATGAAGGCATAGGGAGAAGGATGAAGGCATAGGGAGAAGGATGAGGGGATAGGGAGAAGGATGAGGGGATAGGGAGAAGGATGAGGGGATAGGGAGAAGGATGAAGGGATAGGGAGAAGGATGAAGGGATAGGGAGAAGGGAGAAGGGATAGGGAGAAGGGATAGGGAGAAGGGATAGGGAGAAGGGAGAAGGATGAAAGGATAGGCATAGGTAGAAGGATGAAAGGATAGGCATAGGTAGAAGGATGAAAGGATAGGCATAGGTAGAAGGATGAAAGGATAGGCATAGGGAGAAGGATGAAAGGATAGGCATAGGGAGAAGGATGAGGGGATAGGGAGAAGGATGAAGGGATAGGGAGAAGGATGAAGGGATAGGGAGAAGGGAGAAGGGATAGGGAGAAGGGATAGGGAGAAGGGAGAAGGATGAAAGGATAGGCATAGGTAGAAGGATGAAAGGATAGGCATAGGTAGAAGGATGAAAGGATAGGCATAGGTAGAAGGATGAAAGGATAGGCATAGGGAGAAGGATGAAAGGATAGGCATAGGGAGAAGGATGAAAGGATAGGCATAGGGAGAAGGATGAAAGGATAGGCATAGGGAGAAGGAGAAGGATGAAAGGATAGGCATAGGGAGAAGGAGAAGGATGAAGGGATAGGGAGAAGGGAGAAGGATGAAAGGATAGGCATAGGGAGAAGGATGAAAGGATAGGCATAGGGAGAAGGATGAAAGGATAGGCATAGGGAGAAGGATGAAAGGATAGGCATAGGGAGAAGGAGAAGGATGAAAGGATAGGCATCGGGAGAAGGATGAAGGGGTAGAGGTATTTTATTAGCATCGCTAATAGCTGTTGTGATAGAAGCAGCTACTTTTCCTGGGGTCCACACAAAACATGAACCATTAAATAATCCTGAACATTAATAAACAAGAACAGCTCAAGGACAGAACTACATCAATTTAAAACGTCACATAGCCTACATGTCAGTACATACACACAAAACCTAGCCATGAGGTCAAAGGAATTGTCCGCAGAGCTCCGAGAAAGGATTGTGTCAAGGCACAGCTCTGGGAAAGGGACCAAAAACCTTCTGCAGCATTGAAGGTCCCGAAGAACACAGTGGTCATTATTCTTAAATGGAAGACGTTTTGAACCACCAAGACTCTTCCTAGAGTTGGCCACCTGGCCAAACTGAGTAATTGGGGGAGAAGGGCCTTGGTCAGGGAGGTGACCAAGAACCCAATGGTTACTCTGACAGAGCTCCAGAATTCCTCTGTGAAGATGGGAGAACCTTCCAGAAGGACCACCATCTATGCAGCACTCCACCAACCAGGCCTTTATGGCAGAGTGGCCAGACAGAAGCCACTCCTCTGTAAAAGGCACATGACAGCCTGCTTGGAGTTTGCCAAAAGGCACCTAAAGGACTCTCCGATAATGAGAAACCAAGATTAAACTCTTTGGCCTGAATGCCAAGCGTCATGTCTGGAGGGAAAGATGAACAGAGCAAAGTACAGAGATCCTTGATGAAATCCTGCTCCAGAGGGCTCAGGACCTCAGACTGGGGTTGAAGATTCACCTTCCAACAGGATAACAACCCTAAACACACAGCCAAGACAACGCTGGAGTGGCTTCGGGAAAAGTCTCTGAATGTCTTTGAGTGGTCCAGCCAAAGCCCGGACTTGAACACGATCGAACATCTCTGGAGAGACCTGCAAATATCTGTGCAGCATCGCGCCCCATCCAATCTGACAGAGCTTGAGAAGATCTAGAATCAAATCAAATGTTATTGGTCACATACGCATGGTTAGGAGATGTTAATGCGAGTGTAGCGAAATGCTTTTGCTTCTAGGTCCGACCGTGCAGTAATATCTAAAAGTAATCCAACAAATTCACAACTACCTTATACACACAAATACACACATGTAAAGGGATGAATAAGAATTTGTACATATAAATATATAGATAAGCGATGGCCGTGCGGCATAGGCAAGATGCAGTAGATGGTATAGAAAACAGTAAATACATATGCGATGAGTAATGTAGGATATGTATTATATAAAGTGCCGTTATTTAAAATGACTAGTGATACCTGTATTAAATGTATTAAAGTGGCCAGAGATTTGAGTCTGTATGTTGGCGCAACCACTCTGTTAGTGATGGCTGTTTAACAGTCTGATGGCCTTGAGATTGAAGCTGTTTTTCAGTCTCTCGGTCCCAGCTTTGATGCACCTGTACTGACCTCGCCTTCTGGATGATAGTGGGGTGAACAGGCAGTGGCTCGGGTGGTTGTTGTCCTTGATGATCTTTTTGGCCTTCCTGTGATATCGAGTGGTGTAGGTGTCCTGGAGGGCAGGTAGTTTTCCCCCAGTGATGTGTTGTTTAGACCTCACCACCCTCTGGAGAGCCTTGCGGTTGTGGGCGGAGAAGTTGCCATACCAGGCGGTGATACAGCCCGACAGGATGCTCTCGATTTGTGCATCTGTAAAAGTTTGTGAGTGTTTTAGGTGACAAGCCTAGATGGCCAGATCTGCAGAGAAGAATGGGACGCTAGTAGCGTCATACCCAAGAAGACTCGAGGCAGAGAAGAATGGGACGCTAGTAGCGTCATACCCAAGAAGACTCGAGGCTGTAATCGCTGCCAAAGGTGCTTCATCAAAGTACTGAGTAAAGGGTCTGAATACTTATGTAAATGTGATATTTAATTTGTTAGTCTTTCCCAGCAGCAGGTCATTGGTAAAAAGAGTAGAGGACCAGCAGAGCTACCCTGCGGTACACCACATTTTACATGTTTGACATTAGAGAAGCTTCCATTAAAGAAAACCCTCTGTGTTATATTAGATAGATAGATAGATAGATAGATAGATAGATAGATAGATAGATAGATAGATAGATATCTCTGAGTCCACAATATGGCAGAGGTTGAAAAGCCATAACCTGTTGTTGAAAAAAACATATGTTGTATGATCAATACTATCTAAGGCTGCACTGAAATCTAACAGCACAGTTCCCACAATAATCTTTGTTTCAATTCTTTAAACCAATCATCAGTCATTTGTGTAAGTGCAGTACATGTTGGGTGCCCCTCTCTATAAGCATTCTGAAAGTCTGTTAATTTGTTTACCGAGAAATCGCATTGTATGCACTCACCCAAACACTACGGTCTAAATATTTTGTCAGGTATATTTAGTTCTTTTTTTTCCCTTAAAAGGCGAGATAAGTGTAGCTGGTTCAGACAAAATGTTCTCTACTTCTGTCTGGCATACTGAACTACTGATGACCAGAGACCAGACTGGCTGCTTTGATCCTGGAATTAGTCTACATATTAGTCTACAGTCTACAGACCAGACACTCTGTCTACCCTTCCTTTCCTTTAACACTATCCCTCTCCCTCCATCCCTCTCCTTCGACCTGGAGGGAAGCCAAAGTAATTCCGCTACCCAGAATGGCAGAGCACCCATTACTGGTTTTAACAGCCGACTAATCAGCTTGCTACCGACTCTTAGCAAACATTGGGTAAAAAGGTGTGTGACTACATGCGCCTGTGTGTGTTTTTAGAAGTAAGTCAGTACCATTTCTAGCAGTGTTAACGGTGTGTCTGTGTTGCAGTTACAGAGACGGGGAGACTGTATTAAATGAGTCAGCAGAACGACTCCAACCAGCCAGTCAGTCTGTGATCTCTCTAAGCTCTATCAACAAACACACATCCTCTTGGACGCACGCTGACTGACTGTTCATACTGACTCTGACTCTGAGAGACAGAGAGGCTGGACCAAGGAGACAGAGAGAAGGGGGTGAGGGAGGGAGGAATCGCAGCTGACTTCACACTTTAGAGAGAGAGATATCTTGTTAAAATCAAAACAAATGTATTTATATAGCCCTTCTTACATCAGCTGATATCTCAAAGTGCTGTACAGAAACCCAGCCTAAAACCCCAAACAGCAAGCAATGCAGGTGTAGAAGCACGGTGGCTAGGAAAAACTCCCTAGAAAGGCCAAAACCTAGGAAGAAACCTAGAGAGGAACCAGGCTGAGGGGTGGCCAGTCCTCTTCTGGCTGTATTGGATGGAGATTATAACAGAACATGGCCAAGATGTTCAAATGTTCATAAATGACCAGCATGGTCAAATAATAGTAATCACAGTGGTTGTCGAGGGTGCAACAGGTCAGCACCTCAGGAGTAAATGTCAGTTGGCTTTTCATAGCCGATAATTCAGAGTATCTCTACCGCTCCTGCTGTCTCTAGAGAGTTGAAACCAGCAGGTCTGGGACAGGTAGCACGTCCGGTGAACAGGTCAGGTTTCCATAGCCGCAGGCAGAACAGTTGAAACTGGAGCAGCAGCACGGCCAGATGGACTGGGGCATGGTCCTAGGGTTCAGGTTCTCCAAGAGGGAGAAATAAAGAAAGAGAGAAAGAGGGAATTAGAGAGAGCATACTTAAATTCACACAGGACACCGGATAGGACAGGAGAAATACTCCAGATATAACAGACTAACCCTAGCCCCCCGACACATAAACTACTGCATCATAAATACTGGCGGCTGAGACAGGAGGGGTCAGGAGACACTGTGGCCCCATCCGATGATACCCCCGGACAGGGCCAAACACGCAGGATATAACCCCACCCACTTTGCCAAAGCACAGCCCCCACACCACTAGAGGGATATCTTCAACCACCAACTTACCATCCTGAGACAAGGCCGAGTATAGCCCACAAAGATCTCCGCCACGGCACAACCCAAGGGGGGGGGCGCCAACCCAGACAGGAAGACCACATCAGTGACTCAACCCACTCAAGTGAGTTGAGTCACTGACGTGGTCTTCCTGTCTGGGTTGTTTTACCTCTTCAATTGCATCTCCTGATCAATGTCTGACAAATTATCAATCCGTTGTTTTAAACAAGAATTTATGTGCTTTGAGTATTGTTCATTTTATTTTCTGTTAATTCTCATGTCTGTGTGCATCTCTCTCTCAGGACGTGGAGATCAGGTCGAACGCAGCTCTCTACCTCCCCCAGATCAGTGACCTGCTGAACCGCGTGCCCCGTCAGATGCTGCTGCTACTGAAGACCAACGATCTTCTCCGAGGCATTGAGACCACCCTGCAGACCAGAGCCGCCTCCTCCTCCTTCATCAACATGTCCCGATGCTGCACCCGGGCTGTAGCCAGGTAGACCCTGACCTCTAACCCCTAACCCTAATCCTGCAGACCAGAGCCTGCTCCTCCATCATCATGTCCCGATGCTGCACCAGGGCTGTAGCCAGGTAGACCCTGACCTCTAACCCCTAACCCTAATCCTGCAGACCAGAGCCTGCTCCTCCATCATCATGTCCCGATGCTGCACCAGGGATGTAGACAGGTAGACCCTGACCTCTAACCCTGGAGACCAGAGATTAAGCCTTCTCCTTTATCAACATGTCCTGATCAAATCAAAGTGAATTTGTCACGTGGTCCGAATACAACAGGTGTAGACCTTACAGTGAAATGCTTACTTACAAGCCCTAACCAACAGTGCAATTTTTAAGGAAAAAATAGGTATTAGGTAAACAACAGATAAGTAAAGAAACAAAAATGACAGTGAAAATAACAGTAGCGAGGCTATATACAGAGTCAATGTGCGGGGACACTGGTTAGTGGGGCTAATTGAGGTAATATGTACATGTAGGTATAGTTAAAGTGACTATGCATAGATGATAAACAGAGAGTAGCAGCAGTGTAAAAGAGGGGGCTGGCAGGTGTGGGGGGACACATTGCAAATAGTCCGGGTAGCCAATGTACAGGTGCACCGGTTAGTGGGGCTAATTGAGGTGGTATGTACATGAATGTGTAGTTAAAGTGACTATGCATAGATGATAAACAGAGAGTAGCAGCAGTGTAAAAGAGGGGTTGGCAGGGGTGAGGGGGGGAGTGGCGGGACACAATGCAAATAGTCCAGGTAGCCATTTGATTACATGTTCAGGAGTCTTATGGCTTAGAGGTTAAAGCTGTTGAGAAGCCTTTTGGTCCTAGACTTGGCGCTCCAGTACCGCTTGCCATGCAGTAGCAGAGAGGACAGTCAATGACTGGGGTGGCTGGGGTCTTTGACAATTGTTAGGGCCTTCCTTTGACACTGCCAGATATAGAGGTCCTGGATGGCAGGCAGCTTAGCCCCAGTGATGTACTGGGCCTTACGCACTGCCCTCTGTAGTGCCTTGAGGCCGAGCAATTGCAGTGACGCAACCTGTCAGGACGCTCTCGATGTTGCAGCTGTAGAACCTTTTGAGGATCTGAGGACTCATGCCATGCAACATCCCTGATACTGCACCAGGGATGTTGTCAGGTAGACCCTGACCTCTAACCCCTAACCCTGGAGACCAGAGATGAATCCTTCTCCTTCATCAACATGTCCTGATACTGCACCAGGGATGTTGCCAGGTAGACCCTGACCTCTAACCCCTAACGCTGGAGACCAGAGCTCCGTCCTTCTCCTTCATCAACATGTCCTGATGCTGCACCAGGGATGTTGCCAGGTAGACCCTGACCTCTAACCCCTAACGCTGGAGACCAGAGCTCCGTCCTTCTCCTTTATCAACATGTCCTGATGCTGCACCAGGGATGTAGCCAGGGAGACCCTGACCTCTAACCCCTAACCCCGGAGACCAGAGATGAATCCTTCTCCTTCATCAACATGTCCTGATGCTGCACCAGGGATGTTGCCAGGTAGACCCTGACCTCTAACCCCTAACGCTGGAGATCAGAGCTCCGTCCTTCTCCTTTATCAACATGTCCTGATGCTGCACCAGGGATGTAGCCAGGGAGACCCTGACCTCTAACCCCTGAAATCTAACCCCTAGCCCTGCAGACCAGAGGGTTCCAGTCACTCTGTGACAGTCCTGCTGCTCTGTATCAGTCCACCACCCGCACCACTGATCTATGTGCATCCCCTTAGACAAGCAACACACACATTTGTATCACATCAGTTTCAGTAATCATTATTTAAGCTTTAGGAAAATGTCAACATTTCTTACTTGCGGTCCTTCCCCCTCCTCACTCTCTTCCTTCCTCCCTCCCCTCTCCTCTCTGTATGCCTGTGTGTGTAATTGGCTGGCTGAATGCTGTGATTATATTGTACTTTCAGTGGCAGTCAGCAGTGGCCATATTGATTCAGTCTTACCATTGTAATGAACAACTCCATGATTGTCTCTGAGAAAAATCATTAGGACAGAGAGGAGGGGAGGGTGCTGGACGCCTCCGGGGGAAAAAAGGGGATGAGAGGGGTGGAGGAGAGGAGATGAAGTATGAGAAGGGTGGAAAGGAGGAGCAAGGAGAGTGAGAAAAAAAAAAGGGAGGAGGGGAGGATAGATGAGGAAGAGAGAGGTGCAATGGAGAAGAGGGGGAGGCAGTGAGACGTGAAATTCAGTGTTTTGCTCCAGCAGCTCTCTATTAAAACTAAGCAGTAGTAGAACACAGAATGCAGATCTACGGGGAATTAGATGGGGAATATTGGGCTTAATTGAGCTTGCCTGGCTCAAAAATAGTGGCGAAAGTGCAAACCCTGCCCATTTGCCCTTGCCCTCCAGGCAGATTCAATCGGACGCTCCAAGTATTTGAAAGAAAACGAATATAACGAGAGAGAGAGACACTTTGCGATGGCTTTCCCTGTGCTGTGTAATTGGTTGGGAGAGGAGGAACGATGACTTAGACAAGATGTCCCTTCAACTCCTTCCTCAAGGAGAACACATTGTCCTACCACAGGGCAGGCCACACATGTACACACACCAGAGAGAGCTGTCTGGTACAGCGGAGTCAATGTCTCCCCAGTCTGTGCTGTGACAACACTACAGTGTGGTGGAGGATGATCCTTCTAAAACATTCAGTAGTCAGTCATGTTATAATCTCACCGTGGTGTTATGCAATGACTAACGCAGCACTGGGATTCCTGGTGAGTCCCAGTATTCCACTGTTATACTGTACTGCACTGTTTCATCATATTTCTTCTGTTTTTATAGGGGGTAGATCAGCTTTAATATTGCAGATACATTGTAGATTCCATCATTGTAATTGTCTGCATCACTTCCAATCCCCCATATATATATTTTTGCAAATATACAGTTGAAGTCGGAAGTTTACATACACCTTAGCCAAATACATTTAAACTCAGTTTTTCACAATTACTGACATTTAATCCGAGTAAAAAATTATTTGTTTTAGGTCAATTAGGATCACCACTTTATTTTAAGCTTCTTATGGCTGCAATCCCGTTAACGGGATCGATATGACAACAGCCAGTGAAAGTGCAGGGCGCCAAATTCAAACAACAGAAATCTCATAATTAAAATTCCTCAAACATACATGTATCTTATACCATTTTAAAGGTAATCTTGTTGTTAATCCCTCCAAAGTGTCCGATTTCAAATAGGCTTTTCAGCGAAAGCACCACAAATGATTGTTAGGTCACCGCAAAATCACAGACAAACACAGTCATTTTTCTAGCCAAAGACAGGAGTCACAAAAAGCAGAAATAGAGATACAATTAATCACTAACCTTTGATGATCTTCATCAGATGACACTCATATGACTTCTGTTACACAATACATATATGTTTTGTTTGATTAAGTTCATATTTATATCCAAAAACCTCAGTTTACATTGGCGCCATGTTCAGAAATGCCTCCAAAATATCCGGAGAAATTGCAGAGCCACGTCAAATAACATAAATACTCATCATAAACTTTGATGAAAGATACATGTTTTACATAGAATTAAAGATACACTTGTTCTTAATGCAACCGCTGTGTCAGATTTCAAAAAGCTTTACGGCAAAACACAATATTCAATCATCTGAAAACAAAAGCAAGCCATACAGTTACCCGCCAAATTGTGCAGTCAACAAAACTCATAAAAAGCATTATAAATCTTCACTTACCTTTGCTGATCTTCATCGGAATGCACTCCCAGGACTCCCACTTCCACAAGAAATGTTTGTTTTGTTCGGTAATGTCCAAATAGCTATTTTTCTTAGCGTGTTGGGTAAACAAATCCAACGTCAGGAAGCGTGTTCACTAAAAGCTGATGAAATGTCCAAAAGTTCCGTAACAGTCAGTAGAAACATGTCAAACGATGTATTGAATAAATCTTTAGAATGTTTTTAACATAAATCTTGAATAACGTTCCAACCGGAGAATTACATTGACTTCAGATGAGCGATGGAACAGAGCTCCCTCTCATGTGAACGTGCATGGTTAGAGCATTGTCAGGTCATTGCAGACCTGACTAATTCCCCTCTCATCGGCCCCCCTTTCACAGTAGAGGCATCAGACAAGGTTCTACAGACTGTTGACATCTAGTGGAAGCCGTAGGAAGTGCAAACTCATCCATATCTCGCTGTGAATTCAGTAGGATCTTGGTTGAAAATCGACCAGCCTCAGAATTTCCACTTCCTGTTTGGATTTTTTCTCAGGTTTTTGCCTGCCATATGAGTTCTGTTATACTCACAGACATCATTCAAACAGTTTTAGAAACTTCAGAGTTTTCTATCCAATATGAATAATAATATGCATATATCAGCAACTGGGACTGAGGAGCAGGCAGTTTACTATGGGCACCTCTGTGCACCTTTCATCCAAGCTACTCAATACTGCCCCTGCAGCCATAAGAAGTTAACAATGTGAAATGTCAGAATAATAGTAGAGAATTATTTATTTCAGCTTTTATTTCTTTCATCACATTCCCAGTGGGTCAGAAGTTTACATACACTCTATTAGTATTTGGTAGGATTGCCTTTAAATTGTTTAACTTGGGTCAAACATTTCGGGTAGCCTTCCACAAGCTTCCCAAAATAAGTTGGGGGAATTTTGGCCCATTCCCCCTGACAGAGTTGGTGTAACTGAGTCAGGTTTGTAGGCATCCTTGCTCGCACACGCTTTTTCAGTTCTGCCCACATTTTCTATAGGATTGAGGTCAGGGCTTTGTGATGGCCACTCATATACCTTGATTTTGTTGTCCTGAAGCCATTTTGCCACAACTTTGGAAGTATGCTTGTGGTCATTGTCCATTTGGAAGACCCATTTGTGACCAAGCTTTAACTTTCTGACTGATGTCTTAAGATGTTGCTTTAATAAATCCACATACTTTACCTTCCTCATGAAGCCATCTATTTTGTGAAGTGTACCAGCCCCTCCTGCAGCAAAGCACCCCCACAACATGATGCTGCACCCCCGTGCTTCACGGTTGGGATGATGTTCTTCAGCTTGCAAGCCTCCCACTTTTTCCTCCAAACATAACGATGGTCATTATGGCCAAACAGTTATATTTTTGTTTCATCAGACCAGAGGACACTTCTCAAAAAAAGTACGACCTTTGACCCCATGTGCAGTTGCAAACCGTAGTCTGGCTTTTTTATGGCGGTTTTGGAGCAGTGGCTTCTTCCTTCCTGAGCGGCCTTTCAGGTTATGTCGATATAAGATTTGTTTTACTGTGGATATAGATACTTTTGTACCTGTTTCCTCCAGCATCTTCACAAGGTCCTTTGCTGTTGTTCTGGGATTGATTGGCACTTTACGCACCAAAATACGTTCATCTCTAGGAGACAGAACGCGTCTCCTTCCTGAGCGGTATGACGGCTGCGTGGTGTTTATACTTGCGTACTATTGTTTGTACAGATGAACGTGGTACCTTTAGGTGTTTGGAAATTTCTCCCAAGGATGAACCAGACTTGTGGAGGTCCACAAATTTTCTGAGGTCTTGGCTTGATTTCTTTTGATTTTCCCATGATGTCAAACAAAGAGGCACAGAGTTTGAAGGTAGGCCTTGAAACACATCCACAGGGACACCTCCAATTGACTCAAGTGATGTCAATTAGCGTATCAGAAACTTCATCAGAAACTTCTAAAGCCATGTTTTCAGTTTCTGGAATTTTCCAAGCTGTTCAAAGGCACAGTCAACTTAGTGTATGTAAACTTCTAACTGAATTATAAGTGAAATAATCTGTCTGTAAACAATTGTTGGAAAAATGACTTGTGTCATGCACAAAGTAGATGTCCTAACCGACTTGCCAAAACTATAGTTTGTTAACAAGACATTTGTGGAGTGGTTGAAAAACTAGTTTTAATGACTCCAACCTAAGTGTATGTAAACTTCTGGCTTCAACTGTGTGATTACAGGCTTAAAATGGCTAGAAACAAAGTACTTTCTTCTGAAACTCGTCAATCTATTCTTGTTCTGAGAAATTAAGGCTATTCCATGCGAGAAATTGCCAAGAAACTGAAGGTCTCGTACAATGCTGTGTACTACTCCCTTCACAGAACAGTGCAAACTGGCTCGAACCAGAATAGAAAGAGAAGTGTGAGGCCACGGTGCACAACTGAGCAAGAGGACAAGTGCATTAGTGTCTAGTTTGAGAAACAGACGCCTCACAAGTCCTCGACTGGCAGCTGCATTAAATAATACCCACAAAACACCAGTCTCAACATCAACAGTGAAGAGGCGACTCCGGGATGCTGTCCTTCTAGGCAGAGTTCCGCTTTCCAGTGTGTGTGTTCTTTTGCCCATCTTATTATTTTCTTCTTATTGGCTAGTCTGAGATATGGCTTTTTATTTGCAACTCTGCCTAGATGTCCAGCATCTTGCTCAATTGTGCACCGGGGCCTCCCGCTCCTTCTATTTTGGTTAGAGACAGTTTGCGCTGTTCTGTGAAGGGAGTAGTACACAGCGTTGTACATTAACAATGTCTACACTGTATTTCTGATCAATTTGATCTTATTTTAATGGACACAAAATGTGCTTTTCTTAACAAGGACATTTCTAAGTGACCCCAAACTTTTGAACGGTAGTGTATATACATATCTTTTTTTGAAATATATTTTCCTTTATTATTATTTTCCTTTATTACTTTCTAACCCTACCAATTGGAATAAACTAGTGAACAACAACGCGTAGACCTCTACTTCCAGCTTATACATACTATTTACATTTTATGGACAAAGTCTAGTTTACTATAGTTCTATTTTGTTTGATTTTACTCCCGTCCTTCCTCCACCTCCAACCTCTCCCATCCATCCAGTTCTATTTGCCTTATCTTTAAAACTGTGGTCTTTCACAAATGTTCTTAACCCATATACGTTTTACGGACACAGTATGTTTTACACTAGTTATCTTGTTATTATTTGTTGCTAGTAGTCCCAACCTTCAGCTCCATTCAACCCCTCCCAGCTTTCTCAACACCATCCATATTGGATTTTGTACTCTTTCTTTCTGTCCCCATCCATCCCTCCCTCTCTCTTTCTAATTTTCTCTCTTTCGCTCTCTCCCTCTCTCTCGCTCTCTCTCCACCGCTCTCCCCCCCCCCCCCCTCTCTCTCTCTTTCCCCCTCTCTCTATCTCTCCCCCTTTCTTCATCTCCCCCATAATTTGCTGGTTCCTAAGATTACATCACACCTTGTTTCCTGTCAGGCACAAGCGGAGCAAGGCACAGTCGAGGGCACGCCGTCTCCAGATCACCATGTCGGAGTCTCTGACCCTTTGGCAAATCAGCCTGTACGAACTGTTCCTGTGGGTCAAGGGCTCAACGCTAGGAGGCTGGGTCGGCTCACTGCTCAGCTGTCTACACTACACACACTGATCAGAGAAGAGAGGCAACGCCACAGACACGCATGAAGACACACACACACACACACACACTTACAGACAGACACATACACACTTATGGGCGTACGCATGCACACACACTTAGTGTACACACACATACTCTCACACTACGGCGTACACAAATAGGGCCTTTGGGACGCAGAGTCATGAAGACACACCAACAAAACTTGACACAAATGCATACGCACAAACACACCCACAGTTGACACACACACACACACGCACAGTCAGGCAATCCGCTCCAAACGCACGGAGACAGTATAACCACTGTGTAAACTGATGGATAGACAGAGGTTGGTATCAATAGAAGAGACGGACAGAAAAGAAAGTAGAAAAGAAAGTGACTGGGTCAATTGTCTGGTACTGCTCTGCTAGTCCATTGGATGAAGAGGGAAGTTCAGGAGCAGTTTGTGCTCAGCCATGACTATCCTACGGAGTGCTGTAAGTGATTGTTGTGAATACATGTACTGTCAAATAATATCAGTTTTTTTTTTTTAACAAAGTGCCCGCTGAATGTATACTGAGCAAAAATATAAACGCAACATGCAACAATTTCAAAGATTTTACTGAGTTACAGTTCATATAAGGAAATCGGTCAATTGAAATTAATTCATTAGACCCTCATCTATGGATTTCACAAGACTAGGCAGTGGTGCAGCCATGGGTGAGCCAGGCCCTGCTAATCAGAATGAGTTTTCCCCACAAAAGGGCATTTATTATTGGCACGTTGAGTTCACATTAGGTGACAACTCAATCAATTGCAGATCAAAATGAGATGTTGAACTGACATCTGTGCCCAGTGAAATATGGTCAAAGCCACTCACTGTACATAAATGGCAACAACAGTTTGTATTTATTCATGTTACCTCACTACTGTATGTACTGTAAACGTGCAGTGGTGCAGAATGAAGTGTCATATTTCTGTTCAGAAATGGATGGGACTGTTTTCCACATTACATTCCCCTGCTTTTCTCTCTGTTTATCTCCTCTTCCCCCTTGATTCTGCAACAGTTCCGCTCTCCCTCTTTCTCCACCTCTCTGTCTTCTACCCCTCTCTCCTACCCCTCTCTCCCTCTTCTATCTCGCTCTAATCTCCTCAGAACATCTTGCTGTTACTGTCCAGCTTTTTGTAACCACTGGTTTCTGTAGCATATTATTTTATTAACTGTAATTTAATTTGACCTTTAACCATTGTCAACATACAGTTCCAAGACTGTATGTTTGGCATTGGTATTGCTATCATTTTATGATGTGGATTTAAATTGAAAATAAGTGATACAATTTTGTATCACATTACATTTTTTTTGTCATCTTTGAATATGTTTTAGTTTGTTGATTTTTCTGTGAATTCTTTTATTTATCCTATTTGTTGTTGGAGGTGTGGAGGAGGGAGGAGTAATTGTTCACTCATAATGAGTTTGCATGAGGAATGGAAATAAATGGAAATAATCCCAATTGAACACACACACTGCTCTCTCTGTTTAGCTTCATTGTCTCTTCTGGAATGCATTGTATTTTTTTGGGGGGGGGGGGGTTCTTGTCATTAAAAACACCAACTAAACAATTTGGACATTGTTGTGGGGGGGGGGGGGGGGTAGCAGAGTTATGTGGTAAAAAGTGAGGTAGTGAGAAAGATGGCGTGAGAGGAACAGATTGTGTAAAAGTTTTTTATTTACTAAATCTGTATTTTGTACAGCAACTCTGAGTTAATACATATTATAATCACCTTACAACTGTGAGTCTTTCTGGGTAAGTCTCTAAGAGCTTTGCACACCTGGATTGTACCATATTTGCTCATTATTCTTGAAAAAATTCTTACATTTCTGTCAAATTGATTGTTGATCATTGTTAAAAAGCAATTTTCAAGTCTTTCCATAGATTTTCAAGCCGATTTACGTCAAAACTGTAACCAGGCAACTCAGGAACATTCAATGTCATCTTGGTAAGCAACTCCAGTGTATATTTGGTCTTGTGTTTTAGGTTGTTTTCCTGCTGAAAGGTGAATTTGCCTCTGTGTCTGTTGGAAAGGAGACTGAACTAGGATTTTGCCTGTGCTTAGCTTTATTCCGTTTTTTTTTTATCCTAAAAAACTCCCTAATTCTTGCTGATGACAAGCATACCCATAACATGATGCAGCCAACACCATGCATGAAAATATTACGCTTGGTACTCAGTGATATGTTGAGTTGAATTTGCCCCAAACATAACACTTTGTATTCAGGACATAAAGTTAATTTATTTGCCACATTTTTTGCAGTTTTACTTTAGTGCCTTATTGCATGCAAACAGGATGCATGTTTTCAAGTATTTTTATTCTGCTTCCTTTTCACTCTGTCATGTAGGTTAGTATTGTGGAATAACTACAATGTTGTTGATCCATCTTCAGTTTTCTCCTATCACAGTCTAACTGTTTTAAAGTCACTGGTGTCCTCATGGTGAAATCCCTGAGTTATTTCCTCTCTGGCAACTGAGTTAGGAAGGATGCCTGTATCTTTGTAGTGACTAAGTGTATTGCTACACTATCCAAAGTGTTATTAATAACTTTACCATGCTCAAAGGGATATTCAATGTCTGCTTTTAAAATTGTTACCCATCTACCAATAGGTGCACTTCTTTGCAAGGCATTGGAAAAGCTCCCTGGTCTTTGTGGTTGAATCTGGGTTTGAAATTAATGTAGGAGAATATAACACATTAGATCTGGTAAAAGAGCCTGAGACGGCAATGGGGTCAAACTGTAGAACCCAGTTCCTACATTTTAATATAAAAATAGATTTTATCAAACAAAACTATGCTACATTTTATCTCTGGGACCCTCAGGATGATAAATCAGAGCAAGATTACTGAATGTAAGTTCATTATTTACCTTCAGAGGTGAATGTATCAAACCAGTTACCATGGTAAATGTTTTGTTGTTGTGCAATATCCTCAAACCATAGCCTGGTATTTTTTCTATAATAGCTACTGTAAATTGGACACTGCAGTTAGATTCACAAGAATTTAAGCTTTCTGCCCATATAAGACATGTCTATGTCCCGGAAAGTTGGCTGTTGTATACAATGTTTTCTAGTCACATTTATTGCATATTGAGCAACAACCGTCCCGGTTTAGTGACACCGATCCTGTAGAGGTTTTAAACACTATTATTGCACACTGTCCATGCAACTTAATATGTGACATTATTACTCCTGAACTTATTTAAGCTTGCTATAACAAAGGGTTTGGATATTTGTTTACTCAAGACATTTCAGCTTTTCATTTTTAATTAATTTGAGAGAAAGAATTCTAAAAACATATGAAATGATGGATTATTGTGTCCAGGACAGTGGCAAAAAATCAAAATGTTATCAATTTTAAATTCAGGATATAACACAACAAGATGTTTAAAAAATCACGGGGTGTGAATACTTTCTGAATGCACTGTAAATGGCATGGTATAGTCACCAAAAACTTTTTTTTTTGCGATTTCACTTGGTTTTGAGAACCTTAACCCACCAGCAATAGACTTCCTCATGCTCGTTCTGCAATTGCAGGGACACAGAAGAAACCTGAACCAAAGGCTCCAAGAAACCCCAAATACATCATTTATTTAGAGATGTGACAAATGTAAAATTGTCTTAACATTTCGACTGTAATTTTCTGATTTGTTGAAACGATTGAATTAAATCATGTAAGTTCACAATGCAGAGAATGTTCTTGCAGTTCCATCACCTTACTGTTGATCTCCACCCAATCAGCAACGATGGTAGTTAATGCCATAGGTTCTCTGCTGTGAGCTTCTCCTCCATGTTCAGTGGTCAGTTCATGGGACTTCATGTCCCACTTCTCATCAATTGGGGCGGCAGGTAGCCTGGTGGTTAGAGCGTTGGGCCAGTAACCGAAAGGTTGCTCGATCGAATCCCCGAGCTGACGAGGTAAAAATCTGTCGTTCTGCCCCTGAACAAGGCAGTTAACCCACTGTTCCTAGGCCGCCATTGTAAATAAGAATTTGTTCTTAACTGACTTGCCTAGTTAAATAAAGGTTAAATATAAATAAATACATGTGATGGTGTGTTGCAGTGTGATGTTTGACAGCATGTTCATAGACGTCCATCAATCTGCTACGCCATGTATGGTGTTTGAGAGTTCGCGCCTTGTACCTGCAGAGCAATCATTGTACAATTTCCCCATCCAGGCAGTCAGTTTTTTGACATGGCATCTTGTAGTCTGGTTCTAGGTATGCCATCAGGGCATTGAAGCCGACCCTCCATTTCTGTAATCAGCGTTGTGATTTTTCTCTCTCTGTCCCTTATCACACTTCTTTCGTGTGAAGAGCCTGTCTGTCTGTTGGGGGCCTGCACTGCTGTCAGCAACGGTTTAGGTCTCACGGTGCCGCCCTTTAAGCATTGCAACTGTAATTCCTCGCAATGTTTGCGTTTCACCACCTTCTCATTTAACTTAAAGTATTGCCCTACAGGACTTCGCTGCTGTCGCTTCCCTGTCTCACTCTCTGCCCTATATATTGTATAGCCAATGTGACTTCCTTTAGCTTTGGCCTGCGAACACACACAGTCCTGACTAATCCTTTGTGTTCATTGCTGTCCTTTCCTGCCAGACTCACTTATCACTCCAACAGGTGGGCTCTGTGCATAGGACTTCCGTGTGTGTGTGTTGTCACTGTGACTATGGCCACCATGGCTGAAATGGAACTGCTGAGTCCCATGTCACACTCATTTACAGCATCAAGTCCTGTGGCAACCAATCTCTGCTAACACACACACTCCCAGCAAGAGTCAAGGGTGCTTATTAACTTTGCTGTTACATCCACACAAATTGCATAATTGACAAATTTAGCACTTGCAGAAATTGATAATATTATCCTGTTCTTGGAAGGCAGGGTTATGATGGAGTTAATGAGATTCTATGTCTGGTGATTTTCAACGCCAAGTCAGGTGAGTTGGAATTCGTCGTGGTTATGTTTGTATACATCGTGCAGGATTTATGCCCTACAGCCACTTGAGGGGTTAGTGAAAACGTTGATGACTGGAATATGAAAAAGTATCATCAAACGTTCCTCTATTGCTCGTCCATGACGTCTCATCGGCCCAACTCCAAGTTTGCAGTTGTCTAAAAAACAACATTTAGCTGTTTTTTCTTTTCTTTTTTTAACCTGTTAGTGAGTGTAATTTACTGTATTCATACTTGAGATATTGTTTTTTAACAGGAAAAGTAATGTAAAAAAATGCTGGAATGCGTCTTTAATTATATCTGCTCCATTGGATTTAGGTACTATCACAATTAGCTCAGTCATGTCAGAATTAGACGTTCACCAATGTTTCTCAAACTTCAAATTTCAAAGTGTTTACAGTTAAGTTTAGGCATTAACTTAGAATTTCTGATGTTAGGGTTAAGTTTAGGCATGAACTTAGAATTTCTGATGTTAGGGTTAAGTTTAGGCGGTAACTCCGAAATCGTAAGGTAAGGCATTAGTCCTTGCCTAAACCATTCGGAGTTAAGGTTTGGGATAGGCTTAAAACAAAAATCTCAAAAACAACTATCGCTCTATTCGAACTTGCAATCTTTGGAATCAGAGGCAGATGCTTACACCCATCCTCTTCCACAATGCTCTAGCAAAACCGAAACCTACTTGAAGCTAGTTGCCAATTTCCACATCTCCCGACGTCCTCAGACATGGATAGACGACGAATACTGATTTGTATCACGGGTGACCTAGCTGACTATCAACCACATTGACTGTAATTTCTAGTAAATACAGTATCTGCTGCAGACAATGAATACTGTAGTTATGTGAAATATGTATAACATACTTTTGTGTATATATAGTGTATGTGGACACCCCTTCAAATTAGTGGATTCAGCTATTTCAGCCACACCTTTGCTGACAGGTGTATGAAATCGAGCACACAACCATGCAATCTCTATAGACAAATATTGGCAGTAGAATGACCTTACTGAAGAGCTCAGTGACTTTAAACGTAACACCGTCATAGGATGCCACTTTTCCAACAAGGAAGTCTGTCAAATGTCTGCCCTGCTAGAGCTTCCCCGGTCAACTGTAAGTGCTGTTATTGTGAAGTGGAAGCGTCTAGGAGCAACAACAGCTCCTCCGCGAAGTGGTAGGCCACACAAGCTCACAGAAGCTCATCAGCACGAGAACTGTTCATAGGGAGATTCATGAAATGGATTTCCATGGCTGAGCAGCCGCACACAAGCCTAAGATGACCATACGCAATGCCAAGCGTCAGCTGGAGTGGTTTAAAGCTCGCCGCCATCGGAACTGGAGCAGTGTAAACGCGTTCTCTGGAATGATGAATCACGCTTCACTATCTGGCAGTCCCACGTACTAATCTGGGTTTGGGGGATGCCAGGAGAACGCTACCTGCCCCAATGCATAGTGCAACTGTAAAGTTTGGTGGAGGAGGAATAATGGTCTGGGGCTGTTTTTCATGGTTCGGGCTAGGCCCCTTGGTTCCAGTGAAGGGAATCTTAACACTACAATATACAATGACATTCAAGACGATTCTGTGGTTCGAACTTTGTGGAAACAGTTTGGGGAAGGCCCTTTCCTATTTCAGCATGACAATGCCTCCATGCACAAAGCGAGGTCTATACAGAAATGGTTTGTCGAGATCGGTGTGGAAGAACTTGACTGGCCTGCACAGAGCCCTGACCTCAACCCCATAAAACACCTTTGGGATGATTTGGAACGCTGACTGCGAGCCAGGCCTAATCGCCCAACATCAGTTCCCAACCTCACTAATGCTCTTGTGGCTGAATGGAAGCAAGTCCCCGCAGCAATGTTCCAACATCTAGTGGAAAGTCTTCCCAGAAGAGTGGAGGCTGTTGTAGAAGAAAAGGGGGGACCAACTCCATATTAATGGCCATGATTTTGGAATGAGATGTTCAACAAGCAGGTGTCCACATACTTTTCGTCATGCAGTGTATGTTTTGACTGAAATTCACACCTCTCACAGTATTGACCTGTCTGTCACCCTTAGCCTTGATTTGATTAGCCTTCCCACCCAGTTTGTATGTCTCTCTCAGCCTGGGTGCTCTCTCCCTGGGTAGGAGCCGGCAGACAACCCCCTCATCTCTCTCCCCTTGTCCTAATGACGCTGGCCCATGAAGGCAGGGAAACTGTGTGTGTGTGTGTGTGTGTGTGTGTGTGTGTGTCCAGCTTGTGTCTGGATGCCAGGAGAGAACCATCCATCTCTGTCACTGTGACCCGCCCAGTGCTGCCAACACTAATCTACCCAGTAATGGTGCCTTTCTCTCTGAGTTCCACTGTACAATTCTCTCGCCCTCTCAGAGCACCACTGTAAAAAATGTTTTTATTTCTCTCCTTTCTCCCCCTCCATCCCCCTCTCTTCTCCGACTCCACTACCCCCTCTCTCGCGTTCTCTCTCCCTCCATCCCTTTCTCCCTCCCTTTCAATGTTGTTGTCCACTCTGCTCCCTAGCTATCATTGAAATCTGTTTACATGTCAGTGTGTCAGATGTCGACCTCGCCTCCTGATTGACTGATGGCCTCACTTCGCTGATTTCTGATAGTTACCTAGTTTTCTACCGGGGATTCAGATGACAAATGCATGTGATTTGTATCAGGAAGTGGTCCATTGTAATCACATAGAGCTACTGGTTGCATCCCAAAAGCACCCTATGCCTTATAAAGTGCACTACTTTGGACCAGGGCCCATATGTCTGGTCAAAAGTAGTGCACTATGTAGGGAATAGGGTGCCATTTGGGATGCACCCAATGAGTAGCTGGGATGATCTCTGATAAAGTGGAGGGAATTGGAGAACCTATTGCAGAGATTGCAGACCTCTGAGTCACTGAAGTCATCAATGACGTTTTATTTACATCTGGGGTGAAATGAAGCGCGTTGAATCAATTGTCCAATATAGAAAAGGTTGTATTTCCTACGTTCTAGATCTAGAACGTGTTCTACGTTCTAGATCTATAGGCCTATATGTTCTCTTTCTATAGGAAAGCCATTATGTGACCCTTGACATTTTGAGGCTATCCAACCAGTAGCAGTGGTTTAAGCCCCGGTCCCAGATTTAAGTGAAAAGGCAACCATGAAAGACGTCCTGTAATCTGCTAATGGAAAAGCACATTAGGTTTAAGCTTCAATTTCATTCCTTCTGTACTGAGAAACATTAGAGACCACGCACACAAAAACAAACACATAGACCTCCCCATACTCACAGCAGGCCCTGCTGCTGGAGGGTGGAAGTACTTTTCCCACTGTCTGCATGTTTGCAGTTGTTAAAGCCCAGACCAACATTATTTTTCTCAGATGGTGATCTTATGTCCATTTTGTCCTTATTTTCCCTTCTCCCTCCTCCTGTCATCTCTGCCCACCATTCCTCTGTCCTGTCCTGTAATCTCGGTGGAACAGAGAAACATACCCACCTGGCACACCACGTCATTTCAATGTGGAAATGTGTATAATTTTTGGTTGAAACGTTGATCAATGAGATTTCAACCTTTTATTCACACACTCAAAAAGACAGCCAGAAGTTCGTTGAATTCCCAATGTGTTACCACTATGCTTTCAACCGTCTAAAAAGCACAACCAAATTCGATTGGGAAACAACGTCTGATTTTTGGTTTAGTTGTCATTTAAATGTGTTATCATTGCACTTTCAACCATATCAAAGCACGACAAAGTTCAAATGGGAATACAATGTCGCAATCAAATGACCTGGGTTGTAGTTGAGATTACATTAAAAGTAAATATCGTGCAAGTGATTAATGTTGTTCGAGATTCAGCACAGATATTTGTATTGTAAAGATCCCCACAGTCCTGCGACCTTTGCATGCTATCTTGAACATGCTTTATATGATTACATAAGACTTACATTAACTTCAAAATTTGGCCAGAGATGAGTAACCCAGTTTAAGGTTGAATAAAAACTGTTACATTAGTTTGTAAGAGGCTTAACTTTAGGCTACTTTAGTTGTCGCCAAGTTAACAGGCTATTTAATTTATTGCAAAAGTGATTGAATTGTGTTTGGTTGTCAACGCAACCAAATATCAACATTTGTTAGGAGATGAACACTGAGTGTATAAAACATTAACACCTGCTTTTTCCATGATACTGACCAGGTGAAAGCTAGGATCCCTTATTGATGTCACTTGTTAAATCCACTTCAATCAGTGTAGATGAACGGGAGGAAACAGGTTAAGGAAGGATTTTTAAGCCTTGTACGTGTGCCATTCAGAGGGTGAATGGGCAAGACAAAAAATGTAAGTTCCTTTGAACGGGGTATGGTAGTAGGTGCCAGGTGCACCGGTTTGTGTCAAGAACTGCAACATTGCAAGTGCAACACAATATTTTTAATGTTTTGTTCACTCAGTGTGTATTTTCTGGCACTGATTTAGGCTGACTTTAATTCCAGTTTGTCTATAAATTAACAACTGATATGTTGGATTCACCTCTACATCTCAACCAAAAACCTAATCAACCAATCAAACTTTAAATGCGTTTTAATAGTTTTATTTGATCATATCCTTTAACTTGGATGTTTTTGTTGAAATGTAGACGTGAATCCATCATTCATTATTAACTTGAAGATTCAATTTGACATCAACAAAAGCTTGAAACCCTAGGCCTGTACTGTATTCTTTGTTCAATCCTGGGTTTAATTGAAATAATAGCTGTTGATGTCTTTGCAATTGCTATATAGTATCATTGATGATGTGTATGACTTATAGAGTTTCACTTGCTCTGTTAAAACTACCCTTTGGAATGATTCATCTATTTAGTTCTTAAGAGATCTCTCAATAATTATTCTCACAATAGCACATTGGTAGTAGTCAGTGACAAACATCAAAGTTAAGCTGGGCTTGGTTAAAACCCTGGATGGGAGAACAAAATGGATAGCTGTAGATAGATCAACTCTCCAGTAGGAGGTGCTTTCCGGCCTATAGTTTTTTTCTGAGAGTGGACATAACGTTGAAGATCTGCCGTTGGTTTCAAAGGTCCAAATTCAACATAGACACGGTTTGTCTATGATGAAAAGTGGTTACCATGATGACATAATTCTATGGTTGAAATGTCACCCTCAAAACAAGTTTACTGTCACGTTGATGACTTTTTGCAAATCCAATAGAATTTGTCACCTAGATTTCACGTCACAATACGTTGGCAGATTACATTGAAACAACGTTGATTCAACCAGTTTGTGCCCAGTGGGTATCTTGTCCCTAATCATGATCTAATTAATAATATAACACTGAATATCAAAGCATTATAAAAGTGCAATCAAGCTGATTGGAGGCCCGAGGCCTCAATCCCTCATCTAATCTCATTCTGTGGTATTATAAGCAGCTTGTCAAGAAATATAATTTCAAACAGAATTGACTTATCACAGATTAGAGCGAGAAACACAATCAGGAAGAGAGTGGGTTTGCCTTCCTTCCCTACCTCTCTGTGTGAGGGGGGGGGGGGACGACGACGACTGCTGCCTGTCAATGTGCCTCGGTGACTTTCCTGTCTAAGCATGCGTGGAAGTGGAGGTTGGTTTAAGCAATTTCACAGCTGACAGTCTGTTTTTCATTGGGTCAGATACAGTGGGTGTGTATGAGGAAGTGTGTGTGTACGTGTGTCCCAGTAGCGTCACCACAGAGGTCTGACTAAACAATGACTAAAATGAATCATTACATTTATCCTGCCCAGAAATGACTACACAAATGTATTTGATAAATACTCTGACAAAACCGTACATCGCTCTGCTGTATACTGTATGTACTAGGTGGTTCTGTGATACAGTTAAGCCATTTGACAGAGATATTACAAACCAAAACAACCGAACCGAAATCAAAGCAGCTACTAGCTGGCAGAAATGCAACACAAATCAGGGTGCTTGTACTGTGTTTCTGCATCAGTTGGAAGCGAGTTCATTTGATAGCATGAAATGACATTAGTATTAACAACATGGCTGCTTTGAGCCAGCAGCAGAACAGCATTTACTTCCTACAAGCACTACTGGGGCGTCAATATCTGGCTGCTTTATCTCCAGGGGAAACGTTTTCTTTTGCAAAATCCCTAATCCTGACCCCCGACCTCACTCCTAACTTGAAAACTGATCCTAAAATAAGAAACAAGTAGCTCATGTACTTGCTCATCAATTCTGTTGATGAAGCAAATGTTTTCCTCTGTAGCGTGGACATCTGGTGACTACTCTCCTATTCCCATCCATTGTACAGTGAGATGGATTGAGGATGAGAGTGCTAAACCATATCTGTCAAACGATTGAATCTGGATAATGAAAGAGAGTTTTTCCCGTAGCCTTAGAAACAGAGCGAGATGAGGGGTGTGTGTGTATGTGTGTGTGTGTGTGTCTCTAAAACATTAAACACAGGGATCTGGTACCTATGTTGGACCCCCCCAGGGCTCCAGAGACTTTTCTAAATGGCCCTATGGAGAATGTGACCATTTTGAACTGGTGACCTGCGCACTATTATTAGCTTCAATGTGTTCCTCTCCAACTTCTCCACGACAATATCATTCCCAGCTTCGTATTATCCAGATAGATGTTGGGCATCTGCATGATCCTGCAATCTTTCCCTCCAGATCAGTTAGTGGTATGGGGCATTGACATAACCACAGAATGTCCACAGAGCACTTAGAATCTCATTATTGTACTCCTGCTGTGTAGTGCACACCATCAAATAGAATCAAAATGATGTATTTATGTTCTCTTCTCAAGTTCACATCCAGAGCAAAAGCAGTAGTGCCCCCCCCCCCCCCCCCTCTCGCTCTCTCTCGTGGGTGGTGTCAGGATTCCCTTTACACGCCGCTGCTCCATATCTCCTACTTCTTCTCTAATCGATCATCAAAGTGGCTCGTTATCTGTGTTTAATGTAATTAGCATCCCCCGAGCTGGAAGCCACAGAGAAGCTAGATAGAGGTTGTGTCTCAATCGATTACAGATACAGTCTCTCCTTACCGGTGCTGGAAGCCACAGAGAGGCTAGCTAGGGGAAACAGCTGGGGTGTGTCTCAATAGTCTACAGAGACATCCTCTCACTCTCTCCTCTCCTTAATCTAAACTGGATTCTACAGGAACACAGCTGGGGTGTGTCTCAATAGTCTCAATAGTCTAAAGATACATAGTTTCCTTGTCTCCTTCATTGGATCTGGAAGCTACAGAGGGGCTAGCTAGGGGATACAGGGGTGTTTCTCAATAGTCTACAGATACATCCTCTCACTCTCCTCTACTTAATCTAAACTGGATTCTACAGGAAAACAGCTGGGGTGTGTCTGTCTACAGATACAGTGCATTCGGAAAGTATTCAGACCCCTTGACTTTTTAAAATGTTACATTACAGCCTTATTCTAAAATTTATTAAAAAGCAAAAACAGGTTTTAGAAATTTTTGCAAATGTATAAAATAAAAAAAATCACATTTACTCAGTACTTTGATGAAGCAACTTTTGCCAGCAATTACAGCCTCGAGTACTCTTGGGTATGACGCTACAAGCTTGGCATACCTGCAATTGGGGAGTTTCTCCCATAATTCTCTGCAGATCCTCTCAAGCTCTGTCAGGTTGGATTGAGAGCCTCGCTGTACACTTATTTTCAGGTCTCTCCAGAGGTTCGATTGGGTTCAAGTCCGGGCTCTGGCTGGGCCACTCAAGGACATTCAGAGACTTGTCCCAAAGCCACTGCTGCGTTGTCCTGACTGTGTTCTTAGGGTCGTTGTCCTGTTGGAAGGTGAACATTCACCCCAGTCTGCGGTCCTGAGCGCTCTGGAATAGGTTTTTGTCAAGGATCTCTCTGTACTTCGCTCCGACTAGTCTCGCTGCCGCCACAATGCTTCACCGTAGGGATGGTGCAAGGTTTCCTGCAGACGTGACGCTTGGCATTGAGGCTAAAGAGTTCAATCTTGGTTTCATCAGACCAGAGAATCTTGTTTCTCATGGTCTGAGTCCTTTAGGCAAACTCCAAGCAGGCTGTGATGTGCCTTTTACGGAGGAGTGGCTTCCGTCTGGCCACTCTACCATAAAGGCCTGAATGGTGGAGTGCTGCAAACCGATTGCTCAGTTTGGCCGGGCGGCCAGCTCTAGGAAGAGTCTTGGTGGTTCCAAACTTCTTCCATTTTTAAGAATGGTGTAGGCTACTGTGTTCTTCGGGACCTTCAATGCTGCAGAAATGTTTTGGTACCCTTCCCCAGATCTGTGCCTCAACACAATCCTGTCTCGGAGCTCTACGGACAATTCCTACGACCTCATGGCTTGGTTTTTGCTCTGACAATGCACTGTCAACTGTGAGACCTTATATAGACAGGTTGGTGTTTATCCAAATCTTGTCCAATCAATTAAATTTAAAAAAGGTGGACTCCAATCAAGTTGTAGAAACATCTCAAGGATGATCAATGGAAGCAGGATGCATCTGAGCTCAATTTCGAGTCTCATAGCAAAAGGTCTGAATACTTATGTAAATAAGGTATTTCTGTTTTTTTATTTGTAATACATTTGCAAAATAATCTAAACCTGTTTTCGCTTATTGTGTGTAGATTGATGAGGGAAATGTTTTATTTAATCAATTTTAGAATAAGGCTGTGACGAAACAAAATATGGAAAAAGTCAAGGGTCTGAATACTTTCCGAATGCACTGTATATCCCCTCGTCTTCTTCATCGGTGCTGGAAGCCACAGAGAGGCTAGTGTTACGAAACCATTAACTAACCTAATGATTTTGCTGCACTTGTTATGTATGTCTAGGAGTCTTAGGCCTAGCTACATGGTCTGTGACCTGGTTTGATGTGTGCATAAAGGTGAGAAGTAAGCGTATGCCACCAGGTGTTGACAGCACCCTTTACCTTCAGGTAAGGTTAAAGGTCAGCTCAGTCATGACTCGCATGGTTGGGCAGTCCAAGCAGATTAGTATTTGTTCAAAGTGGAACCCAAAATAAATATATACTAAACATAAAACTATAAAGAGGCATGCCTAAACTAAAGAGGTTAGCTAACACAAAACAACAAACACTGGAAGGTCGAGAGGCTTCTGGTCACAGAATGCCAATCATCCTGATTGCTCACACCTGTCGACTTATCCAGGCTTCCTGGCAGAGCACAGCCCTTGACCCGGTTGATGCTGCCACATGCCATAACACTAGTTAATGGAAACAGTACAGCTGGGGTGTCTCTCAATAGTCTACAGATACATCCTCTCTTTGTCTCCTATACCGGAGCTGGAAGCCACAGAAAGGCTAGCTGGGGAACTGCTGGGCTGTGTCTCATTAGTCTACAGAGACCTCTACGCGTCGTCTCATCTCCTTCATCGGTGCTAGAAACCACAGAGAGGCTAGTGAGGGGAAACAGCTGAGGTGTGTCTCGGCAGTCTATGCATGCCTCCCCTACTTGTCGTCTCCTCTCCTTCATTGGTGCTGGAAGCCACGAGAGACTTGCTGGGGAAACTGCTGGGGTGTGCCTCAATAGTCTACAGAGGCCTCCTCTCCTCGCCTCCTCTCCATACGGCAATAAGCTGAAAACATACAGGATCGGTTAACGTGGTATGATTGATGCTCATACAGGGGATTTGCTTTCACCTGTCCACTTTGCAGATAAAGGGAAAGGAAGGAAGGATTAAAGATGTTTTTTTAACAAGGTCATAACAGAGAACCGGGCCCTCTCTGTAAATATGTGGCGCGAGTGGGACAGGCCTAGTTATTAGTGCGTGACAACTTGGTGCTGGCACGTTTCGTTATGTAAGTGTATTTCTGCTGGCTTGAGTGGGACTGGCATCAACAACAGCCCAAGTGGCTTACATAAAACGTTGTGAGATCCACTGACTGGCAAATTGCATTCACCTTTCACATTGCTTAATAGGATGGACAACGATGCAATTAGCTGGTGACATGGACACATTTCCCCACGCCGTCGTGCTGCGTTTAACTTTGAGTAGAAAAATAGATAAAATATGTGGGAAAATAGGATAAATTCTTTGTAATGTGGTGCATTCGGTCTTTGTTTCTGCAAGGCATTTTTGAACAATTTGACAGCTAAATATAATCACCAGTCTCGCAGAAGTTTGTCACTCATGCATGTGCACACACACACCCATACTGTACATACACAAACTCTCTCTCGCCCTCTCTCTCCTTCAGTTTATCTTGGTAGGAAATTAAGGATAGCAGTGAGCATGACACACGATACCCAATCAATAGGCCTAGACGAAGCGTACAGAAGGAGTGACTGATGGAGAAGAGGAGAAAATGATCCCTCAGCTCTCTCTTTTTCCCTCTTTCTCTCCACTTCAGATCTGACAGACCAATGGACAGTCTAAACATGCCATACTGTACATCCAAAACTCACAGCAGAATCGATTTAAGGCTGACTCTGACTTGCAGAGAGGTATTGGTCCCGTGTGGTCCCGTGTGGCTCAGTTGGTAGAGCATGGCGCTTGCAACGCCAGGGTTGTGGGTTCATTCCCCACGGGGGGACCAGGATGAATATGTATGAACTTTCGAATTTGTAAGTCGCTCTGGATAAGAGCGTCTGCTAAATGACTTAAATGTAAATGTAAATGTATTGGTAATAAACACTAATTTTCACACACCAAATTCATAACTCTTCTCTGCTAGGCTAGGATTTAAACAACATGTTTTCTTCAACAGCCATTTTGTACATGCAGTATGTGTGTAATGTACAGTGTGTTGTTTTGTTTGTATTTCGCCTTGAAAAAATGTGAATAATGTCTGAAGAGTCCTGAATCTGATGGACGGTGAAAGCAGTGGTGTGAAGTAAAAATACTTTAAAGTACTACTTAAGTAGTTTTTTTGGTGTATCTGTACTTTAATTTACTAATTCTTTTTTTGCCAACTTTTACTTCACTACATTCCTAAAGAAAATAATGTACTTTACTCCATACGTTTTCCCTGACACCCAAAAGTACTCTTTACATTTTGACAGGAAAATGGTCCAATTTGCGCACTTAGCAAGAAAACCAACCTGCTTCGTTTGTAAATTTTGTCTGAGTGTTGGCGTGTGCCCCTGGCTATCCGTCATAAAAACGAAGTAATAATTGTGCCGTCTTGTTTGCTTAATATAAGGAATTCGAATTTTTGTTATACTTTACTTTTGATACTAAAGTATATTTTAGCAATTCCATTTACTTTTGAAACTAAAGTATATTTCAAACCAAATACTTATAGAGTCATTTTCTATTAAGGTACCTTTACTTTTACTCAAGTATGACAATTTAGTACTTTTTCCACTACTGAGTAAACTCTCCCTGAGTGTCCTGGATGACACTGGTAGTATTTACATATTGATTTGAACAGGAGTGAACTAACATGCTGAGTAAGCACTTTGTATTATAGAGAGGCTCAATGGCTTGACACAGCAGGTCATTGGCTTGTCAAACTGACTTTGCTGGTGTGTGTGGGTGGTCACAGCACCTCTCAGCTTTTCAGACACACATACATACCATAGGTCCCTCAAGGAAGCCATGACTTATACACACAAGCGGGGTAGACAACACTGTGATCTGATCAATAGCACTTTGGTGGTCAAACGCACTCCGTTTCTGCACCCAGAGGACACGCCAGTGGAGGGCAATACAAATCCTAATGGACCTGTTTGTCTGTGTCTCTCACTCTCTCCTCTCTCTCTCTCTCTTTCTGTCCGTCTGCCATATTCTGTGTCTCTCTCTCCCGCTCTCTGTCTGCAGGGCGAAACTAACCGAAAGAGGACACTTGAGCACTCTCCTTCCTCCCTCCTTCTCCAGCTCAGCCATCACGCCATCCAGTCCTCAATTAAGCATTCTTGTCTCACATCGCTCTCCATCCATTATTAATGCGGGGTATTCCTTTCTGTTAAATACACGGGCTCAGACACCCAGACATATCATAGCTCTGACCAGCCCTACTGGGATCTGCAGGCCTGTGGTGTCAAAAATTCCGGCTGGATCAATACAGCTCCCACTTTATGATATCTATCCACACATGACTATTGTCTAAAGAGAGAGGCGAGTGGAGAATTGTTGAAATTGGTGCATGCAATTAGAGGGAGAGGGAGAGTCTGCGTGCGTTTTTGTGAGAGCTTTTCACTTCACAGCACTCAGGTACATAGTCATAAGAGTGTTTACAAGGTTTTTGTAAAGGAGCAGTTTGGACTAAGTGAGCCGTTTGTCTGCAGTGGATCCTGTCTACCCTGTGTATCTCCCTCACACCAGCAAAGATCCTGTATATTTTACCAGAGCTCAATGTAGCCTGGCGAAGTAAACCAAGCACAGGACACAAACTAGTTTGGGGTTGTTTATTCTGTCGAAGCTTAAATATAAAATAGGATAATGTAGGAGGGAAATCACTGCAAGGTGAAGTCACCATGAAGTAAAGTTCAGTCTAAATAACAATCAAGTTAAATAAATCTGTTAAAGTGCATAAAAACAATGAGTACAATAAGTAAAAAGTGAAATGCATGAACGGTAGTGGCTCTGCTTTAAACACACTGTCTACGTGATACCCTAACTCCACATGGAAAAGTAGATCCTCATCTCACCCATACAGCAGCTACAAATAATGTTAGCATCAATTCCACATAGTTCTGAAAGCACTGGTATTCAGCTAGCAAGAAGCTAACATCCTCATGTCAATCCATCTAAAGTAACGTTGGACCCATAATGGATTTCAACAGCTCTCCAGTTTAATTGCTTGCTCACACTCTTACACACTGTGTATGCGCAATCCCATAACCGCTTGCACACATTATTTATGGATCTCTTAAAGGGACAGTGCCTTCTAGTGTATATAAATGAATACAGTGTCGTGTCTGTGACTATCATTAAATGTGAAGACTTATTTTATCAAATCAATTCTCTATGTGTAATTATTATTACGTGATTAAACTAATGATGTAAACATTAATTAACTATGAAGTCGGGGCACCACGGGAATATGTTTAGTCTCTTTTCCCCGAATCGGCTCTTCAGATATTTTCATATCTTATCGATTAGTCTTCTATTAATGTATCATTATTACCTCATCAGTTCTCATTACTGAATGTCGCAAACCCTTGGATATCTGCACGAACCCTAGTTTCCATAATGAATCAGCGATATACAACTTTCCTTAATTATTTATTTACTAACTAACTAAAATCACAGAAATACATAGTAACCAATAACTATATTGTTTGTTTAACACAATAAATTGATAAGTCCCTAGTGGGATAAACTGGTATGATGCTTGGTAGACAATGTAAAGGGGTGGGGACAGATAAAAAGCAGGAAAGACAAAATGGATTCACTGCACACAGTTGATAATTATGTTCATTGAAATGCTAATCCTTTGCACGTGAATGACCGCTCATAATTGCAATGTATATATTTACGCCCGTATGTCATTGTTGTCTTCTCTGTTGGAATCGGCGGTCCGTCTGCTGGAGAGTCAATTCATCAAAGAGTCTCTGGTTAACTTCTCCAGAAGTCAATGTCTTTCGTATGTTGTCGCTTTCTCAGCGGCTCTGGATAGTGTCTGTTGTAATGGATACGTCAGGCGTACACATGGTTGTTGTATAGAATAGATGCTTCTGCGGTTGTTGGTGTTCTTGTATTAGACGTACAGTGGGGAGAACAAGTATTTGATACACTGCCGATTTTGCAGGTTTTCCTACTTACAAAGCATGTAGAGGTCTGTAATTTTTATCACAGGTACACTTCAACTGTGAGAGACGGAATCTAAAACAAAAATCCAGAAAATCACATTGTATGATTTTTAAGTAATTAATTTGCATTTTATTGCATGACATAAGTATTTGATACATCAGAAAAGCAGAACTTAATATTTGGTACAGAAACCTTTGTTTGCAATTACAGAGATCATACGTTTCCTGTAGTTCTTGACCAGGTTTGCACACACTGCAGCAGGGATTTTGGCCCACTCCTCCATACAGACCTTCTCCAGATCCTTCAGGTTTCGGGGCTGTCGCTGGGCAATACGGACTTTCAGCTCCCTCCAAAGATTTTCTATTGGGTTCAGGTCTGGAGACTGGCTAGGCCACTCCAGGACCTTGAGATGCTTCTTACGGAGCCACTCTTTAGTTGCCCTGGCTGTGTGTTTCGGGTCGTTGTCATGCTGGAAGACCCAGCCACGACCTATCTTCAATGCTCTTACTGAGGGAAGGAGGTTGTTGGCCAAGATCTCGCGATGCATGGCCCCATCCATCCTCCCCTCAATACGGTGCAGTCGTCCTGTCCCCTTTGCAGAAAAGCATCCCCAAAGAATGATGTTTCCACCTCCAAGCTTCACGGTTAGGATGGTGTTCTTGGGGTTGTACTCATACTTCTTCTTCCTCCAAACACGGCGAGTGGAGTTTAGACCAAAAAGCTCTATTTTTGTCTCATCAAACCACATGACCTTCTCCAATTCCTCCTCTGGATCATCCAGATGGTCATTGGCAAACTTCAGACGGGCCTGGACATGCGCTGGCTTGAGCAGGGGGACCTTGCGTGCGCTGCAGGATTTTAATCCATGACGGCGTAGTGTGTTACTAATGGTTTTCTTTGAGACTGTGGTCCCAGCTCTCTTCAGGTCATTGACCAGGTCCTGCCGTGTAGTTCTGGGCTGATCCCTCACCTTCCTCATGATCACGAGGTGAGATCTTGCATGGAGCCCCAGACCGAGGGTGATTGACCGTCATCTTGAACTTCTTCCATTTTCTAATAATTGCGCCAACAGTTGTTGCCTTCTCACCAAGCTGCTTACCTATTGTCCTGTAGCCCATCCCAGCCTTGTGCAGGTCTACAATTTTATCCCTGATGTCCTTACACAGCTCTCTGGTCTTGGCCATTGTGGAGAGGTTGGAGTCTGTTTGATTGAGTGGGTGGACAGGTGTCTTTTATACAGGTAACGAGTTCAAACAGGTGCAGTTAATACAGGTAATGAGTGGAGAACAGGAGGGCTTCTTAAAGAAAAACTAACAGGTCTGTGAGAGCCGGAATTCTTACTGGTTGGTAGGTGATCAAATACTTATGTCATGCAATAAAATGCGAATTAATTACTTAAAAATCATACAATGTGATTTTCTGGATTTTTGTTTTAAATTCCGTCTCTCACAGTTGAAGTGTACCTATGATAAAAATTACAGACCTCTACATGCTTTGTAAGTAGGAAAACCTGCAAAATCGGCAGTGTATCAAATACTTGTTCTCCCCACTGTACGTCATTTCCAGCTGCAGACTAGTAATTCTACGTCTAGGATTGGCTCTTATTCTGTAGTGATTGATGGTCTCAGTGTTTAACCATTTCCAGCCGTGTAGCCAACGCTACACTCTGTATGGGCTCCGTGGCCTATAGAGTTTTATTTCTTAACCATTTCACATGTATCGTCAGCTGTATGTTTTCTAGTCTGGTGTAAATTTTGTAGGAAGTGGGTTTTATATTCTGTGGAAGAAGGGGGCGTTCCATGATGCCGACCAAGTCTATACTCACGTAGGCGTGGCCACTGACTAGATACAACTTTACATCTTAACAAGTATCTCGTTTAGAAGGCCAACATCACATTATATCCTTTCACAAATAGTTTCATATTTACTCATTTTATCCAACATCTAGCTGTAAATCTAATAATTGAAAAGTGTACACAGAGATACAGTAATGTGGGTCTCCTGTCTTTCATGAGATCACCAAATGAAACAACTTTGACAGGATTGTTCTTTAAATTCCCGCGGACCATTCCCACATTCTCAAAAATATTAATATTGTTTAATTCTCCCATTTTGGGGATTAGGAGTTTTGGCAAGAGAAGCTCTTTGTTCTCCGTAGACTCTCTCTCAATAATGCATGGCAGTTTCTACCAGGTATTTATTATCGTTGTAGAACCTGATGTGGGAGAGAGAGGGGGGGGGGGGGGTACGATATACATCCAAAAAGGGCCACGTCGTGACAACAGCTACGTGCTTTTACCACCTGGCTACATTCTCCCCTGCTACAAAGTCACCATCCTCTGTGACTTAGCACAAGTTTCTAACTTCTCTTAGAGCTTCTCTGAAGAACACAGTTCCCAGACAGGTTATAACTTGGGACAACACTTTGGGACTGAGTGAAACTGCATTATTACAAGCTGATTTACCCCTTGCGTTTGCTCTGGTAATCTGCGTGGAGCAGGAACGGGCACTTCAACCTCTGGTTCATTCACAGAATCATCTGCATGAACTGGCTCAGAAACATCTTGTTCCTCAGTAACATCTTCATGTTCCTTTTTACCGGAAAAATAGCTCCCTATCAACGTTACCCACAGGCTGTGTGTTTCGATTTACCTTTTGGATAAGAGACTTCCTCTAAAACTACAAACTCAGGAGCAGAAGGCTCTGACAAAGACTTAACAGGAGGGCCGGTGGGGGTTACTGGCACACTGTTCATCACTAGCCTAGGAGCAGGGACAGGATGGACTCTCACACATAGCCTTAGATTAACCCCATGACCCCTCTTTACAGGCCCACCCTCTAACGACTCGACTGCATGTGTGATACCCTGTAGGATTAGGATTCCAAGCATCCTGAATCTTGTTTCTACCCTGAGGTCTGTGGCGTAAGTAAACCAGCTGGCCCCACATCACAATGAGTGGACAGTACACTTTGTCTTTGAAGTTCAACTCTCTCTGCTGCTTTTTGTTCTGTGTACTCTCTTGCTCTTGCGTGTGCCTCGTTCAAATGCTCCTTGTGAACATCCAACCAGTCATGTTTATTGTGGAGAACCTGCTCTTGACCTAACAAAGCATCAACAGGAAGGTATGGATGGACCCCGAAAAGGAGGTAGTACGTCGAGAACCCAGCAGTGGAATGGGGCATCACAGTGTAGGCATACACCGACTCTGGTAATTGCTAAGGCCAACATCGCTTCTTTTCTGGAGGCAGTGTACGCAGGAGATCGTGGAGTGTTCTATGAAGGGTGTTGGGGGACGTGCAGGTTTTGTTGACTCCATAAAGCTTACACAACTCAGCGATGAATTCATTCTCCAAATTTCTCTCTCAGTCAGAGTGCAATCTCTTAAGCAACCCATACTTCATGAACCACTCCTTGAGAAGGACCTTGGCTGTAGTATCCGCTTTCTGGTCACAAGTAGAAAACGCTTGAGTGAACTTAGTGAAAACATCCGGTACCACTAACACTTTCTCACGACCATCAGACGCAGGTTCAAGAATGGTGAAATCCACTGCAACAACTTTAGTGGGTTGTGAAGCTAGGAAGGGTTTAATTGGTGCGTGTATTTGGGGCTGTGGCATCTTTGCTAACTGAGCCATCCATCTTTGCTCGAAGGCTGTAGAAAAGTGACAGGGGGTGGTGTCTGTTATGACAGTGAAGTTGGTGACCAAAAGATGACCTCGAAATGTTTATGAAACAGCCCACTTCGGGGCGAGGAGCTTAAGTTTCATACTGCTGTAGTTCCTGTCAATCTTTTCAGCATTACGGAGCTTCCTGCTGGCATATGCTGTTACTATCTTCCTATCTCCTTGCTGCTGGTAGAAAACAGCACCTAATCCTAGGACACTTGCAATAAAAGTACGAGTAAAATCAGCGTAACCTAACAGGAGAAGTGGTCAGTTTCTTTCAACAGCTCAAAAGCAACCTGCCACTCAGATGTCCATGAACCTTCAAACAACCTTTTCGCTTTTGCAGGGATATCTTCTCTGAGAAACGCATTGACTAGGTCATGGAGAGGGCCAGCCAGTTTGGAAAAACCATCAATGAGCCTCCTGTAGTAGTTACAGAAGCCAAGAAATGACCTCAGATCTTTGAGTATACTGGGGACTTGCCACTGTTTACGGAGGTGATCTTCTTTGGGTCTATCCCAATACCCTCTGCTGAAATCTGATGCCCAAGGAAACGAACTTCTTGCTAAAGGAAATGGCACTCCTCAAGCTTCACTTTCAACCCTGTCTCTTCAGTACTGTCTCAAGTCTCTCCAAGTGGTCCTGGAGCATCTGAGAGAACATGAGTATAACATCCAAGTATGCTCTAACAGTATCTGAAAGATTAGGTCACTCATAGTAACTTGAATGAGTCGATGAAACGTAGCAGGCCCATTACAAACCCCAAAACGACATCCTAAAATACTCCCATAATCCAAAAGGAGTTGTAAATGCTGTCTTGTTTCTGTCACTTTCTTGTACTACAACCTGATGGTAACCAATGGCAAGATCATTAGTCGAAAATAACTTTGCACCATGAAGGGTGTATTACTTAATTTGTCTAAACTTTCGTCGATGCGAGGCAAAGGAAAATCATCATGTCTGGTTTTTGTGTTCAGTCGCCTATAGTCAACACATAGACGAAGAGTCCCATCACTCTTACGGACTAGGACCACAGGGGAAGCGTATGAGCTAGAACTTGCCTGGATGACACACTTCTTCAGAAGCTTGATGATGTGCTCCCTAACGTCTTTGTACTGTGTAGGAGGAATGCGGCGGCAGGGCTACTGGTGTGCCATCGACCAAATTAATCTCATGTTTGACTTTATCAGTGTAACCCAGGTCCTTATCCTGGAAAGCAAACACGTCTGAGTAACTGGTCAGATAGTGCGGCTTGTTCTTCCTGTGTCCCACCGATGTGTAGGCTGTCCAATATCAACTGAAAGTCACTGTCAGATGTTTGACCTTCTTTTCTGTCAACAGTCACTTCTGTGTCGGCGGACATACGCTCGAACTGCACCTCACATGGATCACTGTCAACGCACTCAATCTGAGTCAGAATGGCGGGTCCTAGGGTTCAACCACACATCCTCCTGAGAGAAATGTACAACTTGAACTGGAAACAAATAACTCTTTGACTCCACAAGTGTGGGAACGACCACGAGACCACCTGGCAATGGTGTGTTAGCTGGCTCCATCAGCATCCTAGTGCCATCTCCCAAGCATTTCGCTACACCCGCAATAACATCTGCTAAATATGTGTATGTGAACAATAAAATTGTATTTCATTTGAGAAAGTTTTAAGTCTCCTTGCGTAGACTGTGGCTACGGAAGACACAGGTACATGTATAGTATCCCTTCTAGCCACACAGGCAGCTGAAGACTTTTCAATTACATCACATTGCTGTACTCGCTGAAAGGCGAGTTGTTTCAAACTCAGCATGGACTAATTGTCTGCATCTGCTGATGTTCTTTGACTACCAGGAAGCCACACACAGGTAAAGTTGTCCCCATGGTCTCTACATCTAACTCAAGGTAACCTAAGAAAGGAATGTCCAACCCATTAGCTACAGTTATCTTAAGCCATCCTGCTGTAGAAGCATGTCTTCAACTTCCCCTAATAAAAGTTCTCTGAATAATGACTCATGGATAGTGCTGACTTGGCTCCCGGTATCCAGCAAACAGTATGCAGCACCCCCCCCCCCCCCCCCAAATCTTGAAATCTATCTACAACTGTACATTTGCCCACTGCGTGCTCAAGAAAAAACAAGTCACGACTACAAGTACTGTCGGGTAAGCCTACAGATTTTTCCCGGATTGACCGGTTCTTTGCAACCAAGGATGCTACTTTTCCTGCACACCAGTAGCTTGTGTGGTAGTGGACTTATTTACTGACATGCTCTTCCTTGTGCACTGCTTAACAATGTGTCCCACCCCTTTACACTTGAAGCAAATGGGCTGACCATTATCAGTAAACTTCGGTTTGGCTCTAGGTTTCCCACCTGTGTCATTACCAGTCTTCTCCTTGTTCAGAGCAAGACCCCGGATTGCGTTTTGTAAGCTCCCCAATGGCTTTACTGTGCTCGGCCACCACTTTAAGAACATCTTCCAAAGAGACAGCTGATTTCTCCTGTACATCAATGACAGAACACTGAGAATCCCTCCCTGTCTGGTCACACAACACTTTCCTACTCTTGACAACCTTAATGTTACAGGGCTGGTCCTCCAGTGATCAGTTGATGGCTTCCTCACGTCAAACAGAGTAGACTGAGGCCTCTTCCTGACTAACTTCCGCAGCTCTCTCTTGAGGGCAGGATCTATGACGCTCTCAATGAACTGGTTTGTGACCGTTTTAAAAAGTTATCCTCGGGAATTACGTCTTGTTCTTGTTTCCGTACTGATCTAAGTATCTGCGAGAGTGCAGGTGAGTAATCACGAAAATCCTCTCCCTGATGGCGGCCATAGAAGGTGTGTAACAGCTCACTGCACTTCTCTGTATAAGCCCCTTTTAGATACGAGAACGGGTCACTGGGCTCCTTTGACTCTCCACCCTTGCGTAACCGCACTTCCTCTAAGGCTGACCCCTCAACAGAGACCGTATGAAATTGACATTTTCAACAGTGCTCTAATTACACGTTCAACCTCCTCAATGAACTCATCAACTGACCAACCATCTTTAGAGACATCACCACTAAAATGCTGGATCTGTCGCTCTCTAGGTACATACAGTACACATATGACCTTGTGGACCCATTACCAAAGCGCAATAGTTGCCATTGCTTCGTCATGTTTCCTATTTAGCTTTGCAATCTGTGACTGTAAGTCAACTACAGGGTTATCCTCACCACCAGGAGCGGCATCACCATCACCCGCTGGCTCTGACATTGTGGAACGTTTGTTCTTCCAGTTCAAGGATATAGTGTAGAGTAGAAACAGTCTCTGAAAGTTGCTGGATGGATGGAGATGATGGTCTACAATGGTTCACAACGTTCTCTGGATCCCGGCAGTCTGGTCACTGAAGTTCCACAGCGACACCAGGGAGGCCTCACTGCCCAATCCCATAACTGCTTGCACACATTATTTATGGATCTCTTAAAGGGACAGTGCCATCTGGTGGATATAAATGAATACAGCTATGTGCTTTTACCAGCTGGCTACATATAGTTATTGCAACTTTTACATTAACCTACATAATATTTACAATACATAAAAATTATGAAATGAGACTGTATATGATGGAAGTGGAAATTGTGGGCCACTTCAAACCATCTGGGGCATCATTTATAACCGTTGTGTAAATTTCACACCAAATATCTACAAAAAATATTGAGATTTATAAACTTGCCGCACACCATACATACGCATGTAAATCAGACCTGTCATAAAAATGCGCATGCGGGAACAAGCATTCTAACTCCATCTGAAAAACGCTCATCATTCACCTTTTATGGTGAAAATAACACCCTTTTTTGCTGTAAAATTTGGAATTAGGCCAAGACAATATCGAAAGGAAATAGCCATGACTAACTTCTTTGGAGGTGTTGGCAGAAGGTTTTCTTTTGCAGTGACATTTGCTGTATCTGACCATTCCAGTTGTTGTGGAACTGCAAACAGATTGTTTGAATTCAATAATGTTTTGCATGTACTTTTTCCCGAATCTAAACATGCTGCTTTGCAGGCGAATTCTGAAACATTGTCTACTCTTATTTAAAAAGTTTTACTACAGTAGGCCTACTTACAGTGGTGGCCTACACGCATCAATGCAAAATATCAACTCTGTTCTCTTGTTAAGTCTACTGTATGTTAGGCTATGAACTGCGCTCCTTTTCAGATGCATAGAGCAAAAACGTAAAATATAATAGGCCCAATTAAATCAGAGATGCGCATGGTCATTTGTTGCCATGGCTACTTTGGGAATATAAACTCATCGCAGCCAGAAAAGGTGGGGAATTTATTTTGCAAGGTGGTTAACACGGTCAAGTTTGGATTATCCAACTTTAGGTTTATAAGACCTTCCTCTGGAGACCTCCAAACTATATATGCATGCTATGATCTTCTCACATCTGAGATATTGCCTCACTTGCTGGTCACAAGCAGGAGCTACTATTCTGAAACCAATTGAATCACTCTAGAAACCAATTGAATCACTCTACAAACACACTTAATATTTTTTATCACAAACCAAACTGTTACCACCATTGTCACATCATTCACAAACGTATTTTATTCAGTCTTAATTTATTCAGTCTGGTTAGCTTTAAGCAGTATGGAGACGCAAGCCTCGTCTTTAAGATCCTGAATGGTATTACCCCTCCACCCCATATCATGCTCAAGGAAAGCACTTCCCGGATAACAAAGGCAGTAACTAGAGAGGATTGCATTGTCCCTTTTCAACACAGTAAATTCGGTCAATCGGCCTTCTCTGTTAGAGCCACAATATACTGGAATGGAATGAGGCTTCCGAGTGGTGCAGCGGTCTAAGGCACTGCATCACTACAGACCCTGGTTCGATCCTGGGCTGTATCACAACCGGCCGTGATTGGGAGTCCCATAGGGCGGCGCACAATTAGCCCAGCGTCACCCAGGTTAGGGTTTGGCCGGGGTAGGCCATCATTGTAAATAAGAATTTGTTTTTAACTGACTTGTCTAGTTAAATGACGGTTCAATAAAATGGTTTAATAAACAATGCCCACGGACTTGAGAAGCTGCACTGATTATTGTACTTTTAAAATTAAATTGAAAACATGGCTCAAACCTATCCAACCCTGTACACACGAGTTATCTGTGGTTCCTCATATGTAATACGACAGTTGATGATGGTGTTGTTAGAATGATATATTATTGGATGTAATGTATTTGTATTTTGTATTGTTTTAGTGAGTATTTGTATAGTGGCTCTGTAAAGGCCAATACCTACCCTGAAAGTACGGGTGAAATTTTGCTTTTGGCTAACTCCGGCACATTTACATGGATGTTGCATTACAGTAATATGGGTGTTGATTCATGTGCATTGGCCCCTATAAATAAATAGTTATGATATACACTGAGTATACAAAACATGCTCTTTCCATAACATAGACTGACCAGGTGAATCCAGGTGAAAGCTATGATCCCTTATTGATGTCACTTGTTAAATCCACTTCAATCAGTGTAGACGAACGGGAGGAGACCGGTTCGAGAAGGATTTTTAAGCCTTGAGACAATTGAGACACGGAATGTGTATGTGTGCCAGAGGGTGAAACAAACAATGTAAGTGTCTTTGAACGGGCTACGGTAGTAAATGCCAGGTTTGTGTCAAGAACTGCAATGCTGCTGGGTTTTTTCACGCTCAACAGTTTCCCGTGTGTATGAAGAACGGTCCACCACCCAAAGTACATTCGGCCAACTTGACACAACTGTGAGACGCATTGGAGGTGACATGGGTCAGTGTCCCCGAGGAACACTATCGACACCTTGTAGAGTCCATGTCCCAACGAATTGAGACTCAATATTAGGAATGTGTTTCTCATGTTTGGTATGCTCAATGTATGTACTATGTTTATCAATCAAATGTTGTCTCATCGAGAAATTTGGTATTACAGTATTCAGATGTATCCCACAAACGTCAATGGAAAATGTGAGCGTCTGTTATATGGTTAAACTGTGCTTCGGGATCGGATTACATCGAGGAAAATACTTGATATAGCTTATCCTACTGCTGTGAAGTTGGTCCAATTTAAATGAGAGATGGGACGAGTGGTAGCCTATCCTAACTTGTTGTAGGCCTAGGCTACCTGATATGAAACCATCACAAAAAAGGTGCGGAATTTATTTACATGATCATGAAAATTAAATAAATATAGCCCAGGAAAAACAGCTATTTCTAATTATTTTTTAGAATGCGAAGATAAACAACATAGTTTCTCTCTTCTCACTAATGACAAAAGATTGCATTTTGTTAACCTTTTTTTATGAATAAGATTGTCCATTGTATACCCCCATTTGCACAAAATATGAGGCTACTTGCCTGCTTGCAATGCAGTACTTCAACCACTAGAACTGTGCGTATGCGTGGTCTAAAGTTTGTGGAAAGATGAGCACATTCTCACGTCAAGCTCAGTTTTTTCTAAATGGCAATGTTTGTGTGAAAACTGGTGCATGCATTTTTTGGGGTATATTTTGTACCTACGCACAGTTCATAACTGAGGGCCCTGAACCTTAAAGGTACACAACATCTAAATGGTGAAAATTCAGAACTTTCAAACAAACAGTATTGTATTTCCTGTGTCTGAAATTTACTCCAGTTTGAAAACGTTCTGCATCTCTACAGTGGTGTGTATTCATGGATGCCAAGAGAAGCCAGGCTTCCCCAAAAAATTTACCAAGAAAATAAATATTTGATTTTATTTATCTTTCGTCTCTCTGTTTCATAATTCTCACCAGAGAAAGCATCCGAGCGAGCGGAACAGCGCCCCTCTGTCTCTGTGTGTAGCCCATCTATCTGATGCTGTCTGGTCAAAAAGAGTAACATATTGTAGCTGACCGTTGCAAGGCAAGCCAGCAAGCATATGGCCTCACTGTAACGATTATTGTTGGTGGAAGGAGAGGAGGACCAAAATGCAGCGTGGTAAGTGTTCGTCATATTTTAATTGAAAAAACTGAACACTACACAAAATAATAACGAAGAGAAAATGAAACAGTTCTGCCAGGTGAACAGACACTAAACAGAAAATAAACACCCACCACCAAAATGGGGAAAAACAGGCTACCTAAGTATGATTCTCAATCAGAGACAACGAACGACACCTGCCTCTGATTGAGAACCATACTGGGCCAAACACATAGAAATATAACAACATAGAAAAAAGAACATAGACTACGCACCCCAACTCACGCCCTGACCAACCTAACACAAATTATGCATGGATCGGGGATAGGGATTTGGATTTGTGGTTTATCTTAATTCTCTGTACTGGCCAATGATTACAACGGCAATTCTAATCCAACCATACATCCATATATTGTGCCTCTGGCCTGAGAGGATGGAAGTTCAATACGTAGCTAGATGTAGTAGGCTAATGTTAACCAGCTGGCTAATCGTTGCCCATGAAAGGAAGTTAGGCTAGCAAGCAAGCATTTTAGCCAAGTAAGCTAGGGCAACAAAAACTAAAAGTATGACAGAGTGAGACCGTTTCGGCAACATGAAAGAGAGGAGGACGGCATCGGCATTTCTCTACATGTAGGGTGAGTCAACATATTTGTTCTACTTACGTACACACTGAAATCAGTACCATGGACAGCCACATGATATTTAACTTATTTTGATTGAACTAAATAGTTTTTGGAATCTTTTAGTTGTCACTGTACTAGACTAAGCATAGGTGATTTGATCATGTTGAAATAGTCCTGGAGTAGTGGAGGCAGCTCCTGTTTTCTTTGCAACTTGCAGTAACTCTCCGGTGATCTAAATCAATAGTTTAGTCGACGAAAATGTTGAAAACATGAACTTGATTGACCAAGCTGTAGGTCATGTAACTTGTTTGTTACATGCAATATGCTTTGTAGACTCCACCGGACAGATGTTGCTCTCCGGGTTTTATGATGAAACAAAGGTGTGGTTTAATTTATTCTGCCATTGTCTTCTTACTGTCTTACTTCTTACAGTATATCACGGTGGCAGGGCATGAACTAACAGGTTAAAGAACAAGCAATGCAATTATCACAACACATATTCTGTAGGTTGTAATATGATGGCGTTTTTCCCCCGGCTTGGCTTCCCCAGAGATTTTACCCGTGCACCGCTACTGTGTTTATCCTCTTCAAAGTAAGGCCGGCTCACTTTGGATAATAACACATTGACCTCTCTCTGCATTGGGAAACAATGGGTCAGTTCCTTTCCTTTTACCTACTGTTGCTTCTGATGAGGAAAATTCATATTTTCTCTCAGTAAGACATGAAACCGGTCTGCAAGGAGAACGAGGCAGACTCCAAACGAGGGTCAAGCCAAGAACCTGTAGTAAAAAATTTCATAATTAATATAGGTATCAAATTTCTCGGAAGATCCCCCAGTTTGAACTTATTCTGTTTTTGTACAGAGATGTTTTTTTTTTGCTGAAGATCATGGAGTTGTTATTGCTGTGAAGTGAGGACATGTTGTGAGCTGAATTACTTTGCTCTGACCTTTTAAAATTGTCCTATTTTTTACAAGTCAAGCACATGAGAGATTCTGGTTCACTTCTCCTCTCCCTGTATTACACACCCTTTCTTGCACACCAACTCTCTTGCTCCTCCTCACCAACACACTGTACTCTCACGATCTCTCCTTCCCTCTCACACACACTCAGAAAACTTGAATACACGGCAAATTTGCATAGAAACATAAGTAAAAAGCCACATGTGGGTACCAAGAGATACCAGCTGTATTATGTGATCAGCTTACCCTACATAATCTCCTCCATGGTGTGTTCTGTACTAGATCATTTATCCTCCTGTTCTATGTGCTGTAGGATAGAGTATTGTTAGGTATTAGAAAGGGAGAGCTACTTTGCGAGGAGACGTGTCATCCTGACATTGACGTGTCACCAGGTGTACTGTAAAATCCTGACATTTGTGTGGACGTTGTGAGGAGTAAAGAGCGTGCGTGTGACAAGACGACACACGAGTGTGCAGAGCATGAAAGATCGGTGTCTCGCCGCCCGTGTACTGTGGTTAATGGGCCTTCACTCCCGCACTCCTTTTTGCTTCTTTCCCTTTCACACCCATTAAATGCTCTTACGGCCAGGCCCTCGTATGCAATTGTCAAAAGCAGAGCTCTTAAGATCCCACGGCAGCCACGACCACAGAGGCAATGTAAAATCAAAAGTTCCCTTATTTGAAGTTTCCAAAAGTGACAATTGCTTAAAAAGCGTTTGTTGATATGTTCTCTGCTACCGTCTAAATGTGCGTCAGAGTGGAGTGACATTTAGCCTAATTACCCAGTTAGAAACGTATAGGGAGGCTAGGTGTTAGTACTATAAGTATCACTATGAGCCCTGGGGCAAAACAAACAGCAACAATTACTTAACTCAGAGTAGATGCTGTGTTGTAATGTTGATAGCCCCTCGCCGTAGATCTTGGTGTAGCTTCTCCGCTCTGCGTCTACAGCCGCAAGGGCGGGTCCCTTGAGGCTGTAGACACGGGGACAACAACAAAACTGATTAGAGTGTATACTGATCAACAATTGGAGTCCCACTCACATGATAGAAATAAGCAATTTCCTTTAGTAGTGCTATATGAGAGACGTGCAATGGAGTCTTTTTAGCACAGGCGATCAGCAGAGAGGAGTCAGATGTCCATCGTGGAGAGGTTCCCAATTGAACAGCGTCCTGAAGGTAAATGTCCATTTCCTTTTGTGTTTAGTTCAGGGGCGTGTTGAGCAATTTGTTCGGGGAGGAAAGAGGTGATGGGGATTGGCAACAGCTATCTCATAGTCAATTTTGTCCATGCCAATCTGTAGAATCACAGCACACCATCCAAATAGTTCATGCAATTCAATTCAATTTCACACGTGAGAATGTAAGGAGTTAAGTGAAATCGAATTGTTGTAAATAACACAGCACACGTGAGTGAAAGTCAATCATAAATAGGGGATGATAGCAAAATAAGACATGCTAATGAGTAATATGTATTATTAAAAAAAAGAAAAAGTGCACCTTTATTTAACCAGGTAGGCTAGTTGAGAACAAGTTCTCATTTGCAACTGCGACCTGGCCAAGATAAAGCAAAGCAGTGCGACACAAACAACAACACAGAGTTACACATGGGATAAACAATATAATAAATAATACAACATAATAAACATGCTGATAATATAAGGTGGGATGGCAGTCTCTACCCACCGGGCACAAAAGTAAATTCAATGTCTATTCCATTGAAATGTGATGTGGGAAAAATGTTGATTCAACCGGTGTATGCCCAGTGGGTAGTTTAGGAAGAGTCCGTGTCCTTTGTGACACAATCATGTCAAAAGGTCAGAGAAAATGTGTATTTTGTGGCCCAAACAGTAGCTGGTCCCCACCAACATCATAGCTCTCTGTGTGTGACAGGAAGCTATTGTGATCTTTACGCCCAGCACTCAACAGTTGATAATACTTACATGAGATGAAAGTCCCTAGTGGACTGATACGATATGATGGCTTGTTACACAATGGAAAAGGGGTAAGGAAAGATAGAGACAAAGAGAGTCAACTTATCGTAAATCAAATCAAATCAAATCAAATTTTATTAGTCACATACACATGGTTAGCAGATGTTAATGCGAGTGTAGCGAAATGCTTGTGCTTCTAGTTCCGACAATGCAGTAATAACCAACAGTAATCTAACCTAACAATTCCACACTACTACCTTACACACACACACAAGTGTAAAGGGATAAAGAATATGTACATAAAGATATATGGATGAGTGGTGGTACAGAACGGCATGGCAGATGCAGTAGATGGTATAGAGTACGGTATATACATATGAGATGAGTACTGTAGGGTATGTAAACATAAAGTGGCATAGTTTAAAGTGGCTAGTGGTACATGTATTGCATAAAGATGGCAAGATGCAGTAGATGATATAGAGTACAGTATATATACATATGAGATGGGTAATGTAGGGTATGTAAACATTGTATTAAGTGGCATTGCTTAAAGTGGCTAGTGGTACATTTTTACATAATTTCCATCAATTCCCATTTTTAAAGTGGCTGGAGTTGAGTCAGTATGTTGGCAGCGGCCGCTAAATGTTAGTGGTGGCTGTTTAACAGTCTGATGGCCTTGAGATAGAAGCTGTTTTTCAGTCTCTCGGTCCCTGCTTTGATGCACCTGTACTGACCTCGCCTTCTGGATGATAGCGGGGTGAACAGGCAGTGGCTTGGGTGGTTGTTGTCCTTGATGATCTTTATGGCCTTCCTGTGACATCGGGTGGTGTAGGTGTCCTGGAGGGCAGGTAGTTTGCCCCTGGTGATGCGTTCTGCAGACCTCACTACCCTCTGGAGAGCCTTACGGTTGTGGGCGGAGCAGTTGCCGTACCAGGCGGTGATACAGCCCGACAGGATGCTCTCGATTGTGCATCTGTAGAAGTTTGTGAGTGCTTTTGGTGACAAGCCGAATTTCTTCAGCCTCCTGAGGTTGAAGAGGCGCTGCTGCGCCTTCTTCACAACGCTGTCTGTGTGGGTGGACCAGTTCAGTTTGTCCGTGATGTGTACACCGAGGAACTTAAAACTTTCCACCTTCTCCACTACTGACCCGTCGATGTGGATAGGGGGGTGCTCCCTCTGCTGTTTCCTGAAGTCCACAATCATCTCCTTTGTTTTGTTGACGTTGAGTATGAGGTTATTTTCCTGACACCACACTCCGAGGGCCCTCACCTCCTCCCTGTAGGCCGTCTCGTCGTTGTTGGTGATCAAGCCTACCACTGTAGTGTCATCCGCAAACTTGATGATTGAGTTGGAGGCGTGCATGGCCACGCAGTCGTGGGTGAACAGGGAGTACAGGAGAGGGCTCAGAACGCACCCTTGTGGGGCCCCAGTGTTGAGGATCAGCGGGGTGGAGATGTTGTTACCTACCCTCACCACCTGGGGGCGGCCCGTCAGGAAGTCCAGGACCCAGTTGCACAGGGCGGGGTCGAGACCCAGGGTCTCGAGCTTGATGACGAGTTTGGAGGGTACTATGGTGTTAAATGCTGAGCTGTAATCGATGAACAGCATTCTCACATGGGTATTCCTCTTGTCCAGATGGGTTAGGGCAGTGTGCAGTGTGGTTGCGATTGCGTCGTCTGTGGACCTATTGGGTCGGTAAGCAAATTGGAGTGGGTCTAGGGTGTCCGGTAGGGTGGAGGTGATATGGTCCTTGACTAGTCTCTCAAAGCACTTCATGATGACGGAAGTGAGTGCTACGGGGCGGTAGTCGTTTAGCTCAGTTACCTTAGCTTTCTTGGGAACAGGAACAATGGTGGCCCTCTTGAAGCATGTGGGAACAGCAGACTGGGATAAGGATTGATTGAATATGTCCGTAAACACACCAGCCAGCTGGTCTGCGCATGCTCTGAGGACGCGGCTGGGAATGCCGTCTGGGAATGCCGTCTCGTACATACATGTGACGTGACTATTAGTAATCCGATGACTGTTATTTGTCGATATCAACCGAATTATGTTGAATTGTTACACGATTTCAATTAATCATGTAACAATTAGCTCGCTAGGAATTTGGTGCACTACTTGAAAAGTTGTTTCACGAGTTACTATCTCCCGACTTAAACTCTAAAGATATCTCGTTGCATAATCCTTGGATCCGCAAGAACACTAGCCCTTTTGAATATTCAGTACTACACAATTTGATTTTATTTATTTATTAACTAACTAAATTAATAATAACACAGAATAACCATACACACTTACATGAGATGAAAGTCCCTAGTGGACTGATACGATATGATGGCTTGTTACACAATGGAAAAGGGGTAAGGAAAGATAGAGACAAAGAGAGTCGACTTATCGTACATACATTTGGAAACTAAGCTCACAGTTCCCAGCATCCTAACCACCGCTCATTCGGATTAGAAATACAATATATATTTATCCGTAGACGTCGCTCTCTGTCATCTCTCTGTTGAAACCAATCGATCCGTGTATGGGTAGTGGCTCGATGTAAGGCTCTGGTTGTCATCCAGAGGTCACAATGTCCTTCTTAGTTGTAGAGCTTCTCTGGTCTTGGAGTGTTCGTTAGATAGATACTTCAGATGTACCAACAGTTGTATCAGAGGGGATTGTCTTACTTCCCCCATCGTGTCTTTAGTCAAAGTTCTAGGACCACTTTTACATGCACAGTTGCAGACTGTGAATGTTCTGGTCTAGTCTTTGAGAGTTTCAGAGTGTCTAACCATTTCGTAACGTTCAGCTCGCGCTGTACGTTGACTGGTCTGTGGAGTTTAAACCATTTTCGACCGTGTAGCCACCGCTCCACACTATCTGGTCTCGGTGCAAAGTTTCTAACCATTTCAAAGTGTGGATCACGGCCTCACGTCTTTTTGGTCTTGTGGTTTTAACCATTAGTGACGTCCGGTTTACACCGTCCGTCTGCTTGCTCTATATGTTAATTCTTAGCGAGTCCTTTTTAAGCACTCTGGCCAAAGGGGCGTTTCGTCATGCTGACACGAACTTTGAGCTCACTTGCGCATGGCTACTGACTGGGCGGGAGTTTATATGGAAAACAATTATCTCATTTGGTGTTTCTCTCTCAGTTTATATTTCTGTTGCTCGTATTTCAGAAAGTCATCCTCACCGCTGGGAACTTGACCACAGTAACTGTTTGAGAAAGGACAATGGAGAACATGCACATCAAATCGCTTTAATAAGGTCAAGGCAAAAGTCAATCAAAGTAATGTCAATCAAAGTCAACGTGATGTCAATCAAAGTCAACGTGATGTCAATCAACGTCAACGTGATGTCAATCAACGTCAACGTGATGTCAATCAACGTCAACGTGATGTCAATCAACGTCAACGTGATGTCAATCAACGTGATGTCAATCAAAGCAGAAACTACAGTGTACCTGCCAGTTGTGTTTTGTATTGTAGTTGTGTGTACAATATGGGCCAAATATTCTGTCCCACTTGTTGGGGATGATCATGAAGTGCTCAAACTATCAACAAACTATGACTTTGACATCTAAAGTGGAAGTTTAAACATTCTTTTTGCGATTAATGTCCATGACAACTTCAAGGCTTTTAAATCCGGACCCAGGAGGCTTGTGTCTCTTGAGAATTGAAAGCCGCGAGGGGGAGTTGGTATTGTACATACACATCCAACTAGAAACCCAATGCACTTCAATGTTCTCCTCAGAAACGGCTTTACCTGGTACATTGCTGTCATTTCCGTGTCCTGGTACAGATGCTATTTAAAGCCGAGAGCACCGGGCTGGAGTGTTAAAAGGTTCCACTTGGGTAGAGAGGCAATGGCCGCTTGGAGGAATAAAGCAACCAGGAGTTTATGAAGATGGCGTTCACGTAATTATAATAATTATCTTTGAAGAGGGGTTGACAGGGAGGCCAGAGAGAGAGAGAGAGAGAGAGAGCTACTGTTACTTATAATCTTGTTGTGGAAAAACCTTCCTTCCTTTCTGTCTGTCTTATCTCTCCCAATCTACCTCCTGGTTTGTCACACACTCGTCTAGAAGGAAAATTCATTAAGTCTTCTCGTTCTCCTTAACCCTTCTAAATAAACATTTCACATCTTCTCCTCTTGTTCACCACACACACACACACACACACACACACACACACAAATACACACACATCAAATCAACATGCATACGTATGTACGCATACACAGATACACACACACACACTTCTTACACACACACATACACACTTCTTACACACACACATAGCACAGCGGCCTGCATACTGAGGCAGTCTTCTGAGGTCTTGTTCTCTATGATGATAATAATGCCAACTACAGGAATGATGACAATTGCTTTGAATTCAGAGAGCTTCCAACTGTTATTGCCAATGCGCCGTTACACAAATAATTGAAAAGCACCAAAACCACATCGCTGAATTCCCGCTGTCTCACAGGAAGAAAAGAAAAGCTATTTTTAGTAACTGCCTCAAGTTTTCCCTGTAAGGAAGTAGTGTGTGAGCTTTAAGTGTCTGTGTGTATGTGCGCGTGTGCAGAAGTCTGTGTGTGTGCGAGTGATAGAGAACCTTAGCCTCTGTGTCTTTTTGTCTCAGTCAGCCACAGTATAAAAGGACCACAGGGCAGTTTGGCAGGAATATCAAACTCCATATGTGTCATAGAGATAGTTTGGGGAGGTGTGTGTGTGTGGATCAAATCAAATCAAATGTTATTAGTCACATGCGCCGAATACAGCAGGTGTAGACCTTACAGTGAAATGCTTACTTACGAGCCCCTAACCAACAATGCAGATTCAAAAAATACAGATAAAAGTAACAAGTAATTAAAGAGCAGCAGTGAAATAACAAGAGCGAGACTATATACAGGGGGGTACCGATACAGAGTCAATGTGCAGGGTTACCAGATATTTGAGTTGGTATGTGCATGTAGGTAGAGTTATTAAAGTGACTATTGTTGGGGATGAATCAGAATTAGTTGGGTAACATAGATAAGATGTTTTATTTTCATAATATGCTTGTGAGATACTTGTCATTAGAATGTGTCCCTTTGGACTATAGGGTTGGCAGTTGCAGTTATCCCTTCTCAGCTAGGGCTTAGACACTTGGGGCCCAGAGAGGAGAGAGGTCAGGCTTGTCTTCATATGTGAATGTATCTGTTAAACCATGTGGTGCTATGCAGAATATCAGAAGGGGAGGAGGACAGAATGGAACATTGTCTTCTTATGGGAATGTGTCTGTAACTATTCCTAAACCATGTGAAGGGATGGCGTGATTAATGGGGAACCAGTTAGTTATCTCCACAATGTCTGTACGCCAGTCACTCCCTCCTTTTCCCATTGGGGGGAGGAGTATGGCAGTGTCTGGAACCATTGTATGTCCCCTCTGATGTTGCCCTTCTCTTGACCTAGTATATGACCTAGAGGCTCACTTTCCTCCTTGAGCTTGTCCAGGAGGGTGGTATTTGAGATGGGAGTATCTAGAATTGACAATTGATATATGCCATTGGATGAGGTAATGTTTTGGTACCAAGAACGAGATTAGAACCTCGTTTAGGAGACCAAACTGAACGATAATTTATAGCGAATGCTGTCTGGCTATGGGATACTCCTCTCTCAAGTAAAAGTCTTTCAGTTTTTCACTCTCTCAAGTAAAAGTCTAACAGTTTCTATTATCTGTAGTTTGTCATGTTGACTAGGGGGTGGATCTTTGCTATAAAAGATCTGTTGCCATTATGTTGAGCACTCTCTCTTTCATTAGAGATACTGAAATGTTGAAAGTCAAATGCTATTGCAAAAGCTTAATTATTATTAAAGGTGAAGTTTAAGTATAACTCTGACTGGTGTGTGGTTTGCTCTCTCATCATTTGGTAATACAGGAAATTGCCATGACACTATGCACAGCTGACAACAGAGAGTAGCAGTGGTGTAAAGAGGGGATGGGGGGGGGCACTGCAAATAGTCTGGGTAGCCATTTGACTAGATGTTCAGGAGACTTATGGCTTGGGGGTAGAAGCTGTTTAGAAGCCTCTTGGACCTAGACTTGGCGCTCCGGTACCGCTTGCCGTGCGGTAGCAGTGAAAAGTCTATGACTAGGGTGGCTGGAGTCTTTGACAATTTTTAAGGCCTTCTTCAGACACTGACTCGTATAGAGGTCCTGGATGGCAGGAAGCTTGGCACCAGTGAAGTATTGGGCCGTTCGCACTACCCGCTGTAGTGCCTTGTGGTCGGAGGCCGATCAGTTGCCATACCAGGCAGTGATGCAACCATTCAGGATGCTCTCGATGGTGCAGCTGTAGAACCTTTTGAGGATCTGAGGACCCATGCCAAATCTTCTCAGTCTCCCGAGGGGGAACAGGTTTTGTCGTGCCCTCTTCACGACTGTCTTGGTGTGCTTGGACCATGTTAGTTTGTTGGTGATGAGGACACCAAGGAACTTGAAGCCCTCAAACTGCTCAACTGCAGCTCCGTCAATGAGAATGGGGGCGTGCTCGGTCCTCTTTTTCCTGTAGTCCACAATCATCTCCTTTGTCTTGATCACGTTGCGGGAGAGATTGTTGTCCTGGCACCACACGGCCAGGTCTCTGACCTCCTCCCAATAGACTGTCTCGTTGTTGTCGGTGATCAAGCCTACCATTTGTGTCATCGGCAAATTTAATAATGGTGTTGGAGTCGTGCCTGGCCGTGCAGTCATGAGGGAAAAGGGAGTACAGGAGGGGACTGAGCACGCACCCCTGAGGGGCCCATGTGTTGAGGATCAGCGTGGAGGATGAGTTGTTACCTACCCTTACCACCTGGGGGTGGCCCGTCATGAAGTCCAGGATCCAGTTGCAGAGGGAGGTGTTTAGTCCCAGGGTCCTTAGCTTAGTGATGAGCTTTGCGAGAACTATGGTGTTGAACGCTGAGCTGTAGTCAATGATCAGTATTCTCACAGAGGTGTTCATTTTGTCCAGGTAATGAGAAAGGGCAGTATGGAGTGCAATAGAGATTGCATCATCTGTAGATCTGTTGGGGCGGTATGCAAATTGGAGTGGGTCTAGGGTTTCTGGGATGATGGTGTTTATGTGAGCCATGACCAGCCTTTCAAGGCACTTCATGGCTACAGACATGAGTGCTACGGGTCGGTTGTCGTTTAGGCAGGTTACCTTCGTGTTCTTGGGCACAGGATCTATGGTGGTCTGCTTGAAACATGTTGGTATTACAGACTCGGGCAGGGAGAGGTTGAAAATGTCAGTGAAGACACTTGCTAGTTGGTCAGTGCATGCTCGCAGTACACGTCCTGGTAATCTGTCTGGCCCTGCGGCCTTGTGAATGTTGACCTGTTTAAAGGTCTTACTCACATCGGCTGCGTAGAGCGTGATCACACAGTCGTCCGGAACAGCTGGTGCTCTCATGCAGTGTTATTTGCCTCAAAGCGAGCATAGAAATAGTTTAGCTCGTCTGGTAGGCTCGTGTCACTGGGCAGCTCTCGGCTGTGCTTCCCCTTGTAGTCTAATGGTTTGCAAGCCCTGGCACATCCGACGAGCGTCAGAGCCGGTGTAGTACGATTCAATCTTAGTCCTGTATTGAAGCTTTGCCTGTTTGATGGTTCGTCAGAGGGCATAGCGGGATTTTTTATAAGCTTTCGTGTTAGAGTCCTTTTTCTTGAAAGCGGCAGCTAAAGCCTTGAGCTCAGTTCGGATGCTGCCTGTAATCCATGGCTTCTGATTGGGGTATGAACATACGGTCACTGTGGGGACGATGCACTTCTTGATGAAGCCAATGACTGATGTTTTTTTTATTTAAAAAAAAATCCGTAATTTAACTAGGCAAGTCAGTTAAGAACAAATTCTTATTTACAATGACGGCCTCTGTACCCAAACAATTCGAGCTTCAACTCTTTTTAAATCCACTTTTACAGAAACAAGTTTCTCACCGTTGCCGCTTGTTATAGACCACCCTCTGCCCCCAGCTGTGCCCTGGACACCATATGTGAATTGTTTGCCCCCCATCTATCTTCAGAGCTAGTGCTGCTAGGCGACCTAAACTGGGACATGCTTAACACCCCGGCCATCCTACAATCTAAGCTTGATGCCCTCAATCTCACACAAATTATCAATGAACCTACCAGGTACCACCCCAAAGCCGTAAACACGGGCACCCTCATAGATATCATCCTAACCAACTTGCCCTCCAAATACACCTCTGCTGTTCTCAACCAAGATCTCAGCGATCACTGCCTCATTGCCTGCATCCGTAATGGGTCTGCGGTCACCCCTCATCACTGTCAAATGCTCCCTAAAACACTTCAGCGAGCAGGCCTTTCTAATCGACCTGCCCCGGATATCCTGGAATGATATTGACCTCATCCCATCAGTAGAGGATGTCTGGTTATTCTTTAAAAGTGCCTTCCTCACCATCTGCGTACATCCGGCGCCGAAACGAGATGGCCGCCTCGCTTCGCGTTCCTTGGAAAATATGCAGTATTTTGTTTTTTTATGTGTTATTTCTTACATCGGTACCCCAGGTAATCTTAGGTTTCATTACATACAGTCGGGAGGAACTACTGAATATACGATTAACGTCAACTCATCATCGTTCCTACCAGGAATATGACTTTCCCGAAACGGATCCAGTGTTTTGCCTTCCACCCAATACAATGGATCTGATCCCAGCCGGCGACCCTGTGCGACGCCGTAAAAGGGGCAAATGAGGCGGTCTCCTGGTCAGGCTTCGGAGACGGGCACATCGCGCTCCACTCCCTAGCATACTACTCGCCAATGTCCAGTCTCTTGACAATAAGGTTGATGAAATCCGAGCACGGGTAGCATTCCAGAGAGACATCAGGGATTGCAACGTGCTCTGCTTCACGGAAACATGGCTAACTCAAGGGACGCTAACGGAGTCGGTGCAGCCAGCTGGTTTCTTCATGCATCGCGCCGACAGAAACAAACATCTTTCCGGTAAGAAGAAGAGCGGGGGGGTATGCCTTATGATTAACGAGAAGTGGTGTGATCATCATAACAACACACAGGAACTCAAGTCATTCTGTTCACCTGATCTAGAACTCCTCACAATCAAATGTCGACCGCATTATCTACCAAGGGAATTCTCTTCAATCATAATCACAGCCGTATATATTCCCCCCCAAGCAGACACATCGATGGCCCTGAACGAACTTTATCTGACTCTTTGTAAACTGGAAACCACACACCCTGAGGCTGCATTCATCGTAGCTGGGGATTTTAACAAGGCTAATCTAAAAACAAAACTCCCTAAATTCTATCAGCATATCGATTGTGCTACCAGGGCTGGAAAAACCCTAGATCATTGTTATACTAATTTCCGCGACGCATATAAGGCCCTCCCCCGCCCCCCTTTCGGAAAAGCTGACCACGACTCCATTTTGTTGATTCCAGCCTACAAACAGAAACTAAAACAACAAGCTCCCGCGCGCAGGTCTGTTCAACGCTGGTCCGACCAATCTGATTCCACGCTTCAAGACTGCTTCGATCACGCGGATTGGAATATGTTCCGCATTGCGTCCAACAACAATATTGACGAATAGGCTGATTCGGTGAGCGAGTTCATTAGGAAGTGCATTGACGATGTCGTACCCACAGCAAGGATTAAAACATTCCCAAACCAGAAACCGTGGATTGACGGCAGCATTCGCGTGAAACTGAAAGCGCGAACCACTGCTTTTAACAAGGGCAAGGTGACCGGAAGCATGACCGAATACAAACAGTGTAGCTATTCTCTCCGCAAGGCAATCAAACAGGCTAAGTCCCAGTACAGAGACAAAATCGAGTCGCAATTCAACAGCTCAGACACAAGAGGTATGTGGCAGGGTCTACAGTCAATCACGGATTACAAAAAGAAAACCAGCCCCGTCGCGGACCAGGATGTCTTGCTCCCAGACAGGCTAAACAACTTTTTTGCCCGCTTTGAGGACAATACAGTGCCACTGACACGGCCCCCTACCAAAACCTGCGGGCTCTCCTTCACTGCAGCCGAGGTGAGTAAAACATTTAAACGTGTTAACCCTCGCAAGGCTGCAGGCCCAGACGGCATTCCCAGCCGCGTCCTCAGAGCATGCGCAGACCAGCTGGCTGGTGTGTTTACGGACATATTCAATCAATCCTTATCCCAGTCTGCTGTTCCCACATGCTTCAAGAGGGCCACCATTGTTCCTGTTCCCAAGAAAGCTAAGGTAACTGAGCTAAACGACTACCGCCGCGTAGCACTCACTTCCGTCATCATGAAGTGCTTTGAGAGACTAGTCAAGGACCATATCACCTCCACCCTACCGGACACCCTAGACCCACTCCAATTTGCTTACCGACCCAATAGGTCCACAGACGACGCAATCGCAACCACACTGCACACTGCCCTAACCCATCTGGACAAGAGGAATACCCATGTGAGAATGCTGTTCATCGATTACAGCTCAGCATTTAACACCATAGTACCCTCCAAACTCGTCATCAAGCTCGAGACCCTGGGTCTCGACCCCGCCCTGTGCAACTGGGTCCTGGACTTCCTGACGGGCCGCCCCCAGGTGGTGAGGGTAGGTAACAACATCTCCACCCCGCTGATCCTCAACACTGGGGCCCCACAAGGGTGCGTTCTGAGCCCTCTCCTGTACTCCCTGTTCACCCACGACTGCGTGGCCATGCACGCCTCCAACTCAATCATCAAGTTTGCGGATGACACTACAGTGGTAGGCTTGATTACCAACAACGACGAGACGGCCTACAGGGAGGAGGTGAGGGCCCTCGGAGTGTGGTGTCAGGAAAATAACCTCACACTCAACGTCAACAAAACAAAGGAGATGATTGTGGACTTCAGGAAACAGCAGAGGGAGCACCCCCCTATCCACATCGACGGGTCAGTAGTGGAGAAGGTGGAAAGTTTTAAGTTCCTCGGTGTACACATCACGGACAAACTGAATTGGTCCACCCACACAGACAGCGTCGTGAAGAAGGCGCAGCAGCGCCTCTTCAACCTCAGGAGGCTGAAGAAATTCGGCTTGTCACCAAAAGCACTCACAAACTTCTACAGATGCACAATCGAGAGCATCCTGTCGGGCTGTATCACCGCCTGGTACGGCAACTGCTCCGCCCACAACCATAAGGCTCTCCAGAGGGTAGTGAGGTCTGCAGAACGCATCACCGGGGGCAAACTACCTGCCCTCCAGGACACCTACACCACCCGATGTCACAGGAAGGCCATAAAGATCATCAAGGACAACAACCACCCAAGCCACTGCCTGTTCACCCCGCTATCATCCAGAAGGCGAGGTCAGTACAGGTGCATCAAAGCAGGGACCGAGAGACTGAAAAACAGCTTCTATCTCAAGGCCATCAGACTGTTAAACAGCCACCACTAACATTTAGCGGCCGCTGCCATCATACTGACTCGCCTCCAGCCACTTTAAAAATGGGAATTGATGGAAATTATGTAAAAATGTACCACTAGCCACTTTAAACAATGCCACTTAATATAATGTTTACATACCCTACATTACCCATCTCATATGTATATACTGTACTCTATATCATCTACTGCATCTTGCCATCTTTATGTAATACATGTACCACTAGCCACTTTAAACTATGCCACTTTATGTTTACATACCCTACAGTACTCATCTCATATGTATATACCGTACTCTATACCATCTACTGCATCTTGCCTATGCCGTTCTGTACCACCACTCATTCATATATCTTTATGTACATATTCTTTATCCCTTTACACTTGTGTGTGTATAAGGTAGTAGTTGTGGAATTGTTAGGTTAGATTACTTGTTGGTTATTACTGCATTGTCGGAACTAGAAGCACAAGCATTTCGCTACACTCGCATTAACATCTGCTAACCATGTGTATGTGACTAATAAAATTTGATTTGATTTGATCTTAACTTCTCTGCGCTGCGGATCCCTTTAGCGGGATCATTTTCCTTAACAACCGCTGATTTGCAGGGCGCAAAATATTACTAAAAATATTTATAATCATGCAATCACAAGTGAAATATACCAAAACACAGCTTAGCTTGTTGTTAATCCACCTATCGTGTCAGATTTTGAAAATATGCTTTGCAGCGAAAGCAATCCAAGCTTTTGTGAGTGTATCAATCAATGCTACAACAGCTAGCCCCAAATTAGCATGGTCACGAAAGTCAGAAAAGTAATACAATTAATTGCTTACCTTTGATAATCTTCAGATGTTTGCACTCACGAGACTCCTCTCACGAGACTCCCAATGTTCTTTTTGTTCGATAAATATTACTTTTATAACAAAAAAACACCATTTGGGTTGCGTTATGTTATGTTCAGAAAACCAAAGCCTCGTTCCGTTCGACGAAAATTCCAAAAAGTATCCGTAATGTTCGTAGAAACATGTGAAATGTTTTTTATAATCAATCCTCAGGTTGTTTTTAACAAACATAATCGATAATATTTCAACCGGACCGTAACCTATTCAAACCCCTCTCGCGCGCAGGAACTAATCAGAGGACACCTGACTAGTTTTGAAAAATCTCGCTCATTTTTCAAAATAAAAGCCTGAAACTATGTCTAAAGCCTGGTCACAGCCTGAGGAAGCCATTGGAAAAGGAATCTGGTTGATACCCCTTTAAATGCAAGAAAGACGGGCCAGGAAACACAGATTTTTAAAAAATCACTTCCGGGTTAGATTTTCTCAGGTTTTCGCCTGCAGAATCAGTTTTGTTATACTCACAGACAATATTTGGACAGTTTTGGAAACTTTGGAGTGCTTTCTATCCTAATCTGTAAATTATATGCATATTCTACGATCTGGACCTGAGAAATAGTCTGTTTACCTTGAGAACGTTATTTAAAAAAAAATCTGACCCCTAGCGTCAAGAGGTTAAATAAGCATGCCCCATTCAAAAAATTTAGAACCAGGAACAGGTAGAACCAGGAACAGATATAACCCTTGGTTCACTCCAGACCTGACTGCCCTTGACCAGCACAAAAACATCCTGTGGTGTGCTGCATTAGCATCAAATAGCCCTGTGATACTTTTCAGGGAAGTTCGGAACCAATATACACAGGCAGTTAGGAAAGCTAAGGCTAGCTTTTTCAAACAGAAATTTGCATCCTGTAGCACAAACTCAAAAAAGTTATTGGACACTGTGAAGTCCATGGAGAATGAGAGAACCTCCTCCCAGCTGCCCACTGCACTGAGGTTGGTAAACACTGTCACCACCGATAAATCCACGATAATTGAGAATTTCAATAAGCATTTTTCTACGGCTGGCCATGCTTTCCACCTGGCTACCACCTACCCCGGTCAACTGCCCTTCACCCCCCACAGCAACTCGCTCAAGCCTCCCCCATTTCTCCAGATAGCTGATGTTCTGAAAGAGCTGCAAAATCTGGACCCCTACAAATCAGCCAGGCTAGACAATCTGGACACTCAATTTCTAAAATTATCTGCCGAAATTGTTGCAACCCCTATTACTAGCCTGTTCAACCTCTCTTTCGTATTGTCTGAAATTTCCAAAGATTGGAAAGCTGCCGCGATCATCCCCCTCTTCAAAGGGGGAGACAGACACAAACTGCTACAGACCTATATCTATCCTACCCTGCCTCTCTAAGGTCTTTGAAAGCCAAGTTAACAAACAGATTACCGACCATTTCGAATCCCACCGTACCTTCTCTGCTATGCAATCTGGTTTCAGAGCTGGTCATGGGTGCACCTCAGCCACACTCAAGGTCCTAAACGATATCATAACCGCCATCGATAAGAGACATTACTGTGCAGCTGTATTCATCGACCTGGCCAAGGCTTTTGACTCTGTCAATCACCACATTCTTATCAGCAGACTCAACATCCTTGGTTTCTCAAATGACTGCCTTGCCTGGTTCACCAACTACTTTTCTGATAGAGTCCAGTGTGTCAAATCGGAGGGCCTGTTATCGGGACCTCTGGCAGTCTATGGGGGTGCCACAGGGTTCAATTCTCAGGACCGACTCTCATCTCTGTATAAATCAATGACAATCATCATCACTACTCTGGATGGTTCTGACTTAGAATATGTGGACAATTACAAATACCTAGGTGTCTGGCTAGACTGTAAACTCTCCTTCCAGACTCACACTAAGCATCTCCAATCCAAAAATGTAATCTAGAATCGGCTACCTATTTCGCAACAAAGCATCCTTCACTCATGCCGCCAAACATACCCTCGTAAAACTGACCATCCTATCGATCCTCGACTTCGGCGATGTCATTTACAAAATAGCCTCCAACACTCTACTCAGCAAATTGGATGCAGTCTATCACAGTGCCATCCATTCTGTCACCAAAGCCCCATATACTACCCACCACTGCCACCTGTACACTCTCGTTGGCTGGCCCTCGCATCTTACTCGTCGCCAAACCCACTGGCTCCAGGTCATCTACAAGCCCCAACTTATCTCAGCTCACTGGTCACCATAGCAGCACCCACCCGTAGCACGCGCTCCTGCAGGTATATCTCACTGGTCATCCCCAAAGCCAATTCCTCCTTTGGCCGCCTCTCCTTCCAGTTCTCTGCTGCCAATGACTGGAACGAACTGCAAAAATCACTGAAGCTGGAGACTCATATCTCCCTCACTAGCTTTAAGCACCAGCTGTCAGATCAGCTCACAGATCACTGCACCTGTACATAGCCCATCTGTAAATAGCCCATCCAACTACCTCATCCCCATACTGTATTTATTTATTTTGCTCCTTTGCACCCCAGTATCTCTACTTGCACATTCATCTTCTGCACATCTATCACTCCAGTGTTTAATTGGTATTTTGTAATTATTTCGCCTCCATGGCCTATTCATTGCCTTACCTCCCTTATCTTACCTCATTTTCACACACTGTATATAGTCTTTTTCTACTGTATTATTGACTGTGTTTGTTTATTCCATGAGTAACTCTGTGTCGAACTGCTTTGCTTTATCTTAACCAGGTCGCAGTTGTAAATGAGAACTTGTTCTCAACTAGCCTACCTGGTTAAATAAAGGTGAAATAAAAACTTATTAGATATTTTGTAGTCATGTTGCGCTAGTTGGAACCGGTGTTTTTCTGGATCAAACGCGCCAAATAAATTGACATTTTGGAGATATAACGACGGAATTAATCGAACAAAAGGACCATTTGTGATGTTTATGGGACATATTGGAGTGCCAACAAAAGAAGATCTTCAAAGGTAAGGCATGAATTATATAGTTATTTCTGCGTTTTGTGTCGCGCCTGGCGGGTTGAAATATGAATGTCATGTGTTTGTTTGGTGGGGTGCTATCCTCAGATAATCGCATGGTTTGCTTTCGCCGTAAAGCCTTTTTGAAATCTGACACGTTGGCTGGATTAACAACAAGTGTAGCTTTAATTTGGTGTATTGCATGTGTGATTTCATGAAAGTTTAATATTTATAGTAATTTAATTTGAATTTGACGCTCTGCCATTTCACCGGATGTTGTCGAGGGGTTCCGCTAGCAGAACGTCTAGCCGTAACAAGTTAATACCAGCCTCTGACTGTGGTGGTATGTAAACAGCTAAAAATAATACAGATGAAAACTCTCTCGGTAGGTAGTGTGGTCTACAGCTTATCATGAGAAACTCTACCTCAGGCAGGCAATAGTTTGAGACTTCCTTAGATATCGTGCAACAGCTGTTGTTTACAAAAATACATAGACATAGACCCCTTGTCTTACCAGACGCCATTGTTCTATCCTGCCGATACATCGTATAACCAGCCAGCTGTATGTTGATGTTGTCGTCGTTCAGCCTCGACTCCGTGAAGCATAAGATGTTACAGTTTTTAATGTACCGTTGATAGTTTAATCTTCCTCATAACTCGTCGATTTTATTGTCCAAAGATTGCACATTTGCTAGCAGAGTGGCGAGAAGTGGGGGTTTATTCAATCGCCTGCGAATTCTTAGAAAGCAGCCGAACCTTCGGCCTCTCTTTCCCCACCTCCTCTTCACGCAGATAACGGGGATCGGGGCCTGTTCCCGAGGAAGCAGCGTATCCTTTGCGTCGGGCTCTTCAGAGTCGTGAAAGGAAAAAGAGTGTTCTGCTAGTCCGTGGTGAATAATCTCAGTCCTGATGTCTAGAAGTTATTGTTGGTCATAAGAGACGGCAGCGGCAACATTATGTACAAAATAAGTTCAAAAATAAGTTGCAAATAAGTGAACAAAAAAAAACACAATCTGCTGGGGGCACGTAAAACGTCATCTGCCATCTTCTCCGACGCCATCTTATGATTTTTAAGGGTGTGTGTGTGTGTGTGTGTATGTATGTGTGTGTGTGTGTGTGTGTGTGTGTGTCACTATTCAGCTTCTCAGTCAGTCAAACTGAATGTTCTCTAAGCGCGTGCACGACAGTACACTACACTAGCCACCTGTGGGCTCTGGATTGATTCACTTGACCTGAAGGCTTCCGTCTATAATTGAAAAACATTGGCTGAGACCTTTATGAATTAACCACAGGAATCGATATGAGACAGAGAGAGGCTAACAGTAGTATTTTCTATTTCCAGTGAGGAGAGAAGAAGAGACGAGGAGAGAGGGTAAGGAAAGGGACTGAAGGGAAATAAGGTGGAGATAAACTGCAACATGCAACTCCCAAAACCTGGGCATCAAAACAGGAGGCCCACAGTACTTCACTCCCTCCATCACCTGTAGCTGGAGCAGCTGTGTGCACACCAAAAATGAATGAATCCATAACTGCCTACTTGAAGTGGAGATTATGGAATTCGGGGAGAGTAAACAACAAAAATGTGACACTGTCCAGACGCTGATGGAAGATTTGAGGCATTTCCAGGAGGAGAGCCGTGCTTCAAAAGAACAATTAAGACAGAAGTTAAGAGAGAACACTGAACAAATTACACACTCCAATGATGCCCTTACAAGAGGAGCTGTGTGTGGTATAGGTGGAGCTGCAGCAGAGCGAGAGGGATATCAATGCCATCGGTTAGCTGTAAACTCTAACAAACAGTACACTAACAAACAGCCCCTAACAAACAGTACACTTCACTCGACCCTCGTTCTGAACTGCCCTACTTCTTCATTTCTCAAAGGAAAAACATCAACCAATTTCTAAAGACTGTTTACATCCAGTGGAAGCGATAGGAACTCTAAGCAAGTGCCACAGAAATCTAGATCCCCATAGAAACCCATTGAAAAGAGAGTGACATCAGATTTTTTTCCCCTGGATGGATTTTTCTCAGGTTATCGCCTGCCATATCAGTTATGTTATACTCACAGACATTATTCACAGACATTATCAGCAACTTCTGACCACACCACCAACAGAGGAGCACCATCAACCAGGTGGAAGCCCAGATACTCCTGAACACTGTGCAGCCTTCAACCCTTCTGCCTCACAACTGCAGTTCTGATAGACTCTAATGGGAAGTATCTGGAAGGTAGGAGACTATTCCCCAGACACTAGACGGCTCAATTTTGGCATCGCCCTACTGACAGGGCCCTACAACAGCTCATAGTCTCACGTCAAAATTAGACGTTCATCCATGTTTCTCAAAAGTCACATTTCGAAGTTGTTCCAAATGTCAATTTTTTTAAGTGTTTAAGGTTAAGTTTAGGCATTAACTCCGAATGGTTAAGGGATAATGTTTGGGATAGGCTTAAAACCAAAATATAAAAAAACAACTTTCTATCGCTGGAATCAAACTTCGAACCTTTAGAATCAGAGGCAGATGTATACACTCATCCACCATCCCCATCCACAATGCCCTAGCAAAACTGATGCCTACTTGAAGGTAACACTTGCCCCTAGTGGCCGGTTTCCACATCATCTCCCGACATTTCCGAGACATGGATGGACGTCTAATACTGACTTGTATAACGGGTGACCTTGCTGCTGTCAAGCCAAGCTGGAAAATCCTGACAAACTTGTCATACATACTGGGACAAATAACCTGCGCACAAAAGAAGAAAGAGTGGCTGAGGAAGTGAGAAAGTTGGCAGAGAAAGCACACAACCTGTTCCCAAGGACAAACATTATTATATCCGCCTTTCTACCAAGGAAAGATCTCCTCGGGCAAATGATCCACAATGTCAACCAAAAAATCTCCATGGACTGTGCCTCACTACCAAATGTCAGCATCTCTCATCACCAGAGCCTGAAATGTGAACACTTGTATGCTCATGTACACCTGGACCATGAGGGAGTACGTCATCTTTGCCAAGGACCTGAAGGAGTTCCACAATCATACCAGCCCAGCAACAGAGCCCCTCCACCTTCCCGCTATTCAAGGAGAGAGGAAGCCCATCTCAGCTAAGCCAGACGCAGACATCTCCAGCCCCTAGCAACATGTCCGAGCCCAGTGACACGAGACCCAGCCCAGATCAACCCAGCGGTGCCAGAACCAACCCAGCTCAGCCCAGCCCAGCGGTGCCAGAACCAACCCAGATCAACCCAGCGGTGCCAGAACCAGCCCAGCTCAGCCCAGCGGTGCCAGACACAGCTCCGCTAAGCCCAACACTTCACAGCACTGGACTGTACTCGAGGGGTAGGGAAAATAGTGGCCAAGAGGAGGGTACCCCAGCCCTACCACAGCCTCACTGCCAGCCTCAGGCTGAGACATATAAACCCTTCAGCCATCAGAGAGGTGCGTCAACTGCTTAAGCTGTTGTGCAAAATCCTAGAATAGGCATACAGTAAGTTGGTATGCTTAATCTAACTATTGTGCGGGTGCATCAACTACCCACATAACGCAAGACACATACCAGAATGTATATCCACATCAACTGCTGGAAAACACACACACACACACACGCACATGTTTGGATTCTCCTGTTCTATATTTGCTTGTGTATTGATTTCCTATGTACTTTAATTTCCTATGTACTAACTATTAGTTATTGGAATATCCAGGGCTTGTTCTACCTTAGGTCTTAACGCCACAAACCCAGATTTTCTTAACACCAAAGGTCAAGACATAATAGTACTTCCAGAAACATGGTGTTCGTGGTGATATAGGTACTCGATGTCCTTCAGGCTATAGGGAAATTCATAAAACAGGACAGGGACTCGGGAGGAATTATCATATGGTAGAAACAGGACCTTTCACTGAGCCAATCAAAACGTGTAGCAACCACATTTGGTTAAAACGCAACAAAGGCACAGTCCTTAGTGACAATTATTTATATATAGGTGTGGTGTATGCTTCTCCCTCAGATTCATTTTACAATGAGGATCAGTTTCATGATAATCTCCAAAGAGAGACCGACCAGTTTCAAGATGAGGGAAATGTGCTTTTGTGTGGAGATTTTAATGCTAGAACAGGTTCTGAACCTGAATGTGTAGAACCTGAGGGTAATGGACATATATTTGGACATCCCTCCTTTATACCAGAGTCCCATCACTAGTAATATAAATAGCCCTGAACAAAAATGGAAAGGAGTTAGTGCATCTCTGTCAAGCCTTAGGCCTGTATTTTTTTTTTAATGGCAGGATTCTTGGTACAAGTGTTGTTAACTATGCAATCTGACTTGGCTCCTCCATTAGTGCATTAATGTCAGACCACAGACACCATTGTCTGACCACTGCCAGATGAGTGTCTTTTTGAAAAGACTTCTCGTCCCAAAGACCACACAAACAGAGCCCTGAACACTGATTAGTCTAAATAAAACATACAGATGGGCCCCTGATAGCTCAACACACTTCAACGCCCAGAAATGACAACCTGTATGAATGATTTCCTTTCAAATACACTCAGCCCAAACCTCCCTGACATAAATTTGTCTGTGAATAAATTAAATCAGATATTTATTTATTTTTACCTTTATTTAACTAGGCAAGCCAGTTAAGAACAAATTCTTATTTACAATGACGGCCTAGGAACCGTGGGTTAACTGCCTTGTTCAGGGGCAGAACGACACATAAAGGTCAGCTTTCGGATACTGGTCCAACGCTCTAACCACTAGGCTACCTGCCGCCCCTGAAGCAGATATGGTGTACTCCTCAATGCCATCGGAGGAATCCTGGAACATATTCCAGTTTGTGCGAGCAAAACAGTCCTGTAGTTTAGCATCTGCTTCATCTGACCACTTTTTTATTGATCTAGTCACTGGTGCTTCCTGCTTTATTTTTTGCTTGTAAGCAGGAATCAGGAGGATAGAATTATGGTCAGGGCTTTGTGATGGCCACTTCAATACCTTGACTTTGTTGTCCTTAAGCCATTTTGCCACAACTTTGGAAGCATGCTTGGGGTCATTGTCCATTTGGAAGACCCATTTGCGACCAAGCTTTAACTTCCTGACTGATGTCTTGAGATGTTGCTTCAATATATCCACATACTTTACCCTCCTCATGATGCCATCTATTTTGTGAAGTGCACCAGTCCCTCCTGCAGCAAAGCACCCCCACAACATGATGCTGCCACCCCCGTGCTTCACGGTTAGGATGGTGTTCTTCGGCTTGCAAGCCTCCCCCTTTTTCCTCCAAACATAATGATGGTCATTATGGCCAAACAGTTCTATTTTTGATTCATCAGATCAGAGGACATTTCTCCAAAAAGTACAATCTTTGTCCCCATGTGCAGTTGCAAACCATAGTCTGGATTTTTATGACTGTTTTGGAGCAGTGGCTTCTTCCTTGCTGAGCGGCCTTTCAGGTTATGTCGATCTAGGACTCGTTTTACTGTGGATATAGATACTTTTGTACCTGTTTCCTCCAGCATCTTCACAAGGTCCTATGCTGTTGTTTTGGGATTGATTTGCATTTTTCGCACCAAAGTACGTTCATCTCTAGGAGACAGAACATGTCTCCTTCCTGAGCGGTATGACGGCTGCGTGGTCCCATGGTGTTTATACTTTCATACTATTGTTTGTACAGATGAACGTGGTGCCTTCAGACGTTTGGAAATTGCTACTAAGGATGAACCAGACTTGTGGAGGTCTACAAAATTTTTCTGAGGTCTTGGCTGATTTCTTTTGATTTTCCCATGATGTCAAGCAAAGAGGTACGGAGTTTGAAGGTAGGCCTTGAAATACATCCACAGGTAAACCTCCAATTGACTCAAATTATGTCAATTAGCCTATCAGAAGCTTCTAAAGCCATGACATCCATTTTCTGGAATTTTCCAAGCTGTTTAAACGCACAGTCAATTCAGTGTATGTAAACTTCTGACCCACTGGAATTGTGATACAGTGAATTATAAGTGAAATAATCTGTCTGTAAACAACTGTTGGAGAAATGACCTGTGTCATGCACAAAGTAGATGTCTTAACCAACTTGCCAAAACTATAGTTTGTTAAAAAGAAATTTGTGGAGTGGTTGAAAAACGAGTTTTAATGACTCAAATCTAAGTGTATGTAAACTTCCGACTTCAACTGTAATGCTCCCAGAAAGAAATTAATTGGCTTTCGATCCAAACACAGAACGACAGACCACATACACACATTGCACACACTAATAAACCATCATGTTCATCAGAGAAGCAGAGGAAAAGTATTTGAATGTTTTGTGGATTATAAGAATGCTTTTGATTCCATAAAGCATGATGGATTATATTACAAAACCCTCCAAAGCGGCGTTGAGGGTAAAGTTCACGACATCAGGAAATCTATTTACTCGAACGGCACATGTAGTATTAAACTGAACAATAAAATAACATTGTTTTTTGCACATTATTTGGGAATACAACCAAAGTTGTGTTCAAACTTTTGACTGGTCCTGTATATATTTACCAAAAAATATATGGGGGATTGGAAATGATGCAGACAATTACATTGATGGAATCTACAATTTATCTGCAGTATTAAAGCTGATCTACCGCCCCAAAAAAAGACCCCACCTTCGCTGAGACGTTAAAGGATGTTTCTCTGGGTGGCTAGTCCACCTCACCCCACAGGAGCAGCAGACCAGCCACCAACACTGTGAGACAAATCAGACACTCCTTTAGACCTGCATCCAGTGACGCCTCGCAAAGACTGGAAAACAGCCAGCAACATTGGCCCCCACCACCACCCTCTACCACTTCTCTCTCAGGAACTGCATACAGATACATTGATCGTTCAATCAAATCAATCACATGTAGTTATAAAGCCCTTTTTACATCAGCCGATGTCACAAAGTGCTATACAGAAACCCAGCTTAGAACCCAAAACAGCAAGCAATGCAAATGTAGAAGCACGGTGGCTAGGAAAAACTCCCTAGAAAGGCAGGAACCTAGGAAGAAACCTAGAGAAGAACCAGGCTCTGAGGGGTGGCCAGTCCTTTTCTGCCTGTGTCGGGTGGAGATTATAACAAATGTTCATAGATGACCAGCAGGGTCAAATAATAATAATAATCACAGTGGTTGTAGAGGGTGCAACAGGTCAGCACCTCAGGAGTAAATGTCAGTTGGCTTTTCATAGCCGATCATTCAGAGTGAGAGACAGCAGGTGCGGTAGAGAGAGAGATCGAAAACAGCAGGTCTGGGACGAGGTAGCACATCCGGTGAACAGGTCAGGGTTCCATAGCCGCAGGCAGTACAATTGAGAGAGAGAGAGAGAGAGAGAGAGAGAATTAAATACTTAAATTGTACAACTGAAGATCAACACAGGAGGAAAATATTGACAGAGAGTGAGGTAAAAAAAACAATGTTAATCGTGCTAGCTAACCAAATTCAAATCTGTCAGCTAGTTTAACATCTATCTCCAACTGTTTACTGGTGGTAACCATAGCAACATGGCTACTGAGGCAGCAGGATCAGCGACTGAGAGACTCCCCCCCCCCCCCCCCCTTTTTTTTGAATTTCCAGCAGAAATCAAATCGGAGAAGGGAAGAACCAATTTTAAACACAGAATTCTGAGGGAGAACCCAGAAACTTTATTTGCCGACTGCTCACAAAACAGGACTGTTACAAACCTGTTATTTTACACAGACCACACTACTGCCTGGCATACAGCTGTAACCAGGCATTTCAGCTATACCACTACGAAAGGCATATGCGAGGGAAGGCAAATCCACATTTTTGAGGACAGCGAGCAGGAAAACAGGTTTCTGACGGTAAACATGTACCAGAACGGCACTGTCATGGCCCAGGGCGGTGAGGCTGCACTCAGCTTTTTAATGCAGGACTTCCCCACCCTAAGGAAGATAGCGGAAACAAAAAAAGACAAGGACAGCACCCAGACCTCAACCCTCACCTCAGGCACCCTAACAGCAGGATTATCCTCCCCCCTGCCTGCCTACAACCACCAGAGCCAAGACCACAGCGCTTGAGGAGGTAAAGGCCACCATGAGGAGAGAACTAGTGCAGGTAAAGGAGGAGATGGCAAAGGAGTTGTCTGTCATCAAGAGGGTGCTGCAGCACAGAGAGCAGACTGTAGAGACTCCTGGAGAGAAGCTACAGCCCTCACCACCCCTAACAACCCCACTGACCCACCTTTACCCACAACCCCCCCACACCCATACCGACAACCCTTTACCCACACCCCCAGTCAACAAGGAGGCTTACATGGGGAAACCTACTACAGAGAGAAGCTCTCTGCCCCCCCCGACACACCCCCACACACCCCTCCATGTACACAGGCCCTGTGTACCCCATCCACAGACCGTAAACATACTAATCTGGTAAAACCCACTGAGGTGGCCATCCTCATTGACTCAAATAGGAAATTCATCCAAGAGGAAAAACTCTTCCCCCACCACAAGGTGTCCAAAATATGGTGCCCAAAATCACAGGATACACTCCACATCCTGTTCCAGCCTGACTTTGGCACACCAGACCACATTATTATTCACACCGGCACCAACAACCTGCAAGAGGGGCAGGAGAGAGTAGGCAGCCTGGTCAACAGAGTAGCAGAGAGGGCCTCTGAGCGGTTCCCCAACTCCCACATCACCATCTCCACTCTGCTGCCCCGCAAAGACTTTCACTCCCATACCATTCAGAAAGTCAACGCTGACATCACCAGAGGGTGTGGCCTACTCCCGAACGTGCACGTTGCTCACCACCCAACAATCACCCCAGAGCATCTGCACGACCACTCCCACCTGAGGAAGCAGACAGTAGGGATGTTTGCCAAGTCTCTAAAGGATGTGGCACTTGGTAGACAAAAACGCCATGCCGCACTGGACAGAGGACCACCCAGAGACCCCTACCAACCACTGCACCACCAAGGAGCCCCAGGCCCCCTCAACGCCCCACCAGACCCAGCACACCCCACAGGCCCCACCCACCACCAGAGCAACACCACTTCCATCGGCTTAGCCAGACTGGACCGGGGCAAGCCTACTACCCCGCACCAGACCACCACCTCTACCAGACCAGAGAGGATGCCCCACGGCCCAGACCTGGCCCCCCTCCACTCCACAGGGCCCAACAGCAGGACCCGCGCAGCTACGTGGAGGTCGTCAGAGGACAAAAGAACCCTGTAGGATTGAGTGAGATTAAACAGCTCCTCCAATACATCTGTACTAAACTGCACTAAACACGCACACACACACACACACACACACACACACACGGACGCATGCATACACACACACACACACACACACGCACAAATACACACACACACACACAGACATACACCTATTGTACTAAAAGTTTACTTGTTCATTGAATAGGAATATGTATATACACTGCTCAAAAAAATAAAGGGAACACTTAAACAACACAATGTAACTCTAAGTCAATCACACTGCTGTGAAATCAAACTGTCCACTTAGGAAGCAACACTGATTGACAATAAATTTCACATGCTGTTGTGCAAATGGAATAGACAAAAGGTGGAAATTATAGGCAATTAGCAAGACACCCCCAATAAAGGAGTGGTTCTGCAGGTGGTGACCACAGACCACTTCTCAGTTCCTATGCTTCCTGGCTGATGTTTTGGTCACTTTTGAATGCTGCCGGTGCTTTCACTCTAGTGGTAGCATGAGACGGAGTCTACAACCCACACAAGTGGCTCAGGTAGTGCAGCTCATCCAGGATGGCACATCAATGCGAGCTGTGGCAAGAAGGTTTGCTGTGTCTGTCAGCGTAGTGTCCAGAGCATGGAGGCGCTACCAGGAGACAGGCCAGTACATCAGGAGACGTGGAGGAGGCCGTAGGAGGGCAACAACCCAGCAGCAGGACCGCTACCTCCGGCTTTGTGCAAGGAGGAGCACTGCCAGAGCCCTGCAAAACCTCTTGGCCACAGCACAGTAGATTATATGATTACAGACATTGACCCTTTCTCTCTCAGCTCATTCACTGTCAAGCCACTAACACCTCTGTCTGATCACAGCCAAATTACGTTGTTCCTCAAAAGAATAGACATGGAAACAACCACACATTCACAGCCCAGTAAGCTATACTTCATACAGATGGGCCCAACACAGCACAGAAGAATACCAGAAAGCAACCTGTAACCAAAATATCCAAACACTCTTAGATAATTTTCTGGATACCACATTCACTCACAGTAAAGAAGGCATTAATCTAGCAGTAAAAAACATCAACTATATATTCAGGCAAATGGCAAAAGAAGCACAACTGAAATTGATAAAAAACTAAACAAAAAGACCACAGATGACAACTGGTTTGATGCAGATTGTAAAATTATAAGGAAAAAACTTAGAACACTATCCAACCAAAAGCACAGAGACCCAAATAATGGTGAATTACGCCTTCATTACTGTGAGACTTTAAAACACTATAAACGTACACTCATAATCAAAAAAGCACAGTACAACAGCAAGCAGCTGACACTAACTGAGGAGTCCATAAACACAAACAACTTCTGGCAAAATTGGAAAAAACTAAAAACATCGAAACAAGAGGAATTAGCGATACAAAATGGTGACATATGGACAACCCACTCTACAACACTGTTCAAATTGACACAAACGAAGAGCAACGCCAAATTCATGAGAAGTTGAATGGATGAGAAAAAGCTATAAAGGACAATCAAAATCCATTGGACTCCCCAATTACTGACCAGGAGCTCTATAAGAAACTTCAGGCCCTCAAATTTAAAAAAGCATGCAGACCTGATGGCATCCTAAATGAGATGCTCAAACTCACTAGTGCAAAATTTCAATTGGCTATATTAAAACTGTTTAATTTGATCCTGAGTGTAGGTTATTTCCCTGACATCTGGAATCAAGGACTCATGACCTCTTTAAGAACGGAGACAAATTTGACCCTAACAATTACAGAGGCATTTGTGTGAACAGTAACCTGGGGAAGGTTTTCTGTAGTCTTATAAATGTAAGAGTTCTAAACTTCCTTAATAAGCACAATGTCTTGAGTAAAAGCCAAATTGGATTCATACCAAAACATCGCACGACTGATCATATTTACACCCTACACACCCTGATAGATAAACATGCCCACCAAAATAATACCAACATATACGCTTGCTTTATCGACTTCCAAAAAGCATTTGATTCTATTTGGCACACAGGACTGTTCTACAAAGTTATTGAAAGTGGTGTAGGGGGTAAGACATATGACATAATTAAATTAATGTATACTGGCAATACGTGCAGCATTAAAATTGGCAAGAAAATAATAGAATTCTTTAACCAGGGGCGGGGCCTTCAGCAGGGTTGCAATCTGAGCCATGCACTCTTCAATATTTACATCAACGAATTGGCCACTATTCTAGAAAAATCTTCAGCCCCTGGTGTTAGTCTCCACAATTCAGAGGTTAAATGCCTACTCTTCGCAGATGACCTATGCCTGCTGTCACCCACAGCACATGGCCTACAGCAGAGCCTGGACCTGCTAGAGCAGTACTGGCAGACCTGGGCCCTGGCAGTAAACCCCAAAAATACTAAAATAATGATTTTCCAGAGAAGATGCAGATCTCAGGGAATTAGACCAAAGTTCTCAATTGGTACAAAATATATAGAGTACTGCACACACTACAATTATTTCGGTTTAAAAATAAGCTCAACTGGACACCTTAATGAGGCAGTGAATGAACTGAGAGAGAAAGCACACAGGGCATTCTATGCCGTTCAAAAACGAATTCAAGTTGAAATACCTATTCAAATTTCGCTAAAACGAATTGAATGTGTCATTGAACCAATTGCACTTTATGGCAGCGAGGTGTGGGGTCCACTTGCAAAACAAGATTTCACCAAATGGGACAAACACCCCATTGCAACCCTGCATGCAGAGTTCTGTAAGATTCTCCTACATGTCCAGAGGAAAACTACAAACAATGCATGCAGGGCAGAATTAGGTCAATATCCACTAATAATAAAAACTCAAAAAAGAGCAATTAAGTTTTGGAAACATCTAAAATACAGTGACTCCCTCTCATATCATTACGAAGCCCTGCAATGCCAAGAGCTGAGCAAAGAAAAGAGTCCCCTCATCCAGCTGGTCCTGAGTTCACAAACCTGTTCTAATAACACACTGAAGCCTCAAGAACAGAATATCCAATCAATCTGAATAAAACAAATTACAACACAATCAAAACAAAACTACATTGCTTATTGGGAAACACAAGCACAAAGCAAAATGCCGTGCTATCTGGCCCTAAATCGACAGCACACCGTGGCTAACTATTTGACCATGGTTACTGATCAAAACCTTAGAAGAACCTTGACAAAGTACAGGCTCAGTGAGCACAACCTTGCCATTGAGAAGGGTAGACACAGGAAAACCTGGCTCCCTGTAGAGGAAAGACTGTGCAACCACTGCACCACAGCAGAACCTGAGACAGAGCTGCATTTCCTGACAAAATGTCAAAAATATAAAACAATTAGTGTCATTTCCCCAAATTTGAAACCCTTATTCAAGGTTTCAAAGACCTCTCTGATGAGAGTAGGCTACCCGTCCTGTTGGGGGAGAACGCAGAGAGCTGTGGGTTGGCAGCGCACTACATTGCTGCCTGCCATAAGATGAGGGACAGTGTCTGACAGACCAATCAACCTGCACATGTCCTCTACTGTATGCTTATTGTTCAATGTGTGGTTATTTTGACCCTTGGTTATTGTCGTCCCGTTGACAATTTTGATTCTTATTATATTAATATTGTAAATATCCAAAGTAAGCTTTGGCAATATGTACATTGTTACATCCTCCCAATAAAGCAAATTGAATTGAGAGGGAGGGCGAGAGGGAGAGAGAGAGTTTAAATTCACACAGGACACCGGATAAGGCAGGAGAAAAACTCAGACACATAAACTATTGCAGCATAATTACTGGAGGCTGAGATCTGTTCCCAAGCTGTACGCCGTGAAAGAGGCCCCATGCAGAGTTTGGAGAATCGCCCTCTTCAATTCCCCCTACAACTTCCCTCCCATGTTACCAGGCCCGCCTCAGCACAGCTCTACCAGACCCGGCCCGCCTCAGCACAGCTCTACCCGGGCCATCACAGCACAGTTCAACCAGACTCAGCACAACTCCACCAGACCTGTCCCGCACAGCTCAACCAGACCTGGCCCACCTCAGCACAGTTTTACTAAACCCGGCTCATCACAGCACAGCTCTACCAGACCAGGCCTACCTCAACTCAGCCTAGCTCTACACAGCACCGACTACTACCATAGGATCTGGCAAAATACTGTTGAGGGTAATGCACCACATCAGCCCTCATATGCTGAGAGTTTGGAGTTTCGCCAGCCACACTGTCTTCAACGCCATCCTATTCAATTCCCCCCACAACCTCCCTCTCAGGCTAATTTTGGTTACCCTCCCTACTGCCATCCCCAGATAAGGCCTGGGACACTGCTTCCCCCCATGGCAGCCACAAACCGGTGACAGGACCACACCAAGGTTTCCTGTGCACACCCAGAATGGAGCATTGGCAGCCACTCCAGTCCCCTGCAGCAGCTCCACTCCTTTGGCGGGAGCTTCATCCAGGTGGACAGAGCTCTGCCAACACTGCTCTCCCAGTTCCTGCATTCAGCAACTTGAAGGAAGTCTTGTCAAATGCTCTGTCTGCTCTGCTGTCACGTGGTTAGCCAGGGACATTGGCAAAGTCTCAGCTCACTCAACAAATAGCTGCAGATGACCCTATGCCTGTTAGATCTTATGGGAATGAGCTGAATACCCCCTCTGACTTTAAAACTCGTAAAGGGGCTTGGGCTAATGCACCTAACTAAATGTGCGAAGTATGACTTCAAAAATGGGCACAATTGACATTTGGGTACAGGACTTGTGTCCTGACATTCTGATTCCTTTGGAAACATGGTTAAATGGTTCTGTCTCTGATAAAGACTTTGAAGTAAATTATTATAATGTAACAGATTACAGAAAGGGGGAGGAGTGGCCATATATGTAAAATATATTTAAATATTTATTTTTCCAATAATTTTTAGCTCCTGCTTGTAGATGTGTCCATAAACCAGAATACCTATGTATTTGTTGCTGGGATTTACCACCACCCCCTGCCATGGTGGATGCCATTGGTGCTATACCTGAGTGTTTAACCCCTTTTATGTCCTTTGAGTTGGTCATTTTAGGGTATTGAAATCTGGATTGGCTACCCCAGGCCTCAGATCAATTTAAGAGTATATGCATTGATTTTAATCTGACTCAATTGATCTCGAACCCCACACGGCTAAATGTGAAAAGTATTTGCATATGATCTCAGTGTTCATTGTCCCATAGTATGTATTAGAGATACGAAACCGCAAAATACTACATTTGTTTAATTAAGAAGAGAAATTTAAAAAAGTTTTATTCTCAAGTGTTTTTACATGACATGGAGAAACAGATTTACCATCTCGATTTAAGAAAGCTAAATCAAGCTACTTTTTAAGCTCTATCTCTGACTCTGCTGGTGATCCTTCTACATTTTGGAAAACAGTAAATGCAATGAAGCTTACAAATTCGGCATCTTCCTGCCTAAGGAAGTTCTGCCTGACATTGGCATCTGAGTGGCGCAGCGGTCTAAGGCACTGCATATCAGTGCTAGAGGCGTCACTACAGACCCTTGTTCAATTCCAGGCTGTATCACAACCGGCCTTGATTGGGAGTCCCATAGGGCGGTACACAATTGGCCCAGCGTCTTTAGGGTTTGGCTGGGGTAGGCCGTCATTTTAAATAAGAATTTGTTCTTAACTGACTTGCCTAGTTAAATAAAGGTAAAAAATAAATAAAAAGAAGAATGGGATAAGTGATGCTTTTAATCATCATTTTTATCTCGGCAGGCTTTTTATTTGAGAGAAACTGTGATTTAATTGACCCTGGTCTGTCAATACACTGCTCTTCCCTCTGCCAGCCTCTAGATGACTCTACGGTTAACCCGTCAACTTTTTCATTTCAACAATTTACTATGATGTGCTAGATGCCTTGCTTAAGATTAATGTAAATAATATCCACTGGGGCTGATATGTTTGATCCTTTTTTGTTGCAGCTCTCTGCCACCCTGATGGCTGAATCATTAACCCATATTTTTAACCTGATTTATTATATCTGGTACTATCCCCAAGATTTGGAAGGTGGCCCATGTACTCCCCTTTCACAAAGATAATGACCCTCCTGACTTAAATAATTATTGCCCCTATTTCTAATCTTTCTTGCCTAACTAAAATATTAGAATCCTTGATTAGTTCTCAGCTACGATCTTTCTTGTCTTTGAAACATATTCTGAATGTAAATCAGTCAGGTTTTATACCAGCTCATAGCACTATCTCTGCTGCATCCTTACATGCTGACCAGACCGCACATGCGTCCGTCATCGCACGCATGTTGATTTTGTCCATTCACACCAGAAGCGATCAGGACACGCAGGTTTAAATATCAAAACAAACTCTGAACCAACTATATTAATTTGGGGACAGGTCGAAAAGCATTAAACATTTATGGCAATTTAGCTAGCTAGCTTGCTGCTGCTAGCTAATTTGCCCTCGGATATAAACATTGGGTTGTTATTTAAACTGAAATGCACAAGGTCCTCTACTCTGACAATTAATCCATAGATAAAAGGGTGAAAGTTTGTTTTTTCTAGTAATCTCTCATCCTTCAGGCTTCTTCTTCTTTGGACTTTATATGGCGGTTGGCAACCATCTGTAAGGTGCATTACCACTACTGACTGGACTGGAGTGTGGACCTCAGTTCATCTTCAATCACCATCGTGGGTATATGCTCCTAAAAACCAATGAGGAGATGGGAGAGGCAGGAACCAAGTTATATTTTAACGCCTGGCTACGCAGGTGTCAAAGGCTTTCGATACTGTTTATAATTCACTGCTATTTCAGTGTTTCCTCAAATCAAATCAAATGTTATTGGTCACATACACATGGCTAGCAGATGTTAATGCGAGTGTAGCGAAATGCTTGTGCTTCTAGTTCCGACCATGCAGTAATATCTAACAAGTAATCTAACAATTTCACAACTACCTTACATACAAGTGTAAAGGAATGAATAAGAATATGTACATAAATATATGGATGAGCGATGGCCGAACGGCTTAGGCAAGATGCAGTAGATGGTATAGAGTACAGTATATAGATATGAGATGAGTAATGTAGGGTATGTAAATATTATATAAAGTGGCATTATTTAAAGTGACTAGTGATACATTTATTACATCCAATTTTTTATTATTAAAGTGGCTAGAGATTTGAGTCAGTATGTTGGCAGCAGCCACTCAATGTTAGTGATGGCTGTTTAACAGTCTGATGGCCTTGAGATAGAAGCTGTTTTTCAGTCTCTCGGCCCCAGCTTTGATGCACCTGTAATGACCTCGCCTTCTGGATGATAGCGGGGTGAACAGGCAGTGGCTCGGGTGGTTGTTGTCCTTGGTGATCTTTTTGGCCTTCCTGTGACATCGGGTGGTGTAGGTGTCCTGGAGGGCAGGTAGTTTGCCCCCGGTGATGCGTTGTGCAGACCTCACTACCATCCGTACCAGGCGGTGATACAGCCCGACAGGATGCTCTCGATTGTGCATCTGTAAAAGTTTGTGAGTGTTTTTGGTGACAAGCCTAATTTCTTCAGCCTCCTGAGGTTGAAGAGGCGCTGTTGTGCCTTCTTCACCATGCTGTCTGTGTGGGTGGACCATTTAAGTTTGTCCATGATGTGTTTGCAGAGGAACTTAAAACTTTCCATCTTCTCCACCACTGTCCCGTCGATGTGGATAGGGGGGTGCTCCCTCTGCTGTTTCCTGAAGTCCACGATCATCTCCTTTGTTTTGTTGACGTTGAGTGTGAGGTTGTTTTCTTGACACCACACTCCGAGGGCCCTCACCTCCTCCCTGTAGACCCTCTCGTCGTTGATGGTAATCAAGCCTACCACTGTAGTGTCGTCTGCAAACTTGATGATTGAGTTGGAGGCGTGCATGGCCACGTAGTCATGGGTGAACAGGGAGTACAGGAGAGGGCTGAGGACACACCCTTGTGGGGCCCCAGTGTTGAAGATCAGCGGGGTGGAGATGTTGTTTCCTACCCTCACCACCTGGGGGTGGCCCGTTAGAAAGGCCAGGATCCAGTTGCACAGGGCGGAGTCGAGACCCAGGGTCTCAAGCTTAATGACGAGTTTGGAGGGTGCTATAGTGTTAAATGCTGAGCTGTAGCCAATGAACAGCATTCTTACATAGGTATTCCTCTTGTCCAGATGGGTTAGGGCAGTGTGCAGTGTGATTGCGATTGCATTAATCACACCCCGACCTAACCAACATAGAGAATAAACAGCTCTCTATGGTCAGGCCGTGACACACTGCCGAAGGTGCTTCAACAAAGTACTGAGTAAATGGTCTGAGTACTTATGTAAATGTGATATTCCGTTATTATTTTTTATTTGCAGACATCAATCTATTATGTGTAGATTGATGAGGGGGAAAAAAATATTTAATACATTTTAGCTAAATAGTAGAACGCAGATTATTCAGTCAACGTTCCTATCAGTCCTAGACTATGGCGACATCATCTATTTAAACGCAGCTGCCACTTCATTAAAGCTGTTAGATGCAGTTTATTATAGCACACTACACTTTATTATGGGTGACAATTTTAGTACTCATAACTGCCATCTCTACCAGAAAGTTGTTTGGCCCTCTTTGATGTCACATAGGTTGATACATTGCTATGTTTTCATTTAAAAAGCACTTTTACAAAGTCACACTGTACCTAACACCTTTACTAAACTTTAGACATACGAGTTAACACACCAAGTCTCAGTGATGGTTAACTCTGGAAATTCCTTTGCTCTCTACTGAATTAGGTAAATCAGCTTTTCGCTTTCGTCCACCTTGTTATTTATACTTGTATTTTGTAGTTATATTTTGATGTGTGTATATTCTGTCATTGATGTAATTCGGGGCTCATCTGTAAAAGGACCTTGGTCTCAGTATGACTCCCTGATAAAATAAAGGTTAAATAAATAAAAATATATTTTTTTAAATCACAGCCCTGAGCAAAAGTAGAGGGCAGTGTGTCATGCCGCCCCCTGGGTCCTGCAGTAAGGCCACACAATCTGGAGGCGTGGGCATGGTCAGGCCCTTTGTGCCAGAACACACCCACCCACCTTCCAGCCCACCCAGACACATGCGCACGCACAGACAAGTGGGATGTTTTTAAATTGATCTTAAGAAACATATTAGTATCAATCATTGAACATTGAATTGGTTTGGGGTAAAAAACGTAGGCCTAATTATGTTGTTTAATAAGAGTCTATTGATGCACCCAAGTAATCTAAGTAACACAATAAAAAAATCTCCATCGTAATCCATCAATTTAAACTAGAGATATGTTGCATGGGCTCTGTCTCAATCTACCGCATCTGCCAATGGCGGCCTTCTGCATCTGTGGTGGAAGGTGTATGAGCTACAGCAGTGTTTGTCAGACCATGAGACATTCCCGAAAATCGATCTAGTCACTAAAAAGTCTGTAGTGACCGAATGGTTTGGCCTATGGAAAGATGATTCTCACACGAACACAATGATGTTCTCTGTTTTGCTCTACGACCCCCATAAGCATCTAAAAGTAACAAGGTACTGGTTTAATTTTTTTTTTAAGAATGGAGGTAGTTTTGTGCCAACAGAAAAAAGGTGTTAAATTTGAATCCAAAAACCGAAATATTTTCTGAGCTTTCTTATATCGCCTATTCCTTATTCCTCATGATTTATTTGTTGACTCTGTTTTGCCATTTATTATTGTGTTATTCAATGTGTTTCTATGGGCTATAGAAGTAAAGGTCAAATTCAATATTTTATCATGTTATTAAAAAAATATATATATTTGATACCTACAGGGGTCCTAAAATTTCAAATCAAATAGCCCCCCCCCCCCCCATGAGCATATATGGTAATACATATCCAAACATGTCCATAATTATTGGCAACCTTGATAAAGATCAGCAAAAAAAGACTGTATAAATAAATTATGCAAATACTGAGCAATATTGTTGCTTCCCCTAGTCCTGTGGTCTCGAATAGTCATTCTGATTCCCATTTAAAATAGCCTTTTGAGGTATTAAAATATCATCCGTAATATTTTTGAGGTAATAGAAATGCTCAACATTTAAAAAAAAAAAATGTTTTTCTTTCATGACTAAATACTAGGAAGTTTGAAAAGACAGGCTGAGTGGGCGGGGAGTTAATATTCATGAGCTCGCTTTGACTGACAGCTCTTTGAAACGCCTATGTCAAGAAACTTGGATGCAGTGTTGCAGTAAAATCATATCAAGCAAATTTGGTGATACGCAAAGCAACCTAAACATCATTGAAATTGCGTCAACGATGTCAATTATTTTTTGATGAATCTCTTGTTTGGCATGACTCTTGCAGTTCACAGCAGCACTGATAGATGTGTTGACATGACAACTGTATCAGAGTTTTGAATGACCCTTTCCTCCCTTTTGTTCCGTGCTGGCTGAAGACCGAGCTAGCCAGTAACTTGCTTTAACAGCAGACACAGAAGAAAGGGGAGACATATAAGTGTCTTTGCCATAGATGTAAACGTTTAATTAAATGTGCTGACACCCTACAGTCAAATTGTGGCACCAGTAGCTATCTAGCTACAGTATATAAACCACATCCCTCTGCAAACATGCCTTCTCTGATGTCGGTTACAAGGCAGTACTTATATAAATGATGTAAGAGAATATCATGTTACCATTGGTGTATTAAAATTAGAGTTAGGGTGACGCAATCCTATCCCCTGAATAATTCTGCCTCCTGAAACCAATTGTTTGACATGGGGAGTGGACTTGTAACTTTCTGATCAAACTTGATCAATATAGGAGCAACAGTCATTTTTCATACCTTGGTCATCATAGTTTAAAAAAAAAATCTGGATTCATCCAAATATCATCCAATTGAATGAAAAACATGATTTTGACTGTTCATGACCTTTTAAGGGCATCACCATTATGAACATTTTAGCCAAAACACCTGGTTACCTCTTGGCCCCAAGACTCTTGGCCCCAAGACAATAACATCAAGTACGAATCCAAATCCACAAAGAAATGGTTAATTGACAACAAAATCAAATATACAGTACCTGGGCTCCATGCTGCACTTGTACAGTATTTTCCAAAGAGGGGAGATGCTGCTAAGCTAACATGCTTGCTGTGACTGTGAGAGTGTTTGTGAACCGGCGCTGCCATTCAGCAGATCCATCCATCATGGCCATGGAGCTTTGGAGCGGCTTTGCTCTGCCGGCCAGCAGAGTTCGATCCACGGCTGAGGCCGAGGTTCAATTAAATAATCCGGCAGGTTTGTGATGGATCATTTGGGCTACGGGTCTATGTCATGTTTAACACCTGTTGTTCGAGATGTTATGGTGGGACTAAGAGTAGGTCTCGATGCTGAACTCGTGCTTGGTAAAAAGTTATATTAGGCTATTATCCTATGACCTCCACACTCAACTGGACCACAGATGATTTTTTTAGTCGCCCAGGCTTCGACCCCTGGTATCATATAAACACACATAGGACATGGAAGAATGCATAGAATTGCAGGAAATTCGATTTAAAACTGCAAAATGTTCTCTCCGCCAACAAGAGGGGTGTGAACCGTTTGGGGTCGCAAACGGATAAATGACATTATCCATCCGGACCTTTGCCACCTAGGAAATGTGTGTGACTGGACCTTTTTAAAAATATATATGTTTGTCTGGGCCACTCTCCGTTTTAGAATAGCTATTATCTTGTCGATTGTGACAAGGCCTGTGCTTTCCGTGGTCCTGTGCTCCACGTGGTGTTCTGTTGAGTTCAGCTCTGAGGTTGTAGGCCTGCCTCACGCTAAAAGCGTGCCTCTCCATAGTCTGAAGTGGCTTCCTCTCTGCTCTACTTCGTCAATTTAATTCAATGAAATTAACATCTATTCAATTATTTTCATTTGAATTACTTTATTCATCCGTTAAAGATCAATTTGAGACATTGTCAGAGCACTGATCTATACTGATCGAAAGGCAGGATAGGTGAAAGTAATATGGCGGAGGCCGCCTATGGAGGTAGGTAGCCTATTATTATTTTACTCACCTGTCCCGTTCTCTGAGATCAGTTGAAGGAAAAAGGGGCCAGGAGAGAAATCTTCCACAGTCTATTGAGATCCACCCACGTGTCTGGAATGTGAAAGAGTGCAGCGCCAGGCGTTGGCAGTCTCATCCAAGTGTCTCAGTTTTATACAAAACATTTATTTTTCAATGTTCTAATACAAATAGGCTATGCAAGCCTATCTGGAGGTGCGTTTGGGTTTACGCATCACTTTGTAAACCATATATTTGTCAGTTAAGGACGAAATTAGTAATTTGCAACTTTTCCACATTACTCTGTTTGTGCAACACAGCTATGCAAATATTACCGTCTCTACCGATTTTCTAACTATAGCCTATCCCAAACACACACGCCACGGCATGCTCTGGGAAAACCATGCCTTCACTGCTGTGTCTCTCCCAGACTACGCCTTTAAATGGGTCGCGCGCGAGGTGGTGCTGAGGAGAGACCAGGAGAGGGCGGACCCGTGCGAAGTGTGTGTGAACATCCCGAGATCGGTCGCCAGTCGCACGGGTCGAGCGCGCGGCTCTTGTGATGCACTGTAGCGGAGACCGACCGGAGAGAGACAGAGGAAAGAACAGCCCAATAGCCCCGATTTAACGTCTGGTACTGTGTCAGAAGTCTCGCTTTAATCGGCACCGTGTCTATTCAGTCTACTCAGTTTTTTTTACCGAACCTGGATTTAAACATTACCGGAGTTTATTGTCGGATTATTATGCATTGGATATTATCCCATAACTAAGGTCAGTCGTGCTCTATTTTCTACTTGCCAAAGGGCTCCTCTTGTCATTACTAGCAAACATCCAAAATATAGTTCTAATCGTTCCTTCGGAACACATTTGGATTGGAATGGGGATGTTATAGTAGACATTTTGAACATGTTTGTAGTTTTGGCTGTCGACAGTCTGGAACAAGTTGGGACGTTGAGAACGTCGACATGTGGTCAATACTACCTAATCATAAACTAAGCATTGCACTATACTAGTAATATCCATTGACTGGAAACATAATGATATCGACGAATAAGGTCGCTGCGTGCTGCAGGGTGGTTTACGGGTAGGCCTATAAATGGGGCATTCCGGCCATGTCGGCTCGGGTGATTCTCGAGCCCATTCCCCGGTCAACGAGGCCAGGGTGACAGGCATGGACAAGCCCCGCGGGACTGACAGAATTACGGTCACATCGCTCAGCTCGTGGCCACAGGCATTTTTTATAATGGGAATTATTCATCTTTATAAAACACTGAGCATTGTAGGCATCATAAGAAGCAAAAATGACGCTAAATAAATGCTTGCTTAGGCTACGACTCTCTTCCAAACCACGCATTTTGTTCTCGTCTGAAAAGTAGCTTTGAATAATGGATACAGGGGTGTCCAGTGTCTTACGACCGCCACCGTGCATGGGGCTATTTTAAAATGTCAATTACGGTTCAGAGTAAACAAATACCTTAACGAACCGGTTCTGCATAGTCAGGGAAAACAACAGATGGGTTATGTCTAAAATGAGACCACAAAAGATGTTGTCTGTTTTGATACTGTGAGATAAAAAGACAATTCAGACATGGAAATGCTGCTTTGAATTTGATATGGGGACATGACCTTCTATGTTCCATTGATTGCCCCTACACTGCAGACACCATGATGGAGACCAGACATTTGGCCTTCCCCCTTTTCTCTCTAAAATCATATTATTTTCCAGATGAATTCGTATATGCTCATTTGAACGAAATAGACCCATCTCCATTTAGAATATCGTGGAGAAAAAAGCATTGTCTTCAGTATGGACATTTTTTCACAGACATAGGTTGTTCGTTTGTAGCAGATAAAACACACCATACAACCCGAAACAATAATATAATACGTCGGAGTAAAATATTTATCATCGGATGAGTCTGTATTTGGATTGTAAAATAACGCAGGAAACGTGATGTTTTTTAGGCGGCGGGTAGAATTCGTTCCCTATGGAATCAAATGAGCTCGTGAGCTCTGCAGAACGTCGAGGGAGGGTGTTTTTAGGGTGCTGGTGATCTACATGAAATCTGACATGTATGAACACGCTGGTGTTTTTTTTCTTTGAAATGAACCGTGTAATGCAGCCAAATCTCTCACATTTTAGAAGAATATATGTTGGATTTGAGATGGTCAATATCTAACAGCTCATAAAAAGACAAAACCATTTTGCAGTAGAAAAATAACGCCACTAACTCCCAGCATTTTAATTTTAAATCATGCATTTTAACACCCTTTATAGTTTCGTGTTTTGTCTTAAATCAGGAATAGATCAATTACTGTAGGAAAATCACGTAAGAGATCACAAAATGGTGGTTAAAATTGTCACGTTTTGTCCTAATGATTTTTTTCCAATAAAGGTCTGATCAGCACC